>NC_060282.1:54315343-54628033 GCF_021613505.1 Equus quagga
TTTAAGGTTAATGATATATATACACCAGTATATTCCCTCCCTTGTCCCCCACCCCAAGTTCTTCTTCTCTTTAATTAACTCGCAAATAAGAAGTGTTGGATGACCACCAAGCATGTAACTGAACTGAGAGACTCCTCTCCCTGTGGTTTCTTAACACAATCTCAGACCAGGCCTCTTGTCTCTAATCACATCATCACACTTACAGCCTCCTAGTAAGTGAAATCTTTGGGTCTAGCAACCCTGAGCCTCATGTGCAATCCTAACCTCACCTGCGAAGTGAATATACCTCAGGTGATCACACTGAGCAAACCAGGCATCTCCTCAGTCAGAATT
Source organism: Equus quagga (assembly GCF_021613505.1). Taxonomy (NCBI): domain Eukaryota; kingdom Metazoa; phylum Chordata; class Mammalia; order Perissodactyla; family Equidae; genus Equus; species Equus quagga. The sequence goes on from NC_060282.1 coordinate 54,315,677, forward strand.
TCACCAAATGCCTTTGAGATTGCATCAATCTCGGGCTCCACGAGCAGAAGGGAGGGGCATGGGCAGTGTAGTGATGACATTGTTCAGAGACAGACATTGATTAGATGGCCCCTAGTATCGAGGGTCAATCTGTCTGGGTTTAGGGGGTTGCTTTGCTGTGACACCACCTGTAGAGCCAAGACAATGCTTAATAAAGCTTAGACCTGCAACCTCAAACTGAACAGAACCTAAACAGATAACCTTGGGGAAGATCCTTAACCTGAGTCCCTCAGTACCTGCAAGAAAGTCACTGTAAGATTAGAAAATGTAATTACATCTGATAAAGTGATTGCCAAGACATTGTTTGAAGAGAGGACTTTATCAGCCCTATTGTGTGAAGGTTAATGAAGACCTGGGTCTCCGGCCACTGGTCTCTCACTTCCAGCATAATGAAGTCTGATTGTATTAGAATGCTTAGAAAATAACTCAGTTGTCCTTAGAATTCCAGCACTTGGTGATTTACTCCATTTGGTATAAGCCAGCTATCCTTGGAGCCCCACCAATCTGGACCCACATTATTGTGAGATCTGTCTACTGACACAGATCCAGTTGACTGGCTCCAGGTCCTCCAGTGCCTGCTCTGTGCTCCTCCCTACCTGAGCCTGTGCCTTGCAGAGCACTGACTTCATCATACTACAGTTCTGTTTCCCTGACTCTCTCCTCCACTAAGAAGGAAAGGCCCTTCAAAGGCAGGCACTCATTTTGTATTCCCAGAGCCTAGCACAAATTGTGTTTTCTAAGAGCCAATCCCCACATGATTGCTGACCTGAACTAAACCTGCTTGGAGAAATCTTGGGTTTTCCTATTAGTGAATATTTTGAAGATGAGTGAGGGTTGAGTGGACCAGAGGAATCCATGAGGACCCACCCGTCTCCCCTCCCTGGCCCTATGGATGGGTTGACTATTTACTAACTCTTGGAGGGGAGGAGGAGGAGTGGGTGGGTGGGGGCAGAAGCAGAGGAGAAAATGGGTAGTGAAAGGATATTGTTTACTCAATTTTTGAACTTGATGTGATCATCTAATCCACACTCCTCATTTCACAGATGGGAAACAGCTTGAACAAGTTACATGGAAGGATAACTTATTATTTTTCTGTTATATCGTGTCAAAGTTTCCACGCGACATTCAGTCACCCACACCTATGTATTCACCAAGGCTGGTGGAGAGAATGCAGTGCTTACCTAGATGCATACATAGTTCTATTCTTTTACAGTCAGATAGGAAAGAGATTAACACCTTAATGAATCAGGGGATTGGGTATAGATCTAAAGAGCTGAGACTCAAAGAATCTTAAAAGTATGTAACACAGCTAGACACATAAAAGCAGACATTTTAAGTTAAGAAGATCATAACATGATTTAGAAAATGTCACCTTAGTCTTGTTCATCCAAAATTAGGTTTGATCAAATGGTCCTAACAGGAGAAATGGGCATTGTGGTTTGGTTCCCAGTAAGTCTTCCACCTCCCTTAGCCTATTTCCACCTTTCCCATGGAGCTTAGACCTAATGGGCTCCCTGTTAAGCTGAGTAAGTTATAAGTAGTCCCCCAACACCCCGACCCCATGGAGGAAAGGAAGAAATACAACTTCTGCAAATATGGAAAGGAGTTATCAACTCATCAGTGTAAAAACGGGAGGTAGGGGTGCTAAGAAGTGGTACACCTGTTACTAGTGGTTCATGAAAGAAGTGTGCCGTGGGAGCAGCTCAAGGACCATCCTTCCCTATAATGCTTGTTAATCAACACAAAATACAAATAACTGACTTTTATAAAGAACTTTTACCTACGTTAGGTCACTTTGTTCCTCAAGACTATCCTAGTGAGCAAGATAGGACAATTATCACCCGCATCTTATAGATAGAGCAAGGGACACAGCAGGGAGGCTGAGCAGTTAGCCCATGGTCACCCAGGGAAGGGGTGTCAGGGGCTTGGATGCTTTTCTTCCAGTTACACTTCACAGGCTCCCTGACGAGACATAAGAATATACTTTAGACTCTGCAACTCATTCCTTTTCAAAGGAATTAGCCTAAGAGACCCCAGACCCAGCCTCTCCTTTCTGTGTACCCCCAGTCTGGCAGGCATTCTTGTCTTGGGGTCTTGTACCCAGCTCAATCTGTACCAACATCCTCTGACCCACATGGAAAGGAAAAGGCAAAGAACACAACCACAGACCATTCTGGTACTGACAACATTTTCCCTTCTTTGAAATATTGGGGTTTTCATTTCCTTGCTTCTCTGTAGAAACCACCAGCAAGCAATGCAAAACCTCCCTGATAGAAGCCATCACCTTCTCCATCTAAGGGGTGAGGTGTGAAATAGATGATTTGCAGGCAATTTCCCAACATCGCAATGCCTCCTTATTAACCATTTCCAATTGGCTGGTTACCCAGTCCTTGTGCAGTCTACGGCAATGCAAAGATGTCATGTGACCCAGACATCTGTGTGCAAGAAGAACATTCCGTAGCCATACAGTTGTTTTAGTCCATGGATTTAAAATCTACTTAGTATTAATGCCCATTCCAGGCTTGCTTACACCAAAACAGTCTCTTGCAATTGAAGTTGGCCTTTAAATGCCCTTTAAAGTGAAAATATCAAGCATCCACTGACTTGCATGAAACCCTTAAGAGCATCTTCCTTGTGTGTGAAGCATCCCTCTTGTTCCAAAGGTGGCTTTGCGGATCTGCAGTAGGCTCTGGGGTGGCAATTCCAGAGATAGTTTTTCCCATGTCATCTCTCTGGAAACATATGCTATCGTCTTGACACTTAACAAAAATCAGAGCAAGGTCATGAGATTTCTAGTGTCCTCAAACCAGAGCAAGGAACCTGGAAACCATCCTTACTTACACAGCCAGCAGGGAGGCAGCCCAGGCAGTGAGAGCAGAACCATCCTCAGGGGTAGAGTCCTGGAGACTGAAAATGAAGGCAGAGATCTGGAAAACTGGGATTTAACCACCTTGTCTTTGCATTTGTCACAATGGGACATTGTGAGGTCTGGGCTCCAGGAGACAATAGACTTCGATAGGACCTGATACCCATTCAGAAGGAGAGCTTTACATCCTGTCTCTTCAAGCACGCTGAGCTCCCTTGCACTTTGTTCCTACTGCACACAATGTGTGTGTAGCAGGGTGTTTGTTCTGATTCTCTTATTGTACTTCCTCTTCCATTGCTTTACTTCTGCTCTTGACTGACAGCGAGTCCAGGGTGGCTTTTCTCTCTTGAAGTGCTGGGCGACTGGTCACGGAGCTCCACTGCTGAAGTATGCAGTACTGCTTTCCCGGCCATTTTAAAATGAGGTGAGCATGTTGCATGAATTGATTCTAAGGGCAGGTCCATTTGAATGTGTTCGTACCTCAGTTTCTCCAAGTGTGAAATCAGCCCGCAGATCAAACCCCTTGCTGTATTAGATGAAGAATCTACTGTTTGTTAACAAAGGGCCACTCTCATTTTGATAGGAGAATGCATTACAGATATAAAGCATCAAAGGCTTCATAATTTTACCAAAGAATATAATCTAGTAAAGAGAAAAATAAAAAAGAATAAAACTATGCTCATAAAGAGGCTGATTATAGTATAAACCTGAATGTAATATTCATATTCAATAGCATACAACTTTTACAAGGTGGTCTATTTGGGAGCTTTTTTATAGGACAATGTGGGAACTGTACTGGTAAATGAATAAGTCACATAAAAAAGTAGAATATAAATAGTTTATTCCTTGACAGAAACTCTGTTTGTATGTAGACCAAGACTGCAAGGTAGTAGCTAAAAATAAAAATAGTTATGATGGGGCCAGCCCGGTGGCACAGGGATTAAGTGCGTATGTTCTGATTCTGCAGCCCAGGGTTTGCCGGTTCAGATCTGGGGTGCAGACATGGCACCGCTTGACAAAAAGCCATGCTGTGGTAGGTGTCCCACATATAAAGTAGAGGAAGATGGGCACGGATGTTAGCTCAGGGCCAGTCTTCCTCAGCAAAAAGAGGAGGAGTGGCAGCAGTTAGCTCAGGGCTAGTCTTCCTCAAACAAAACAAAACAGAACAAAAAAATAGTTGTAGTAAGAACGAGAATTATGGCTCTTTAAAATCTTTAGCATTTTAATCCTTTGATCAAGAAAAACGTTCCACTGGTAACAAGACAATTCCTGCAGGAATGACAGTTTGTTCTGTGGGCCTGGAATGTAATTTCCTGCATAGGGAAACTTTTGTAACTTTGCAAGTTACATTTGCCTATGGCATGTTCTTAGATGGTCAGAACCGTGGGTTACACCCTCACTTTGAGGTAATCCCCAAGGACTGGAATGCACAATGGGGGCCCTGGAACTAGGGTTACCTTTTCTTCTTCCTGGAAGTTGTTATAAAGGAGAAAATCAACAGGAGTCAGTCCACTCCAGAGAATGCCTCACAAGCATGGTCTCCAATCCCATGAGTATTAGGTGTTCATTTTAGAGACGGGGAAACTGGGGCTCAGGTATTGATTAAGTCACTCAAGGTCGCTCAGTGAATAAATAGATATGACGAGAGTTTGAGCCCAAGTCTACGCTCCAAAAGCCATATTCTTGCCATTATACCACCATGCTGCCCAAAATATGTTCACAAGAGCACACTGGCCTATTTCCTGAATGGAATGTAACTCCATTTGACTAGAACAGAATCTTTTAAGTGAGTTCCCTGGCCAGTAAGGCAGTGCCAGGCTGGGTGATAATAAAGGGTACTCACTACTCTAAGCACTTTTCATGTATATTCTCATTGAATCCTCACAACATAGCTATTCCCATTTTACACTAGAAACTGAGGCACAGAGAAGTTAGCAACTTGCGCCGAGTTACACGGCTTGTAAATGGCAGAGCCAATATTTGAACATCTGGCCCCAGAATACCATAGGTGATTAAAAAAAATTCTTTTAAAACCTGTAAAATACATTTTTTCTGCATTTCTTGGATCCAAATCAGAGGACAAAGGTGTAATCAATAAACATTAAAAAATAAAAATACTTCCTTGGTTTTGTAGCTCTGGTTCACCAGGGAAGGTGTTAAAGGGTGGACTCTCTGAGGGAAGTGCTCCAAGCTTATCAAGTAGATAAGCTAATTGCGGCTTTCCTGTGATTTAAGCTTACCTGACCCCAGCTCTCCCAGGGATCCTAGAAATGCAAGGTTAACCCTCCCCAATCTCTTCCCTGGGAAAATTAATTTCCTTATTTCCATCCTCGTGAAGATCTGACTCCTTTAATGCCGGGTGCTTCATTTTTACCTTTGACTGAAAAGAACCAGACATCTATGGCAGAGGCTAGCAAGCCTTTTACTTATAACCCACAGTTAGACCACATTTTATATATGACCCAGTACAGAATCACACACACACACAACTGAAACAAATTTCATGAAACATAGTTTATCCTTATCCACTCCAATATGTTTTCTATTTTTTATTAAAAGAATTCTGATTACAACTCTCTAAATTGGTTGCAGGACCATAGAGTGGAAAACTCTAGCTAGGAACCCTAACGTCATGTTCTCACAGAGTTTTAGAACTGCGCCCTTAAACACGTCTCTAGAACTATTTTCTCCATTTTCACATATCCTGGCTATTCATCCACTTGGTCAAGAGGATTCAACTCTGGGATGTTCTGCCATAACCTGCATCTTTGCAATCAGGTTTGAGAACTTTGAAAGGTTGGTTGAGAACCTTCTCCAATTGCAAAGTATATGGCTCCTTTCTCTTGTCTCTCCATCAAACACTCCATGAATAACAGCTGGCCTTTGAGCTTGTTAAATACAGGGTACAAGGATCCCAGTAAAACTCTCAGCTGTCCAAAGGTATAAATCCTATGTTCAGGGAAATGGGGAAATAGGAGAACAGGTGAAAACACGAGCCCCAGCCTTGTGATTAGCTGCACACTCACCTCTCTTTGACCTACTTCAGGGAAGGGTGGTGGAAGGGCTCTTCTTGGATGGAAATAGGAAGCATTTATCACATCAACTAGAGTTTTTGTATCCTAGAAGGGTACAGGTTGTCTCTCATTTGCCTTGTCACTAGCGAGTACTTGCTCACTAAGGAAGGAGTCTTACATCACGGGAATACATGGAACATGTGTTAAATGATGAATTGATTTGTTAACGCTGGTTGACAATATGTGACTTTTCTGCCCAGGCCATAAGCATAAGGAAGGGAATGCTAGAGAATTTCAGAGCTGGAAGGTCCTTAAGTTAACCTGGTCCCCAACGTGTGTGTTAGATATGAGAAAGCTGCAGTTCAGGGAGTCACCTCTCGAAGCTTCTGCAGTGGTAAAGTGGTGTGTGTGTGTGTGTGTTCTTACACTGTAGCTATGCTGCCCATACACCATGGATTTTCTGCCTCTCCTGATTCCCCATTTTATCCCCTTTAGAACTCGACATTGGCACACAATGGGTCTCAGTTTCTTTTAGAATATACTATTATGTTAATCTAGCAATTTTTGAGAAAGGAACAAAAGAAGAGGTGTGAAATTTGGATAGGAGGCACATACATGTAACAGCATTAAATCATCTTAACCATATATAAAGTGTGAAGCTTTCCAGCCTCTACCTTCCAGGCAGAATCAGTTACCTTTACTTCTGTGCTGTTACTGGGCGGGGCATCCAGCTCTGTGGTCCACTGTTTGATTTTAAAATGGGAGACATAGAATGTATACTTATATAGCAAGAAACAGAATATTTGAAATAAACAGAATATTTGGAATAAGTAATCCCAGAAAAGTCAGAATATATACTCATTCATTCATCACACAAGTATGCTTTGTGCACCAGGAAGTGGAAACACAAAATAAAAAAATGACACATTTTCTCACTGAGAGCAGTAGGTAAACAGATGATTACAACATAGATAATGATGGTCATAACGGAGGTGTGGATGCCAGCACAGTGCTGTGGGATTTCACAGGTGAGTAACAAATTCTGTCTGAGAGAGTTATAGAAAGGTTTAAAAAGAGGTGACGCTAAGTTGGATCTTTGACATAATTGTACAGAAAATCCTAAAGATCTACAAAATAATTGTTAGAGCTAATAAGTAAATTTAGCGGAGTTGTAGGCTGTAAACTCAATATAAAAATGTATTTCTATATACTAACAACAAAAAAACAGAACAATGAAATAAAATTATACTCCATACAGAGAACTAAAACAGCATTGCAGAGAGATATTAATGAAGACATTAGTAAATGAGTGGAAAGACATACCATGTTTCTGGGTTGGAAGATTTAGTTTTACTAAGATGTCAGTTCTCCTCAAATTGATTTATAGATTCAATGTGGTACCATCAAAATCCAACAGGCTTTTTAGGTTTTTTTTTTTTAGAAATTGTTAAGATGATTTGAAAATGTTTATGCAAATGCAAAGGATCTAGACTAGTCAAAACAATGAAGAAGAAGAACAAAGAAATACCATATAAGGCTACATTAATTAAGACAGTATGATATTGGTGTAAATAGAGCCAAATAGATCAATGGGAAAAAAATTAAAACTTCTAAAAACTTCTGCTCATCAAATAACACTGCTAAGAAAATGAAAAAGGAAGCTATAGTCTGAGAAAAATGTTTGCAGGGTATATCTGACACAGGTCTTGATCTAGAATATATAAAGAATCTTTCACATCAACAACATGAAGAACAACCCAGTTGAAAAAACGGGCAAAAGACTTGAACAGACATATCACAAAAGAAGATATACAAATAGTCAGTAGGCTCAGGAAAAGGTGCTAAACATCATTAGTCATCAGGGAAATAGAAATTAAAACCAGAATGAGGTACACCTCACACTCATTAAGACTGAAAATACCAAATGCTGGCAAGGATGTAGAGTAACTGAATCTCTCATACGTTGCTGGTGGGAGTATAAAATGGTACAGTCAGTATGGAAAAATGCTTGGCAGTTCTTTATAAGGTTAAGTACACACATAGCTGATGACTAAGCAATTCCTAAGAACTATGAAAACCTATGTCCACAAAAGGACTTATAGAAAGAGTGGTCATAGCAGCTTCACTCATAATAGCCCCATCTAGAAATAACCCAAATGGCTAGCAACAAGAAAGAGGATAAACCAATAGTAGTTCAATCATACAATCCTACAAAACTAGACAGCAATGGAAAGTGGTGAGCTACAACTATGAGCACAACATGAATGAATCTCATAAATATGATATTGAGCTAAAGAAGGCAGATGCGTCTACAAAACTCATCAAACTGTACAGTTAAGATCTGTTCATTTTATTGGGTGTGAAATTTATCTCAAAAGTAAATTGGGTTTTTGAGAATGAGTAGAAGATTCAGATTCAGGTTCAGATTCAGAAGAGGGGAAGAGAATTCTGGACAGAAGTAACTATTGAATGAGGATTGATAAATGTGATTGACACTTTTTTTTCTTGTCATGATGATAACTCTTGTGTTGTTATATCATGTGATTTGTAGAATTGAAAAGAAGCAGGGAGAAAAAGGACAAAGAAGTAGATGGGGACCAGATCATGAAAGACTATACCAGGCTAAGAAGACTATATTTATTCACTAGTAAGCAGAAGAGTAATGCGATCATAAAATCTGGAAGGTTTGTGGGGTAGGGTGAACGACCAAGAGCAGAGGGTGGTAAGTTTTTCTCTAAAAGAGAAGACAGTAAATATTTTAGGCTTTGTGGGTGGTGTAGTCTCTCTGGTACCTGCTCAACTCTGCCAGTGTAGTGTGAAAGCCACCATAGGGGAAAGGAACAAGAGTGAATGTGTTCCATTAAAACTTTAATATGGACACTGAAATTTTGATTTCATGCAACTTCTGTGTGTCACAAAATATTACTCTTATTTTGATTTTTTCAACCATTAAAAAAATATAAAAAACCTTTCTTAGCTGTGAGTCATCATAGTCATCTTTCTGGATAATGGTCTTTTGAGAACTACCCATGTGCCAGAAGCTAGCCTCCCAACCACACTGGGTAGTGACATCACCATGATCTCCACTTCAGAAACAAGGTACCAGTGCCCAAAGGAGTGAAGGAGCTGCCCTTGGAGCCCAGCGTTGGTGGCAGAGCTGCACATGGACCTAGGCATTGGCTCACAGTTAGTGCTCTTGTCCAGAAGGCCATCAGGCCTCCTATGATACGGATCAAAGGCATCATTGACCAAGAATATGTTTAGTGCATAAATTTATGTTTATAAGAATATGTTTAGTTGCATAAATTTGGAAAATAAAAAGCTAAGTGGCTAGAAATATGAATAAAGTGGACAAAAATCTTAATTATGAGAGACCAGCATATTTCTGAATAGGCAAATTAGTCAGATGAAAAAATAATTGAATATGGAGGACTAAAATATCATAATGAACATGCTTGATCTAACAGACATATAAGGAAACATTTGTTGCCCCCAAAGCAGAAATCGTGCATACCATGATCAATAAGCAGAGTGCAATAAAGTTAGAAATGAACAATAGAAGCAAGTTAGGAGAAAGAAAAACCTAGGCACTAGGAAATTTAACGATATACTCCTAAATTACTCCTGGGTTAAGAAAGAAAGAAAAATGGCAATTTAAAAAATGTGCAAATGAACGAGTGCTTTTCATACTAAAATCCAACCAAAGCAGCTTTCAGAGGTTTCCTTAAAAGAAGAGAGAAGTTTGGACACACACCAGACAGACACTCACAGAACACCATGTGAAGATGGACGCACAAATGGGAGTGATCTGTCTAAAAGCCGAGGAACTTGAAAAATGGCCTGCAACCACTAGGAGCTAGAGAGAGGCAGGGACAGACTCTCTCTAGTCTCTAGAACTGTGAGAGAATAAATTCTGTTCTTGAAGCCTACCAGTTTGTGGTATTTTGTTACAACAGCCCCAGCAACCTAACATACTATGTAAAATTTTATGTCAGTAAATTTGCAAACCTAGATGAAATGGGTGATCACCTTGGAAATATAAATAACTAAAATTGACTCACAAAAAGGCAAAACACCTGAAATCATAATAAAAATCAGCACCCTCAAAAAAGTAGAGACTTTGTAGTTTTATGAATAGAATCTACCTAACCTGCAAAAAAGTAGATAATCCCCATGTTATAGACAGCATTTTAGTGTGTAAGAAAAATGGCTCACAGTCATTCTACAGGGTTTAACATATGCTGCTAATAACAGCAGAGAAGGGGAGCACACAAAAATAAAACTGCAAGAATGTCTTATTTATGCATATAAGTAGTAAATTTCTAAGCAAAAAAAAATGAACCATCAACAAAGTGAAACGACAACCTATGGAATGGGAAAAAATATTTACAAACCACGTATCTGATAAGGAGTTAATGTCCAAAATATATAAAGAACTCATACAACTCAGTAGCAAAAAACCCCAAATAATCCAATTAAAAAATGGGCAAAAGACTTGAATAGACGTCTTTTCAAAGAAGATATATGAAAGGCCAACAAGTGCATGAAAAAAATGCTCCACATCAGTAGTCACTAGGGAAATGCAAATAAAAATCACAATGAGTTATCAAGACACAGCTGTTAGAATGGCTCTCATCAAAAAGATGATAGATTAATGCTGGGGAGGATATGGAGAAAGAACTTTTGTGCACTGTTGATGGGATTGTAAACTGGTGCAGCCTCTATGGGAAACAGTATGGAGGATCCTCAAAAAATTAAAAATCCAACTACCATACGATCCAGCAATTCCACTTATGGAAATACATCCAAAGAAAACAAAAAACACATTCAAAAACATATCTGCCTTCCCATGTTCACAGTAGCATTATTTACAGTAGCCAAGACATAGAAACAACCTAAATGTTTGTCTGTGGATGAATGGATAAAGGAGCCGTGATATATATACACAAAGGAATACGTGCATTGAATGAATATATTCAGCCATAAAAAACTACAAAAATCCTGCTATTTTCGACAACATGGATGGATAGACCTTGAGGGCGTCATGCTGAGTGAAATAAATCAGCGAAAGACAAATTTGGTATGATCTCACTTGTGTGTGGAGTCTGAAAAACCAACCAAACAACAAACAAACTCATAGAAAAAGAGATTAGGTTTGTGGCTACCAGAAGCAGGGGAAGGGAGAGGGGGAATTGGAGACAGGTGGTCGAAAGGTACAAACCTCCACAAGATACATGAGCGCTAGGGATGTGACGCGCCGCACGGCGACTCGTTAACACTGCTGTGTGATGTATTTGAAAGTTGTTAAGAGAGTAAAGCTTGAGTTCTTATCACAAGGAAAAATTTTTTTTTCTCTTTTGGCTCTTTTTGCTGTAGCTATGAGATAACTAAACTTATTGCAATAATAATTTCACAGTATATGTAAGTCAAACCATTATGCTGTATACCTTAAACTTATACAGTGATGTATGTCAATTAGATCCCAATAAAGCTGGAAAAAATTTTTGCAACAGAGACCATAAAAAATAACAACCCTTTATAGAGTGCCTTTCACATAGTAAAAGCTCAAGAAAATTACAGGAAAACATGTATTATTTAACAAATACGTTATTTCATTCCTACTGTCACCTTGCAAAGGAGGAGTGTTTTATACATGGGTAAATCGAGTGGAGCTCATATTTGAAATTGTATTATCTGACTTTTAAACTTGATTTTGCCCCTACACACTCCCGCCATTCAGGATGTGTGCTGATAGAGTCATAGGGAAATCAGACCAAGAAGAGACATCGAGACCTGAAAGAAAATATAGTCTGAAACCTGGTGCTGAACGTTGCAGTAGGTAGACTGGTAGAAGCACCTGTTCTGACCCTCAGCTCCCCTCCCTGTACCCACAGCGGCACCTGATGATCACTGGCGGAAGTGAACTGAGTTGTCCTGCAGATTTAGGCAGTCCTGTGCAAGGCTGGCAAAATAAATAAATAGACAAAGCAGTCCAGGCGTCCCTGGGGAACCAGCACTCTTATAACCTAAGTGAATCCAATTCCCCCGGAAGTCTCCTCCTCCTGACGTGTGCCCACTGCTGGGTTAGCGTCGAGAAGACTTGCCTGGATCAGAGGCCTGCCTTCTGTTCCCACAGGGGCCAACCTGTAGGTTATTTTTGTTGTCAAGCCCCAAATAGCTTTCCTTTGTAGCCCTATCACAGTTATAATTTTTCAAGCAATTTTTGTTTTATTTGTATTCTTTACTATATTCCATGCTCCAGGCAGAACCTTTGTCGGGTTTGCTTCCATTATGTTGTGAAGGGATCCTAGCCCGTGTGGTCTCGCGCACACCTTTGAGGTTCTTTGAGGTAGACGATGCAACTTCCTAGGATGCTTGAGGTGTGAGGGCTGCTGACCCAGCTCCACTCTACTTCCAGGTTTGAGGGAAGGAAGCTTTACCCGAGGCGTCTCCCACACAGACATCCATCGGCAAAGTAAGTAGAAGTGCTCTGACCTCACCTTGCATGAAAAGATCGCTCAGTATAGACACAACATTCCAATGATCTAGAGCAGGGAAGAACAAGCTAAGCTCTAAGCCATATTTTTGTAAATGAAATTTTACTGGCACATAGCCACATTCACTCATTTAGGTATTGTCTGTGACTGCTCTCCTGCTATGACGGTAGAGTTGAGTAGTTACAGACACGGTGTGGCCCACAAGCCTAAAATATTTGCTATCTGGTCCTTTACTGCAAAAATGTGCTGCTCTAGAAGCCTAATCTGGAACCCTCTAGTTGGCACTAAGCCATCGGAAGTCCTCCTAAAGCAACAGTGAGGCAGAGACCCAGCAGGGCCTGAGCCTTAGGGGCCATTCTGAAGGATGTGGAGACAAGCGTCATTGTTGTTAGTCCCTGTTCATGCAAGGATGGGCAGAGTCTGAACTTTAAAAAAAAATTGTGATAAAATATACATAATATAAAATTTACCATTTTATCCATTTTTAAGTGTACAATTCAGTGGCATTAAGCACATTCACATTGTTGTGCAACCATCACCACCATCCATCTCCAGAACTTTTGCAACATCCCAAATTGAATGTCTAAACCTTTTACACCATTTCTCCCATCTTAAATGTTTTCACCAGCAAGAATCTACTTCCAACATTCGTCATGGTAATTAGTAAGTTTCTGGTGTCAGCAGTGAATATCCATTTTTGACAGTCAGGATTTTAAAGAGAGCAAATCCTTTGTGCCAGTTGGGATCTGTGTGGCAGAAGGCTGACAGAGCTGCCTCTCTTCAGTGTCTAGGATGTGCAGCTAGCCAACAGCCTGAAGAATGCATCCTTGATGTTATGTGGGTGAATTCAAGCTGAAACTGGCTGGCTCACACACTCGCACACTGATTATACTGAAGTAATTTAAAGTAAATCATAAATACCACTGCAACCAGTACAAAGCGTGGCCCTGGATGCTTAGCCGGGGCTCAGTGAACATGTGCTAGGGAGAGGATAGAGGAAAGAATGAATAAACCTACTCTAAATGCAAGTGCAGAGAAATTGTCTTCCAGACCTTGACTTTCATTACTCACATTTTTAGGAACCACTTCCATTTTGTGGTTCTCTTTCAAGAACGTGATTGTTTTATAGTTCTCCCAACACTGATAAGAACAATTGTTTTGAACTGGACATTGCCTAGCAGTATACCAAAGTCCTGCTTTCCTAGAATTCTCGTGCAGAGTCACTGCCCATCTCTCCTTCCTGCTCAGCTTCCTTGATATATGGGCAGTGTTCACATTTCCACTGGGGCTGACTGATGCAGGGGGATGGAGTTCCATCTGGATTACAAATGTGGAGACTTCCCTCACTCTCCTGCACAGACACACCATAGAGCAGTTGCTCGGGTTTGCACTCTGATGACATTTAAGATGGGACTAAATGGTTGTTCTGTCTCCTATTCCCTTCCCAAATGTGGTCAGAGGCCCAAAGGGAGGGCCGGGGAAGAGTGAGAAGAACTTGCTGTATGCTTTTACATGGTGGATGAGTAGGGGAGTATGGAATTATGGTTGGGGGAGGGGAAACAGGAATTACCTCGCCTTCCACCCTGGGGGACCAGGGGCTGGAAGAGACCTTAAAAACCAGCAGGATGATCCAACAAGGGGTTAATTTCCAAAATATATAAAGAACTCATACAACTCAACAACAGAAAAATGAAAAACCTGATCAAAAAATGGGCAGAGGGGGGCCAGCCTGGTGGTGCAGCGGTTAAGTGCGCACATTCCGCTTCTAGGCGGCCCAGGGTTGTCCAGTTCAGATCCCGGGTGCGGACATGGCACCGCTTGGCACGCCATGCTGTGGTAGGCGTCCCACATATTGAAAAAAGCAGAGGAAGATGGGCACGGATGTTAAATCAGGGCCAGGCTTCCTCAGTAAAAAGAGGAGGACTGGCAGTAGTTAGCTCAGGGCTAATCTTTCTCAAAAAAAAAAAAAGGGGGGCAGAGAATACGACAGACATTTTTCCAAAGAAGATGTACGGATGACCAACAGGCACATGAAAAAATGCTCAACAGCACTAATTATTAGGGAAATGCAAATCAAAACTACAGTAGGATATCACCTCACACCCATCACTATGGCAGTAATTAACAAGACAAGAAATAGCAAGTGTTGGAGAGGATGTGGAGAAAAGGGAACCTTCATGCACTGCTGGTGGGAATGCAAACTGGTAGAGCCACTATGGAAAACAATATGGAGATTTCTCAAAAAATTAAAAACAGAAATACCATATGATCCAGCTATTCCACTGCTGGGTATGTATCCAAAGACTATGAAGTCAATAATTCAAAAAGATATATGCACCCCTATGTTCATCGCAGTATTATTCACGATAGCCAATATGTTGGAAGCAACCAAAATGCCTATCCTAAAATGAATGGTTAAAGATATGGTATATATACACAAAGGAATACTACTCAGCCATAAAAAAGACAAAATTGTGCCATTTGTGACAACATGGATGGAACTTGAAGGTATTATGGTGAGTGAAGTAAATCAGAGAAAGACAAATACCATATGATTTCACTCATATGTGGAAGATAAACAAATAAGCACATAGATAAGGAGAACAGATTAATGGTTACCAGAGGAGAAGGAGGTACAGGAAGCTCAAAAGGGATAAAGGGGCACATGTGTATGGGGGTGGATAAAAACTGGACCGTTGGTGGTGAAGACAACACAGTCTATATAGAAACTGAAATGTAATAATGTATACCTGAAATTTACACAATGTTGTAAGCCAATATGACCTGAATAAAATAATTTTTTTAAAAAAACACCAGATGGATGCTCCTACTGGGCAGATGGAGAGAGCTAGGCCAGCAGGAGCTAAGCAGCACGCCAGAGCAGCCACTCACACACTTACTGGAGGCAGAGCCCTGGCAAGCCTTGTGTCCACATCCCCCTGACTAGAATGTATAGTATACTTGCCTGGATTGGCTATTGTTGAAAAAAAAAGATAGAGCTGAAGGGTTGGCCCAGTGGCTGAGTGGTTAAGTTTGCCTGCTCTGCTTTGGCAGCCCAGGGTTCACCAGTTTGGATCCTGGGCATGGACCTGCACACCACACATCAAGCCTTGCTATGGTGGCATCCCACGTAGAAGAGCTAGAATGACCCACAGCTAGGATATACAACTACACACTGGGCTTTTAGGGAGGAAAAAAAAAGAGGAAGATTGGCAACAGATGTTAGCTCAGGGCCAATCTTCCTCACACACACAAAAAAGAAGACTTGAGTAAAACATAACTTCTGCTGTAGACATTTAAATAAGGACTTTGGAAGTTAGAAGGGACTGGAGAAATTTATTAGAATGGAGTTGGTCTCAGCACAGTGATAGGAAGATGGTAGTGACAAGGGACATTCTATATAAGCATGGATCAGTAGATGGGCCCACGCTCAAGGGTATTCAGCACCTGACCTACCCCATCCCTCCTTCCCTGACTAGAGCCTTGCAGGTTCTTGGACAGTACAATCTCTTTGTCTTTAACCACTGTACTCCATGTGCAATAATTCACTAGGGCAAAATTCTGGTTCTCTGGCAGAGTTGAAGTCACTTCATAGGCGTGGGCTCACATCGTCCTGTCTTGCTGATCAGGACTCTGGGATGAGAGTGAATGATTTTTTTAAAGTTATTTTTGACATGGATTACCTTGAGATTTGACTTGTCTTCCATATTTGCCCTTGTGGGCTAAAGTTGGTCCTGGATTTGCTTGTATACACCGTGATGGGCCTTGCGCCATTTAGATTAATATGGTCTTCTACTTCTCCATCCTCAGTTAATCATCTCAAGTTTTCCCTCCTTTTAACTTAATTTGGGAAGGGCTGGGAGAGACAGAGGGAGAGAGAGAAAATGAATGTGTGATTTGAACCAAGTTATCTTGGCATATCTCTTTAAAATTGAGTTGGATACTAACATTAACTTCTGACATGGAAGTATTTATACTAATTTAGGATATTAAATTAATGGCTAATAATAACTTTTTTGTTTGTTCCTGAAAGCTATAAACAAGCCAATGAGACCTTTTGGGCATGTTTATGTTATAATTCTCTTTGGGAAGTTCAGTGTTACAGATTAGTGAGATAAACCAACCAGTCCGCTGATCCCAGTTTTTATTTTTCCTTTTTTAAAAAGTAAAAGCTGGAGAAAGGAGCTGGCTACCTCTGAGGTTGTTTAGATTGTGTGTAGTTTTCTGGAAAACGTCTTCATTGTCAGGGTGAGAAGTTGAAGGTTTATTTTTATGTGTCTCTGTTTTTAGCTGCAGATCAACATTGCTGGCTCACGGTGGAAGCCCCTTTGTATGAAACATCCCTTATTGCATTTGTCCCTTGAGCATAGCACGTGCCAAATTGTCATTCCTACGACTCTGGTTGATGTTCGGGAGAGAGGAAACATCTTGATAATTCCCTGAGATGTGTTATGTCAGAGAAAGTGTGTCATAGATCCTCAACAGCTCACACAAGGGCATCGCTAGGGCTATGATGCCAGGTGCCAGGCCTTCCAGCTCACCTGCTCAGGGACTGTTGCCCATCACCTCTCATTGCCCAACTGTGTACACTTGGCTGCCATTTTCTCAAAGACACTTACGCAGTGGTATTTTGTAACGACGTCAATTCTTTTCCTGTCTGACCTAGAAGATTACGGTGACTCAATGCTGGCTGGTCAACCTTAAAGATTAAATCGAGGACATTAGCTTAATGATTTTAACAGCTAGTGTAAAGGATTTTCCAAGTATGAGGATGATGATACAAAATAGGGTTGGAAATTTTATTCAGTTTTAAAGAGAAAGTAAGTAACACAGCTCAAGGCATACTTTATGATTGTATTTCTTAAAAAACAAGCTTCATGTTTTAAAATATTTGAACAAGAATAGGATATAAGAGTCTAATGGAGAATCAACATATACTAAACTTATAAAATGCCCTATTATGTGAATGAATATCCAACCATATGTTGGAAACTATGCAAGAATTGTTATTATTCTATGATTAAGATAATTATTTTCTTAGTTGAATTCGTTTGCTTCCATTTGCTCTAGTTCAGTCTTTCTCAAATGTTCATATGCATAAGAATCTCCTGGGGAGTTTATTCATAATGCAAATTCCTGGGCCACATTCTCAGACCTCAGTAGGTGTGGAGTGGGCCCCAGGAATTTTAAATAAGCACTCTTGGTGATTCCAGTGCTGGCAGTTGTGGAAATGGAGACCCTTTAGCCAATAATTAACCACTCTCTGGATGCTGACAGACAATGGAGTAAAAGTAAGGATGCCAATGGCAATTAAGCTTTATGAACATACTTGCCCTGAAAAAGAAGCTCCTGCACTCTTTTTATTTCAACTTCTAGTATCCTAGAGAGGCACATAGTTTCGAAAGAAGGGCAAAAAGCACTGGCACGATGACTTCTTTGTAGTGTTTGGTATATTGTCTAGAAATATTTGGAAATATATCCATTAGAAAAAAAATTCCTGCCTGGAATTTGGTGGGGACAAGTCTATGACATGTGCCCTGAGATTTTGCATCCCAGCCCAATGTATCTGGTCTGGAGTGCTTCACTGGTTAGCTCTGTGTCTTTGTTATTCCACTGAAAATGGAGGGGCTGGAGCACATGGTGCCGGGCTATGATGCTGGTCACACAGGACTGGGAAAAGCCTCTGCAAGCTGGCTGCATGGCCCTGAGCTACCTTGCAAAGCTGTAGCTGGGTGCTGGAGTGCTGCACCCAGGCCAGAGGGAAGAAGAAAGGTGGACAACAGCTTCCTCCTTGTCTCCTGAGTGTGATTTCCCTCAAATTTAGGAAAGTCCTATCTTTTCTCTTTGAGGAGAATCAGGCCACATGATTTTATTTTCAAAATGCTAGGCATGGACTCTACAGATGAAAAGAGAAGCAAGAAAAATGTCAACAATACAGAAGCTCTTTTTCCTTTGCGATTTGTTTTTCCTGCTCCTATTTTGGAAGGCAATGATCATTTGAAGCTTCTTGGAAAGGCAGGAATGCTGTGTAAGATGACCGACTCCATCCTCAGTGCTTTGTGAGTCCTAAATCAATTGCCTATTGGACTTAGATATCCCATAGGAAACACAAATATCATGTGCACAAAAGTAGGTGTACTATTGAAATTACATTGACATTTTTGCAGAAATAGAAAAACACCATCCTAAAATTCATATGGACTCTCAGGGGATCATGAGTACCCAAAACAATTTTGAAAAAGAAGAACAACGTTGGAGGACTCATATTTCCTGATTTTAAAATGTGTTACAGACCACAGTAATCAAAACAGTGTGGTACTGACATAAAGACAGACAAGTATACCAATGGAATAGAATAAACAGCCCAGAAATAAACCTTGCATATATGGTCGAAAAATCTTTGACATGGGTGCCAAGATCACTCAATGGGGAAAAGACAATCTCTTCAACAAATGGTGTTGGGAAAACTGGATATCTACATGCAAAAGACTGTAGTTGGACCCTTTTCTTACATCATGTAAAAAAAATCTTCTCAAAATACGTTAAAGACCTAACTGTAAGACCCCAAACTATAAAACTCCTGCAAGAAAACATAGGGGAAAATCATTATGACATTGGATTTGGCAATAGTTTCTTGGATATGACACC
Source organism: Equus quagga (assembly GCF_021613505.1). Taxonomy (NCBI): domain Eukaryota; kingdom Metazoa; phylum Chordata; class Mammalia; order Perissodactyla; family Equidae; genus Equus; species Equus quagga. The sequence continues at coordinate 54,334,741 of NC_060282.1, forward strand.
AAAGGCATAAATAAAAAAAGCAAAAGACAAATGGGACTATGTCAAACTTAAAAACTTTTGTGCATCAAAGGACACTATCAACAGAGTGAAAAGGCTGCCTACAGAAAGGGAGAGAATATTTGTTCTTTGTATTCTTCCATGAGATGGTCAGTCAGGTTTAGCCACAAAAGCCAACACAAGAGCAGTGCAGGAAAGGAAAATTTTTTATACTCACAAGCCCCAGAGACAGGAGGTACACCATGCCATGCGGGGCCACATGTGGAGAGCACAAGGGAGCCAGGCCAACCTAGCAGTGGCAGGTTGAGAGACACAGGTGCCTTTATTGTGGGTCAGGGTGGAGCACACAAGCCAACGGCATGAGGGGATTTCATTGGTGTGTTTGAAGGTCATTAGGTCACAGTCAGGGGAGGGCAAGAAAGGAGCTTGTGGCAGGGACCAGCCTTATCACCCTGTGCACTTAGGTGCCTGGGCAGAGTGTTCACAGCCTGTTTGTGGGGTTATTGAAGCAGGAAGAAAACAGGAACTTTAAAAATTTACACTACAGTTCGCAAATCATATATTTGATAAGGGGTTAATATCCAGAATATATAAAGAACTCCTACAACTCAACAACAACAAAAAATCAAATAATGTAATTAAAAAGTGAGCCAAGGACTTAAATAAATACTTCTCCAAAGAATATACAAATGGCCAACAAACATATGAAAAGGTGCTCATCACCACCAATCATTAGAGAAATGCCAATCAAACTACAATAAAATACCACCTCGCACCAATTAGGATGGCTACTATCAAAAAAACATAAAGTGACAAATGTTGGCAAAGATGTGGAGAAACTGGGACTCTTGTACCCTCCTGGTGGCATTTTAAAATGGTACAACCACTATGGAAAACAGTGTACTTGTTCCTCAAAATATTAAAAATAGAACTACCATATGATCCAGCAATCTTATTTCTGGGTATATATCTAAAAGAATAAAAAGCGTGGTCTCAAAGAGACATTTATACACCCATGTTTATAGCAGCACTATTCACAATAGTCAAAAGGTGGAAACCACTGAAATGTCCATTGACAGATGAATGGATAAACAAAATGTGGTATGTACATACAATGGAGTGTTATTCAGTCTTAAAAAGGAAAGAAATCTTGTCACATACTACAACATGGATGAATCTTGAGAACATTATGCTAAGTGAAATAAGCCAGTTTCAAAAAGACAAATACTGTACAATTCCACTTATATGAGGTACTTAAAGTAGTCAAATTCAGAGATATAAGGTAGAATGGTGGTTGCCAGGGAGTGGGGGAGGAGGGGAGAGGGAAGTTAATGTTTAATAGGTACAGAGTTTCAGTTTTGCAAGATGAGAAAATTCTGGAGATGGATGGTGGTGATGGTTGCACAACAAGGTGAATGTACTTAACACCACTGAACTATACACTTAAAAATAATTAAGATTTTTAAAAAAACCACTAAGTGTATCAGTATCATTTTTCTGTGACCCCTTCCCTCAATGCACCTTTAGAATTCTTTGCTGCTAGTCACCAAAACTAACTCTAAATGATGTTAACTATGAAAAGCAATTGATAGCAATATGCCATATTTCATTGATTTGAAGATGTACGCTTTTTCATATCTTAAGATATCTGATATCAGAACCCTTCTCACAACCGATGGCGTTTGTAGTGTATGAGGTGCTTACTGTCCAGATCCCCCCTGCAGCTCCATCTCTTGGCGTGTTGACAGAGGACGGCTCTCAGCTGGGCGTCCCTTCCTGGGATTTGCCTCCTGTTGGAGATAGCTGCCTCCTCCAAGGCTGCACCCCACATTCAGTGACTATTCTATGTGGGAGTTCAAAGATCTGGCTCCCTTCCCTTCATGTGGGACAACTCTGAAGGGCCATCAACTGCAGAGCTCCCTGTGGGTCTGCCGAGGCCTCCATTTCTGTCCCATGGCAGCTCACCTCCTCCCCTTCCTCTGTCCTGCTGCCCTCATTCGCTGGCACATATTGTTCTGGGGAGCCTTCCTCAGCCACCCTTGCACTCAAATCTCCTCAGAGGCTTTTTTCTGGGGAACCTGGCCTAAGAAAGCATGTCACCATTTGATTGAGAGCCTCTTTTTCTTTCTTAATGTTCCATAAAAGAAAGGTGTGGCTTACCATTAATGGTGTCTTAGATTCCATAAAATAAGCTGGAAGTTAGCCAAGGGAAAGAGTGGAGGAGGTAGGAAACAGGCCGAAGCGGCTGGTGGGGACTAGATCTCAAAAGGCCTTGTAGGCTATTCTATTGAGTTTAGACTTTGTCTTGAAGGAAAGTAACATAAGCAACTTTGGTTTTTGGAAAGATCTGCCTGGTTGAGGGGTGGATAATAGATGGGAGAATGCAGGCTTTGGAGCAGAGGAAACAGAAGGCGGCTCTTTAAATAGTCTATAGTGGGGATGGTGGCAGTAGAGATGCTAAGGTTGGGGGTATGCAAGCGTCCTTACAGAGGTGGAATCTAGAAGATTTGGTTACTGTAATGGTTGTGCAGATTTCTAGAAAAGAAAGACTCTGTCTTGGGTACTACGTTCCAACAAGCCTAAGATGTGATTGATTGCAGTGTGTCATGATTTTATGTGCCACTGACAAAGAAAAAGGATGTTCCCAATCAAACTGCGACCTGCTCTGGATTGTGAGAGACTTCCTAATCTCAGATATGTTGAAAAGTGAAAAAGTGTGCATATTAAAATTGAAAAAATGCAATACTTGTCCTTTTGAGTCAGTTTAAGCCATCTACTCTGGGGAGTTTCCTGCATCCCTAAAGCTGAGTTAGATGCCCCTCTCAATGCTTTTGTAGCAATCGGTGAGCGTAGTCCTGTTCTGACATTTGTCCTGTTACCCTAATAACACTATTTTACACTTCATGAACAAACATCCACAAAGCCTAACATGTGCCCAGCTCTCTTCTAGGGTCAGCAATCAGCAAATGGACTCAGTAGGAAAAAATCCGACTGCATCTCCATTGCTTGTTTTCTTGCCTCCTGCCTAGTGGACTGTGGGCTTCTTGGCAGAGCACCACTGCATCCCCAATAGCTGGTGCAGTGACTGACACCTACTGAGCACAATAAGGGTTTGTTGTGAGAATGAATGAATACATTAAAGGGCTTTTCTTTTGTAGTAACTAGTTTAGTAACTCACCCTGAGCCAGACCGTTTGAACTTCATGCTTCAATCATTTCAAAGAGCCTGCCTCAACTTTCTTTGCTCACTCTGACCATCTTGAGCTTTGCTGCTGGGTTAATCTGCCCAGATTACTGCCGTTATTTGACCAGGGTCAAAATCCTTTAAAGGCTCCTTGTCACCCACTGAGAGAAGTCTGATGTTCACTGACTCCTCTCAGTCTAGTTCCAGCTCGTCTTTCTAAACCCACTTCTTACTATTCCCCCATAGGAATCATGATCTGCTCACAATTCTTTAAGTCCTTCCTGATTTTGTCTTTGCTTGACTATCGTCTTAGTCTTGCATATTCACTCCTTTTCTCTCCCCAAATCCTAACCATACACTAATACTAACTTCAGATCCCAGCTTATCCTGGATCTTTTCTTAGTTGCAGTGGTTCACAGAGATTTATTTCTTACCTCCATCAGCTATAACTTGTACCATCTAACTTATGTCCCTTATATTATGATTTAAACATTCATTTCTCACCTCCTTAATCATGTGGGAAATTCTTCATGGGTGGGAATTTTATAACATATTTATATGTTCTTTTGCCTAAACACAGTATATGGCAGATAGAATATATTTAGAAATAGCTTGGTGAACAAATGAATGGATGTTAATCTACTGGATGTCTCCTGCTTTTCTCCCCACCTCGGTTCCAGTCCCCGGGGACTACTTTCTACTCTTCTAGTAATTTTTTTTCCCTGAGAAACCTCTAAATTTCTAAATAATATGCTTCTATGTTGCTATTTCTTGATGGATCAGTTTTATACGCTTATTTCTATTACAATAGGATCACAAATTCCCTTTGTTCTTGGTTCATTCCCTTGTTTTACTGAAGCATACCCTCCAGTAGCACTCTAAGAAGGAATAGATGAAGACTATTTCTCTCTTTTCTTAATCAAGTCTATTTTTAGAGCAGTTGTAAGTTTACAGCATAACTGAGGGGAAAGTACTAAGATTTCTTATATCCTTTGTCCCCTCACATGCACAGCTTCCCCCTTATCCATCTCCCCCACCAGAGTGGTACATTTGTTACAGTTAATGAACCTACATTGACACATCATAATCACCCAACGTCCATAGTTTACATTAGGGTTCATTCTTGCTGTTATACATTCTGTGAGTTTGGACAAATGTATAGTGACTTGTATCCATCATTATAATATCATACAGAGTATTTTCACACTGCCATAAAAATCCTCTGTGCTCCACCTTTCATCCCTACCTCTCTCAACCCGCAGGGAGAACTGATCTTTATACTGTCTCCATTGTTTTGCCTTTCCCTGATGTCAAATTGTTGGAATCATACAGTATGCAGCCTTTTCAGATTGGCTTCTTTCACTTAGTGATATGCATTTAAGTTTCCTCCATGTCTTTTCATGGCTTGGGAATTCATTTCTTTTTAGCACTGAATTATATCACATTGTCCGGATGTACCATCATTTATTTATCCATTCACCTACTGAAGAACATCTTGATAGCTTCCAAGTTTTAACAACTATTAATAAAGTTGCTGTAAACATCCATGTACAGGTTTGTGTATGGTCATAATTTTTTCAGCCTCTTTGGGTAAATATCAAGGAGATAATTGCTGGATTATATGCTAAGAGCATGTTGAATTTTGTACCACCAAACTGTCTTCCAAAGTGGCTCTATTGTTTTGCATTCCTACCAGCAATGAATGAGAGTTTCCATTGCTCCATATCCTTGCCAACATTTAGTGTTGTCAGTGTTTTGGATTTTGGCCATTCTAATAGGTATGTCATAGTATCTCATTGTTATTTTAATTTGCGTGTCCCTGATACCATATGATGTGGAGCATCTTTTCATATGCTTATTTGCCATCTCTTTGGTGAGGTGTCTGTTAAGGTCTTTGGCCTATTTTTTAATCAAGTTGTTTTCTTATTTTTGAGTTTTAAGAATTCCTCGTATATTTTGGGTAACAATCCTTTATCAGATGTGTCTTTTGCAAATCTTTTCTCCCAGTCTGTGAGTTTTCTCTTCATTCTCTTGAGATTGTCTTTCGTACAGCCGAAGTTTGTAATTATAATGGGATCCAACTTGTCCATTATTTCTTTCATAGATTGTGCCTTTGGTGTCTTATCTAAAAAGACAGCATCTTACTTAAGGTCATCTAGGTTTTCTGAGAGCTCTATTTTTTGATTCTTTGCATGTCTAAAAATGTCTTTATTCTATCCTCATACTTGATTAATAATTCGGCTAGGTATAGCATTCCTTTGGAATCTTGAAGTCCTGTAACATCCAGCCTTGCTGTTAAGAAATTTGATGACATCAGAACTCCTTTTCCTTGGTTTGTTACCTGTTTTACTTCTGTCTTCCCTTTACATACAGGAAGTGAAATTTTCAATGATATGCCTTTGCATGAATTTAAAAAATTAATTGTGGTGGCTATGCGGGCACTTTAAAGCTACTAACTTATTAGAGAAATGTTTTTGGTATTGTTTTTTATGATTACCCGTCTTCCCAATTTTCATTCTTTTTTCCTGGAATGCTGCTTACCAGAAGTTCTAACTTCTGAGTTCATCCACTACTTATCTTATTTATTTCCTGTTTGCTATCTATTTACCTTCTTATCCTGCTTTCCAAACATTTATTTGATTTTAACTTTCAATGTTCCGTTGGATTTTTAAAATTTCAACTCTGATATTCATTTTACCCATGGTCCCTTTTTTCTTTAATCCCTTTCATATCACCTTTCTTTGAGGCTATTAATTATGGTTTATTCTGTTCTCTATATTGTCTTTCTCCTTACTGTTCTCCCCTCACTTTTCTGTTTGTTTTGGTCTTGGTGACAAATATCTTCCATTGGCCCCACCAATCTGCGCTCAGGTCATACACTCCATCCCTCTGCTTTTTGTCATGGAGACTGAATCAACAGGTTCCTTTGCCTTCTAGCTTCTCTTTGGGCTTGGCCGTTGGGAGAGTGGGATAGAGGAGCGTGTGCATGGGGTATTGGTTCCGTCAGTTCCTCCTGACAACTAGACAAGGCTAAATTCTTCTACCAAAGGCCACAGTTCTGAGTGAGTGACCACTCCACACAGCTACCTTCTCCAGATGTTGGCAATTCCTCGTTCCTACTTATTCACCCTGTGCACTGCCTACTCTTGTCAACTATCCCTCCCTTAAATTATCCTTAAATTTCCAAGTTTGAGTGTGCCATCTGTTTCCTTTCAGAACCCTAACTGATACAATCTTCTTCAGGTAAGAAGACTTCTTCAAACGTATAGTGATCTTCAACTGTCCCTTCATAGCTAAGAGTGAGGCAGTAAAAAGCTGATGGGAAGCCCTGCTGTATTGTAGGGGCTTGTTGCCTGGTGAGCTTCACCGTCAAGACATAGGGGACAATCATTTCATTGGGGTGCTCCCAAATGTCACTATCTGGATATATTTTCTCTGGGACTTTCACTGGAAAATAATAATTCTCTAATCTCCAGCTGCTGGGAGGAGGATGGAGAGGTGACCATAAGCATAGCTCCTGATATCTGGGAGCAGGGCAGAGGGCTAGAACTCGAAGGTCCACATGTGGACCTGCACTAAGCGTCCCATGTGGGCACATCTACTCCTGCCCTGTCCTGGCTCTGGGCTTGGAAGGGAGAGTAGAAAGGAGCTACCTGCTGTGGGATGATGTGGGGGCCAATTAGGGTCTAGGTCTTCTGTGTCCAGAATTTCACACAGTTTCTTGTTTGGAACAGCATCTTCTCCTTGCCTTCCATGAGAACTTCCCTGGGATAAACTGGCCTGCCTCTCAGCTGAGTCAGTTACCACACCTCCTACGTTGTGCCTTCACAATTTACTGAGATTTCTTGACTGTTGTTGTCTCTTCTCCCTTTCTTTGTATAATTTGGGGTGAATATATTTTTTTATTCTTTTACTGTCATTTTGGGAGTGATTAAAAAAAGGTGTGAATGCATATAAATTCTATTTTTAGGATTAAAAAAAAGGAAATTTTTTTTTGTAAGCAAAAGCAAGAGACAGTACAGCCCAGTGGTTCAGAGCCTGAATCCAGCGCTGTGACTTCATTTCCTCCCCTGTGAAAAGGAGAGGAGTGTAAGAATAGCACCTCCTTTAGAGAATTTCTGGGAAGATTAAATTAGTTACTATTATAGGGTGCTCAAAAGAGCATGTAGTACATAGTTAGCACTACCTAAAAGGACAGTAAAACACACATGGTTTCAAAATATTCTCTTAATAGAACAGCTGTGAGCAATAGGCCCCTGATACAGGGTACTGAGATTCCTTTACATAGTTCACTGGAAGCTAGTTTTACCAGGAGCTAGTGGTTGGCTGATCCAGGGACAGAGATCATCTGGGGTCGTAGTATGGAGCTTTCCAAGGTTGAGGAGAGGAAGATAGGCAGAAAAATTCTGCTGCCCTTTCATGAAGCAGGCCTGGAGGAGAGAGGCTGGGGCAGGCCTGAGGAGAGAGAGGGGGGCATTGGGAGTGGGTGGCCTGCTCTGGGTCCCCCAGGTGCTCTCATCCTGCTGGGTTAGGTCCAGGCTGGTGTGCAATTTAGGCAGCACTGCAACCTGGAAGAGTAGGAATCTGCCCAGAATGTTCTGGAAGAACTCATCAAGAGACTGATAGTAGGAATAGGAAGTAACTATGCGCTCTAAAGATCTACTGCTTAAACAATACTATTAAAAACACAGAAAAAGGATTTAGAGAAAATCAATCAATACATATTTAGGCTGGGATGAGTATTTGAAAAAAGTCAGGGATGTTTTAAAGAAGAGAAGACAAAACCGACTTGGTCTAACTTAGACTCCTCAGGGCAACAGAGGAATATTGTAAACATGGCCTGATTAACTTGTAGAAACCATGGCCTTTCTAATTGCCTTGCTTATTAATCCAAGAAATATTTACTGAGCACCAACTATATGAAGACAGGGTGACAGTGTTACAAAGGAAAACCAAGCACCATCCTTTTCCCCTGGGGGCTTTCCATCTAAATGAGACATTTGCAAAAGTCACTAAATCAAGGTAATATGATGAGCAGTAAAGTTAACTGATGTTATGGAATTTAGTAGAAGAAGAAATAACTGATCAGTAAAAACGTGGGAGAGATGGGATACAACCTGGGGTTTTGTCCTTTCTCTTCTGTAGCCTGGTCACTGCCTCTTCCTCTCCTCAGACCATATGCCCAGCAGAGCAGAAATACCTGTGTTCCTCATGCAGGTCACGCTTTCTGTCACTCCAGGCCTACAGCAGGTAATCCATTACCTTGGAATGTTCTTCCTGCAGCCCCTTCCTTTGTGGCTAACAGCTGGGTGCTACCTGACTCACCTTCAAGTCTCAGCTGTAACACCAGCTTTTCCTGGGGCCTCTTGTGACCTGATAAGGGATATTTTCCCCCTTCGTATAATAATTTAATATATTCCTTCCAAACAAAGTATTTGTATCTTTATTTAATTCAATTAAAATAGACCCACGTGGTATATTATGTAACTCTCATTATATACACATTATATGCTGATTACTCAACTGTCAGTAAACCACGAAGGGTGCCAGTGACGCTCAGCACAGATTAACAGTCTCCTAAATGTAAGGGGCATTTTTTCACATATTCTCCTAGCACTCCTGTGTACCCGCTGGCATTACTTAGCATGCTGCATTGAATCAGCCGTTTAAACACTGCATCTCCCTCTAGACTGTGGGCTCCCTGTGCAAGTCTTGTGGACAGTTGTGCTCCAGCACCTGGTATCCAACACGAATATGTGATGAGGGCACAGCAGGGAGGGAGAACAGCAAAAGGGAAATGCATGTGTGTATGTGTGTGTGGCAAGACAGGATGAGTTCAGCTTTTGTCCACTGAGAGTGAGCAGCCTATAAACTGGCATGGGTTCCCACTGGCAGGCAGTGGGAAGTGGGTAAAGAAACTAAGTCCCAGCCTGCAGAGGAAGATAGCGGTCCCTGGCTTTAAAATTCCTGTTAATTTCCGTCCTTGCTAAGCAAAGTGTGGTCTGAGGACGAGTGGCAGCAGCATCACCTGGGAGCTTGTTAGACAGAGACTCTCAGGCTCCACCCCAGATTGGCTGGGTCACAATGAGCATTTTTACAGGCACCTCAGATAAGTTGCACGCACTTTAAAGTGTAAGAAGCATGCCCCAGACGATGCCAAGGCTTCCACGATTCCACTGACTTGATTTCTTTTTTTAAAGATTTTATTTTTTCCCTTTTCTCCCCAAAGTCCCCCGGTACATAGTTATATATTTCTAGTTGTGGGTCCTTCTAGTTGTGGCATGTAGGATGCTGCCTCAGCATGGCTTGATGAGCAGTGCCATGTCCGGGCCGAGGATCCGAACTGGTGAACCCCTGGGCCACCAAAGCGGATCGCGCAAACTTTACCACTCAGTCCCAGGGCCAGCCCCCATCCAATGACTTGACTTTAAATTTTGTCCAGTCACTCCTTACTTCAACACTCCCAACATTTTCATATATTGAATTTTTCATACCCTCTTGCAAACTGTTGAAAAAGAGAAAATGTTAAAAACAAGAAATTAATTTCCATGCAAAGAGCAGAGACCATTCTCAACATACCTTGTGTTCTCAAAAGGGACTGAGTGGTGTAACCATGGCATAGTCAAGTCCGCTATCAAGATCTGGCCGTGCATCAGTTGGTGACACAGAACCTTGTTTTGAGGTAACTTCCAGCTCCGTGGATTTTTTGCATCAGCCTCAGTCCATGTCAGAATCTTTCTTCATAAGAATGAAATGGTGTTTATTTAGTGGCAAGCATATTAACTGTTTTCTTTAATAATGAGCCAATATTGATACATTATCATTAACTAAAGTCTATACTTTATTCAGATTTCCTTAGTTTTTATCTGATGTCCTTATTCTATTCCATATCCCATCCAGAATCCCATATTATATGTCATATTACGTGTAAGGGGACATTACATGCCTCCTTACGCTCCTCTTGGCTATTGACTATTTCTGAGACTTTCCTTATTTTGGGACATACTAATTTTAACAACTCTTTTATTTTTAGAATGCCCCTTCTTTCCCTAGAAGAGCAGAATCCTGCTGAATGAATTCATATAACACTTTAAATCAGATTTAAGAAAATAAAAGCCTGATAATGAGCTCCTGGAGGGTGGGAGTGTGTTACTGTAATCAATCTACGGCTCCAGAATCAAGCGCGGTTCCTGGAACAAATAGGTGCTCAGTACACAGAGTAGCCAATTTCTTGGTTTATTCTTTAGCATGCCCCTACTAGGTATGTGTGCATTGGGGTTATAATGATCAGTGGGAGAAGGTCCTGCTCTTAAACATCTTAGAGACAGAGGTAGAGACATTTAAGCGGAATAAAACTTTTTTTACTTGGGAGCCTTGCTGGACCCACCTAGAGAGTTTGGTGAGGGAGACAGTGATCCTTTCTCCAATGCCCTTGGGGTTAAGGCTGAGTCAGGAAAGCCTTTCTAGGAGAGTGAATCTTAAAAGATGACTTGGTGTTGAACCAGCAGAAAAGAGGAGAAAAGTTCTGTGTTGGTTTGTTGTTATCATTTGCTTTAGTAACTGATATTTGTAATTATTTTGGTTTAGATTTTGAGACTGAATCTGTAGTTTCAAACTAACTGGTAATATCTATCTTTTTGAAAATTTGTTTACTTTATGCCAAAATCTAACTTCCTGATTAAAAGAAGGATAAATAAAAAGTTGCCTTTTGAGTAGTGCTGCTCAATAGAACTTTCCATGATGATGGAAGTGTTCTGTATCTGTGCTGTGTAATATGGTGGACACTAGCTACTTATGTCTACTGGGCACTTTTAATGTGGCCTGCATGACTGAGGAACAGAATTTTAAATTTTGTTAAGTTTTAATTAATTTAAATTTAAATAGCCACGTACAGCTAGTGAGTATCACATTGGACAGTGCAGCCTGGGAACACTAACAAAGTCTACTGGGCATCACAGTTTAAGAAGACAACTGATTTTAGGGGAAGAAATGGATTAAGAAGAGATGTAACTTCCTTGAAATATTGAAGATTTTTAATATCAAAGGGAACATGACCCTGAAAAAATATTATTTTCTATGTTCCTCAGTGCATTTGCCTGGAATACTGCCTGCTTGGTTAACTTCTCTCTGCACAGGCAGTTGTGTAAAAGATTGTTCTGTGAACAAACTTGGTGATCAATTTGGGAGACGTTGTTTATACTGGACAATTTTTTTTGTTTGTTCTCCATTGAGGCGTTTTATTTGCATGAATGTATTACATCCCTAGAAAAAGAATCCCGGAATTTTCCCTCCTGTGTATTTTTGTCTTGCTTCTTCTTGGTCCATGATGCCAGCTGAGATTATCAGTATAATGACCCCAAACTGACCGGATGGGAGCAGGTTATTCTGCCGTTTTTCTAGATCTTTGGGTTGCACCTCAAATCTGGGGCTGATCACACTTGTCTAACCTGCTGGTGAGGTTCACAACAATATTTCCAGCTCTGTGAGCATCAGTGATTTCAAGTTCACCGACGTAGCCGTGCTTCATCACCACAGTTAGAAACCAGGTGTTGACTTTGGAGCACATCTAATAAGAATCTAGCATTCGCCTAATTTTTTCAGTGTTGTTGATGCTCTTGAGAACATCAGCCAGGACATTCACGTGCACCATTATGGCGGAACAGAAAGATGAGGAAAGAGTTGGACAATTTTGATTATCTGTCTGCACCAAAGATTTTCCAGCAAGAGGTTTGCAACTTGTAAATATCTTTCAATTTTAAAACATAGGTATAGATTAACACTGTCCAACTGACATTTGTGAATGGCAATAGAAAATGCATGTATAATAGGGAATAAGGAAAATGTCAGAAATACTTACCTTTTGATGGTTTAAGGGGTTCAGAAGTCTCTTAATAAGAGAATGATTATTCTCAAGTCTCCCACGCCTTTTTATAGGGTCCACAATTTTCGGTGTTATTCTCCTTCCACCAGCTATGTGATTTTCGCCTAAATCGTAGAACCAGTGAAGAAATGAGTTATTTTGTATGTTATCATGTGTTGTGTATGACGTTATCATGTGTTATGTATGACATTATCCATGGCCCTTTTCTTACAACAACAAATGATGGCACTTTGGATAATCTAACTCAGTGGGCCTAAAGGCCTAAGGCCTCCCCAAGATGTGCTACTTTGGCACATGGAATATTTTGAACTAAAGGCAATTGAGACCCTGTGGGCTCAAGAGAAACATTTACTTCTCCCTTAAATAATTTTAATTGGCAGCCTTGCCCATAACATGAGTTATTATCAGAAATAAATTTTATGACCTATCTGCATGTCGAGGCAAACCTCTAATTACTGAACATCTGCTCTTCTTATTGTCCTGTGAATTACCCTCCTCCCCTCTGAAGCCTCAGGACCCTATCGCATTCCTTAGCTCAAGGTGACCTATATACCTCATTTTACCTTTTTGTCTCTGAACTTCTCACATATGTGGGGTCTCTGACTCTCTCATATGTATGGGGTTGCTGCATATACAAAATTAAATTTGATTTTCTCCTGTTAATGTCGCATGTCAATGTAATTCTTAGAGCAGCCAGAAGAACCTAGAAGGGTAGAGGAATATTTCTTCCTCCTCCACAGGCCTCAACGTTGTTTTTAACTACAGTACAGTGGAGAGGAGCCAGGAGCACTTCTTTTCGGGTAAGACACTCTCTCAAGGGCAGGTGTAGGGGGAGAAGGAGAAGGAAAAGGAAGGAGGGAGGGAATGGGGCCCTTGGGAGACGGAGAGGCACAGGGTGTATGTGGGCAATTTCTTCAGCTTTAAAAAGGACTCACAAAGATGTATCCATACTTTTACCTTTTAGCCATGTAGATGCAGGTGAAAGGGGTTGCTCACAGAAAAACTGTGAGGTTGGGCCTGGGGGACAAGGAAAGAGACTGACTTTTCCCAGTTTAGTTTGCTCTTCTTTTTGACGTTTGTTCTATATGCAAATAGTATCTTTTTAAAAATAATTGCATTTGAAATAATTAGATTTAACCCAGATGAAAACATGAGAAGCTATTCCATTGTTAGCAACTCTTGAATTACTAGAGATTAGTGTCAACTTATTTTATGAAATAAATTTCTGTTTGAATCTATGACAGTCATTCTCTATAGCCTTCTTTAATTTCTCTCCAAAGCTAGAAAGTGCCCTGAGAAGAATTATCTCTCCTTCTCTCCAGGTCTGACTCCCTGTGAACTTCTCCTGTCTTCACAGCTATTATGCACTTGATTTCATTTTCATAGCTATCTGATCCTGCTGTTGGTTTCTCAGCTGACTTACAGCTGGGGTTGAACAATGCAACTGCCCGATGCTGTTAGCATTGCATTTTCATACAATGTCTCTCTGTTGGTTTGCCTCAGGTGTTGTGGGAAATCTTATAAAAGGAAACTTATCAGGTGTTCCCTAACTGTAGCTACCAACCAACTCTGATAACAACACATCTTTCTAAGTACTAAATTTCTAGATTTTTAATTTATTGGGACTGTCATTGCTGCAATAATATTCCAATAAAGTACAAGAATTTGGAAACTACAGTCTTGTAGTTTCTGTGCCTCTTTTGTGAACACTTCAAGTAGTCTTTTGATACTTTTTTCGCTTTACATTTCCTAACTGAAAGTCAATTAGCCTTACTCAGTGAAGAACTTTAAGATTATAATTTTGTAAAATAACAATCACTCTGATGAGCATAACTATGACCAAGTCATATCAAAATAATAAGGCTCAATTTGGGCAAAGAAATAAATTATTTTCCCAAATCATGAGAAATTTCTGATGAATAGTTCATGAGAAACAGAAGCAATGAACTTATGCATAAAGATTCTATTTGAATTAATCTCAGCTACATAAATGTTCCTTACTAAATCTAACTTTTGATAAGGGACAAGAAAGTAGGAAGCAAGAGAAATGGCTTCTATAGACCTAACTGGAGACTTACCAAAGACAAACCAATGGAGAGAATGATGGAAGTAAGTGATAAACCCTGGAATTAAGTAATCATGAAAATTTTTAAAAATTAATTTTGAAAGCCATAAATTACACAAAAGTGTTACGAATGATAAAACAAGCAACTATATATCCTTTATCCAGATTTACAAGTTCTTCAGATCCTGCCACATCTGCTTTCTGTCTCCCTCTCCTGCGTTCATCAATACATTAGCATTCATCTCCTAGGAAGGGGACATTTTCCCACAAATCCCAATACCATTATCACACTCAAGAAACATTAATTCAATACTATAATCTAACGTATGGTCCATATTTCAAATGCTCCTCTTGTCTCCAAAATGTCTTTTAAAGCTTCAGTTTTTTCCAATTCAAAACTCCCTCAAGGCTCACACATTGCGTTTGGCTGTATTTTCTCTAGAGTCACATTGTGTGGGAAGTATGCTCCGTGCGATGGTACCCTCCATTTACACCACCAGCCAAGCTCTCCTTGATCACACAACAGGAAAGCTCACAGCCAGATTAAGATGCTGAAATCACGGGGTTTAATCAATTAAAACATACAACAAGCAGCAAGGGGATGCAGACCGCACATATGTCCCGTTTCTCTTGGGCTTCACCTTCCTGTGGATACTGTGATTACTCGGCCAGAGATGGGCTCTGAGCCAGTGACCCCAGTAATGGGAGATTTCAGGGACCCAGACACACACTTGCTTTGTGGGAGGGACACAGGGCACTACAGCCATGGGCCAGTTAGCCTGATGAGCAGCTGTGGAATGAATATCACTGATGAGCAGCCAATTTTAGGGCCTCGTGAATATTGGGGGCCTAATAAAAATCTTCTGTATATTTTGTAGGGCATGAATATCTAGTGCCTCTTTGTTTTCCATCCCTTTCCATCTGTGTGGTACATTCAGGCTGCATTTCATCTAGTTTAGCTATACTTAGAACATCTTATGAGTTCTACCCACGTCTCACAAACTACTTGCTTTTACACTTAATTTCTCTGCCCTCCTTACTTGCTTTCTTGTCTCTATAACAGATTCTAACATTCTTAAATAATATGACATACACACATGACAAGTATCTTTTAATCAGAACAGTTCCCTCTCTCTTGTTTTTTCACTACACTGAACTTTTTGAAGAGTCTAGGCTAGTTGTCCTGTAGAATATTCCATATTCTGGATTTTTGATTTGTTTGATTGCTTTCTCATGACTAAATTCAGGGTTAAACATTTCTGGCAAGAATTCCAAGAGGCACATAATGTGAAGCTCTCCTACTAAGGCTCACTTTGCTCCTTTAGTTAAAGTTGTCGCTGCCAATCCCCCATCATAAAGATAATCTGTAGGGTGCCACTTCTAGACCTGGTGAGTAACCTATGTCCCTGCATTATCTTCACCGGTGGTTTTTCCATCCGTTAATGATGATTGCCTGGATCATGGTTGCAGTAGGGGGTGTGAGTGGTGATTTTCAAATTCTATCATTTCTTCTACAGTCATTAAATGGAATTCTTCTGAAAAGAAGAGCTTTCCCTCCTTCCCCTTCCTTTCTTTTGGAGTATCCATGGATTTTATTTTTTCATAAATTCAGTGTATTATAATCCATCATGATCACTAGTTTTTGATGCTCAAATAATCCCCAAATTCGTGCAGTGAGAGCCTCTCTAATCTGGATCCTCTGTCTATTGAAATACGCTTCTCATCTTTGAGCACTTCTTTGCTTTCTGACACAGCCTGGTGCTCCAGCCTCACATTATACCTCCTCTGCCCCCGACCTGGAATCAGTGATTTCTTCAGGGAGACTGGTTTCTTTTAGAGGGGAAATGTATTTGGAAATAAGGATGTGGACGCTGGGTGCACTTATTGCTAAAGTGGGGTTATTGTTTGTAGACCATTTCAGTGGACGGAGGTAGGAAATATACGTATGTGGGTACACACATACACACGCACACCTCTAACTTCTAACACACCCCTCCAACCCTCCAATATCACAAGGTTCCTCTCAGTTTTCTCCCATTAAATATTTATATCTCCCCTCTCCCACAGTGAAAACCCTGGTTCCCAGAAACAGTATACTTTTATTCATTTGCTCTATCCTTCAATACGCAGAAAATGCTTTCAGCATTACATCTATTCCACTACCAACGACAAGCCTACTAGGTTCAGTTTGACTTTTTTTGCAATTTTTTTGTGCTGAAAATACACATTTCACTAAAAGTATGTAATCAGAGCACAGTAATTCAAAAGTTATTTGAATTAATTCTTTTATCTGTGTGGTGATGTGATCAATTTGATGTACAGCTAGCTTTGTGTATTCAATTTTAGGGTTTCATTTTAATCCTTTTTTGTAATTTAAATTTTGTTTAAATATAAAAGTGTGCATTCAGAGAAGTCTCACTTCTATCCCTGTCACCTCCATCCTTCTCTTATCTGCTTCCTGTAGAAAATTATTCTTATTTATTTCTGCTTTATCTTTTTTAAGTTTCTCTTTTAAAAAAATAAGCATATGCTTATAGTGTGTACTTTTATTTCCATTTCTTTCTTACCAAAAAAGGATCCTATTATATGCATTCTTTCACACTTTGCCCTTTTAATTTAAAATTATGTCCTGAAATTGCTCTGTATTTGTTCATAGAGATCATGTACATTCCTTTTTAAGGCTGCATAGTATTTCATTATGTGATTGCACTGTAATTTGTTCAGCCAGTCTCCTAAGGATGGACATTTAGTTTTTTTCTAATAGCGTGCATTAAAAACAATAGCACACAGAATAACCTTGGGCATTTGTCTTTTATTATATTTGGCATGTTATTTTTCAGGGTGAATTTATACAAGTGGGATTGCTGGTCAAAGAGTGCATAGTTTTATTAGATCTTGCAAAATTCCCCTTTATGGGGTTTGTACCATTTTGTCCTCTTAGTCCTAATCTTACAGCAGGACTGTATGCTCATTGACAGACCAAGAGAGTGCTTTCAAGCTTTTGAATTTTTAGCCATCTGATAGGTTAGACACGGTATCTCAGGGTGCATTTTACTTAGGAATTAAACTGAGCATCTTTTACTATGTTTAAGTGCCGTTTGCTTATTTTTTTTGTGAACTGCTATTCATGTCATTGTTTAAATAAATATTTTTCCCCTCAATATTTAAAGTGCTTTGTAAATCAGAGGCATGAGCCCTTTGTTTGTATAGAAGCTGCAAATACTCTCTCTCAGGTTGTTCCTTGTCTTTTGATTTTCCTTATGGAGCTTTGTTATTGTCACTGTTATTACAGAAAAGTTTCAAAATTTTGTGAAATCAAATTTATGACTCTTGACTGTTGTTTCTTTTGGATTTTGAGTCGTGGTTTAAAGGTTGTCCCCACATTCAGATTACAAAGGAATTAGTCAAACTTTCTTCTAGTATGTGTATTGTTTCATTTTGTACATTTTGATTTCTTATCCATTTGGTGCATGGACTGAGGAGATTTAATTTCCAGTTAAAAGTTTACCATATTGCCTCTCAAAGAAAGCTAATTTTAAAGTGAAATCTCATTGAAAAGACAAAGAACTTACATCTAGAATATATAAAGAACAACAAATCAACAAAATAGGGAAGACAACTTGGTATAAAAATGGGCAAGAGAAGTTCAAAAGGCATTTCATACAAGAGAGAATCCAAGTTTTGGTGAGGATAACACTCCGAGCACATGCCCTGGTGAGGACCACTTTGGCAGACTGTTTGATAGGAACTATTACACTTAAGGATGCACCTTCTTCATAACCCAACAATTCTACCCTTAGGTGTAATCAAAAGAACTAAGTGCACATTTCCCCAGTTGACATATATGCTTTCATTGCAGGGTTACTTTTACAATAGCCTTGACGTGGAAGCAGCCCAAATGTTCATCAACAGCAGAATGGATGAATAAATTGTGGTATATTCATTAAAAGGGAATACACCATAGCAGTGAAAATGAATAGGGCTACATGCAACAATTTGAATAAATCTCATAAATATAATGTTGAGTGACAGAAATCAGATATAAAAGAATATATATTATAGGATTTCATTTATATAAAGTTTCAAAATTGTTTTAACTTAACTATAATGTTTAGGTTGAATACTCTGTTGGTAAACTATAAAGAAAAGTTGGGAAGTAATTAAAATTAAAGTCAAAATATTGGTTATTTTGTGGGGGAAAGAGGGTTTTGTGATTGGGAAGAGGAAGACAGACGAAGCTTCTTAGATGGGTGCAATGTTCTGTTTCCTGACCTAGATGGCTGTTGCAGAGTTTTTGTTTTAGAAAATGGTGATATTGTACATTTATATTTTAGATTCTTGTGTTATATTTTACAATAAAATATATACACAAATATTTCTAAATCCCACTAGACTGTGTTACAAACAGGAAATTACCTAAAGGAAAAATGAGCAAAAGATATAAATAGACAGTTCTTAGAAAAGCAAGTACAAATGGCTGAAAAAATATGAAAGCATGCTCTCATTCATAAGTAGCCAGGAAAGTAGAAGACAAAGTAACAGCAAAATATCCCTTTACATGAACTAAACTGACATGTTCAAAGGAGCAATAATACTTGTTACTGATGGAGATGAGGCGAGAGGGATCCTTCCACACATAGAGAGTGTTACAGCCTTTTTGGAAAACAATCTGGCAATACCCATTAAAATAAAAAATGCATGATTCATTCAATCCATAAGATTCACTAGCACATGAGAAACATGTGTAAGCACTGTTGTTATAGCACTGTTTGTGGTTAAAAAGATTAATAGGATAATAGTTGAATAAATTACAGTATGCCATAGGACAGAATATTATGCAGCACTAATAAAGAATGAATTAGAGACATACTGATTGATTAGAAGATACTTCTATGAAGTTTTGTTAAAAGAGAAAAGAAGATGGAGAGAAGTGCATAGAATGCATTCCCATTTGTATAAAACAGTCACAACTATATATGTATATATATATATATATATACATATATACACTATATATACATATATATGCCCATGTGATTATATAACCAAAGAAAGAAATATGGAAAGATGCATACAGGCATACCTTGTTTTATTATGCTTTTCTTTATTGCAGTAAACAGATATTGTATTTTTTACAAATTGAAGGTTTGTGGCAACCCTGCATCCAGTGAGTCTAATGGTGCCATTTTTCCAACAGCGTTTGCTCACTTCATGTCTCTGTCACATTTTGGTAATTTTTGAAACTTTTTCATCATTATTATATTTTTTATGGTGATCTGTAATCAGTGTGATCAGTGATCATTGATCTTACTATCATAATTACTTTGGGGTGCCAAGAACCATGCCCATATAAGACGGTAAACTTAATCAATAAATGTTGTGTGTGTTCTCACTGTTCCACCGACCAGCCGTTCCTCCATCTCTTTCCCTCTCCTTGGAGAAAGGAGACACAGCCATATTGAAATTAGGTTGGGTAGTAACCCTACAATGGCCTCTAAGTGTTCACGTGAAAGGAAGAGTCACACATCTCCCACTTTAAATCAAAAGCTGGAAATGGCTAAGCCTAGTGAGGAAGGCATGTTGAAAGCTGAGATAAGCTGAAAGCTAGGCCTCTTGCACCCAATAGGTAGCCAAGTTGTGAATGCAAAGAAGAAGTTCTTGAAGGAAATTAGAAGTGCTACTCCAGTGAACACACATATGATAAGAATGCAAAACAGCCTATTGCTGATATGAAGAAAGTTTTAGTGGTCTGGATAGAAGATCAAACCAGCCACAACGTTCCCTTAAGCCAAAGCCTAATCCAGAGCAAGGCCCCAACTTTCTTCCGTTCTTTGAAGTCTGAGAGAGATGAGGAAGCTGCATAAGAAAAGTTTGAAGCTAGCAGAGGTTGGTTCATGAACTTTAAGGAAAGAGGCCGTCTCCATAACATAAATGTGCAAGGTGAAACAGTAAGTGCTGACGTAGAAGCTGCAGCAAGTTCTCCAGAAGACGTAGCTAAGATCATTAACGAAGGGGGCTACTCTAAACAACAGATTTTTGCTGTATTGGAAGTAGATGCCATCTAGGACTTTCATGGCTACAGAGGAGAAGTCAATGCCTGGCTTCAAAGCTTCAAAGGACAGGCTGACTCTCTTGTTAAGGGCTGATGCAACTGGCAAATTTAAGTTGAAGCCAATGCTCATTTGCTATTCTGAAAATCCTGGGGCCCTTATGACTTATGCTAAATCTATTCCGCCTGTGCTCTATAAATGGAACAACAAAGCCTGAGTGACAGCAGATCTGTTTACAACATGGTTTACTGAGTATTTTAAGCCCACTATTGAGACCTATTGCTCAGAAAAAAAGAAGTCCTTTCAGAATATTACTGCTCATTCACACTGTACCTGGTCACCCAAGGGCTCTGACGGAGATGTATGAGATGAATGTTGTTTTCATGCCTGCTAACACAACATCCATTCTGTAGGCCATGAATCAAGAAGTAATTTTGACTTTCAAGTCTTATTATTTAAGAAATACATTTTGTAAGGTGATAGCTGCCATAGATAGTGATGCCTCTGATAGATCTGGGCAAAGTAAATTGAAAACCTTCTGGAAAGGATTCACCATCCTTTCTATCTAGAATATGCCATTAAGAACATTCATGATTCATGGGAAGAGGTCAAAATACCAACATTAACAGGAGTTTGGAAGAAATTGGTTCCAACCCTCATGGATGACTTTGAGGGGTTCAAGACTTCGATGGAGGAAGTAACTACATACGGGGTGGAAATAGCAAGAGAACCAGAGTTAGACGTGAAGCCTGAAGATGTGACTGAATTGCTGCAATTTCATAATAAAACTTTAATGGATGAGGAATTGCCTTTAATGGATGAGCAAAGAAAGTGGTTTCTTGAGATGGAATCTACTCCTGGTGAATATGCTGTGAGGATTGTGGAAATGACAACAATGGATTTAGAATATTACATAAACTTCATTGCTAAAGCAGGGGCAGTGTTTGAGAGGGTTGAATCCAATTTTGAAAGAAGTTCTACTGTGGGTAAAATGTTATCAAACAACACTGCATGCTACAGAGAAATTCTTCATGAAAGGAGTCAATCAGAATGGCAAACTTCATTGTTTTCTCTCTCTCTCTTTTTCTTTTCTTTTTTTTTTTTTTGGTGAGGAAGATTGGCCCTGAGCTAACATCTGTGCCAGTCTTCCTCTATTTTGTATGTGGCAGCTGCCACAGCGTGGCTTGATGAGTGGTGTGCAGGTCTGTGCCCAGGATCTGAACCTGCGAACCCCAGGCCACCAAAGCAGAGCACATGAACCCAACCACTACACTACTGGGCCGACCCTGTTGTGTCTTTTAAACATTGCCACAGCCACTCCAACCTTCAGCAACCGCCACCCTGATCAGTCAGCCACCATCAACATCAAGGCAAGACCCTCCACCAGCGAAGCGATTGCAACTTGCTGAAGGCACAGGTAATGGTTAGCATTTTTTAGCAGTCAAGTATTGTTTTAATCAAGGTATGTACATTGTCTTTTTAGACGTAATACTGTTACACACTTAATAGACTACAGTATAGTGTAAACATAACTTTTAGATGCACTTGGAAACAAAAAAATCTGTGTGACTCACTTTATTGTGATGTTTGCCTTATTGTGGTCGTCTGGAACTGAACCTGCAGTATCTCCGAGGTACACCTGTATTAGATTGTTAACATAAATTCTCAGGTGGGCCGTGCAGACTGTTGTAGGTTAAAATTTTGAAAAGAAAGCTTTGTTTAAAGCTTTACTTACAAATTAAGAGAAAGAGTACCAGAGGAAAGAAGTTACCTTTAAAAATGAAATTCAGACAGTATGATTGTAAATTGAAAGAAGAAAACTGTTCCCATTCAAAATTTCTGAGTTTGTACACATAAGAAAGCTAGCTTTTAAAGTTTTACTTCTGCTCTCCAAGTTTCTAAAATTCAGGCCAAATATTACTGTCAAGTCAGCCTTTACAGAACAACGATTTCACTCCCTCCTCCTCTTAAGTAAAAGTTCCAGTGGCTTTGCCACTGTCCAGCACAATAAGGAGACGGTCTCTGGCTGTCTTTAAAGACTCTTCATGGTCTGGCCCCTCTTGCCTAGCAAACCAGATTTTCCCAGCTCTTCTCCACTAGTCTCTGTGTTTTGGTTGGGTCATTTGTCACTGTCTCCATCTCATGTAATCTGATTCCCCGCAGGGTAAACTATTGCAATCCTTGCCCCAAAGGATTACTAGTCCCAGTTCTTAAAACCCCAGCTCAAGAGCTCCCTCTCCCAAAGAGTTTTTTCTAACAGCAACACCTTACCCTCATTTCTGGTCGTTGTAACACCGTAATACGTCAGATCTGGCCAACAGCTCAGCTTTCAATTGTATGCTGTCCTAGAATATTTTCGTATTGTCTCTGGTATTTTCTGCCTTTCCCTTCTAAGTAGATTGCACTCTTTTTGAGGGCAGACACAATGGTTAAATTGTGGCTATATTTGCTATTGCTTCTTGAATATACTGGTTACGTCGTAGAACTCAGTGAATTTACTTTCTGGTACATATTTTTTCTTATTTTAAAAGTAATAGCACACCCTTAGAATAAATTCCTTAGCATGGATTTACTGGATCAAAGTATATAAACATTTTACTGGCCCAAAAAATTAAAACTGATAAAGAGCATGAATAGATAAGACACACAAATAAAATTCACAAAGAAGCATGTTATACAGTGGTCAGCCAAGTATGCAGTGGAAATGGTCTCCCAGATCCCGTTTACAGGAGAATTCTCTTCTTCTTGAGCCAGTCTGAAGTCCAATGAATGAGGGCTTGTTGAGTTGCAAGCGAGATCATGGGCAAGGGGCATTCACAGCTGTCAGGTAGAGGCAGCTTGTTTCCAGTAAAGGCTGGAAGCAGACTGCAAAGAGGGGGGCCGAGTTCCTGAGGCAGCTGCAGCGGCCACGATGTGCCACATGCCACCGAGGACCACGAGGGCACAAGGGCAGCGTGCTCTCACACAAGAGCTGCTCCCTTTTCTTCAAGCCACTGCCTAGAAATTAGGTTAGAATAGCAACAGCGTCTCATACGCTTAAGAAGACATTTTTATTCTCCAATAATATAGGGCTTGTGAAGAAACGTTACACAGCTGTCCTGTCTTCTCTTTGTTCAGGCAGAAGAACAGTAGATAGAAATGGGCCGAAATGATTATATGGTATCATGGATTTTTAATTTTATAAGCTAAGTAGTATATTTGATAAGTGTTTTTCTAAGAGATTTCAGAGTGGCAGAATACTAAATCAAGTTACTGCTGCTAGGGAGAGCGGAGGGTGGGACAGTCAACTTTCACTTTAAAATGCTCTTTGGCATGAATTCTTATAAAAGCATGGTCATTTTTCTATACAGGTAGCTTTAAAGAGTTACTAAATCTCTTTTATTAACAGAGAATAACTGCACATCTTATGTTCACTTATACCTTTAATTTTTAAAACCATTTTTTAATTCTCAGAATTTCTTTGCCATATGTGCTTTATTCCCATTTGATAGATGAAGAAATTGAGACACAAGACAGCAGATAACTTGTCTGAGGCATCAAGTTAGTGATGAAGCCAAAGCTAGAACCCGAGTCTCCTGTATTCTAGTTGAATTATAGTCTTTTCTACTTTCTACTGGTCTTCAGGTGCTGACTAAATTCTTCATCTGAGAAGAAAATAACCATAGGAATCTTAAAGTTCTCAGAACTTTGTCTGGAATGAACTTCTTCCACCTCAATGTTCTGTTGAAATTTCAACAATATAAGTAAACTTTATTAATGTATTTTCCTCCATGATTTACTGTAATTGTTAAAATTTTCTTCTGTGTTTTCAAAACTGATTTCTGATTTGCCATTTATCATCACCAAGATGTAAAAGTGAAAAGATTTTTTTGTCTCCAAGTTTTTCTTTTTTTAGTAAAAGAATTAAAAAGACAAAGCAAAATATACAACTTTATAAATGAATCATGTATAATCCATATGTGTTTTTGAATAGAGAATTGGGGAAGGATACACATTTCATGCTGATTCACTGGATGCAGGTTTCTGGTTCCAGGTGTGCACTAGTCTGAGCTCTGGGCCGTCTTAGATGCATGCATAAGGTGTGGCATTGTGCACCTGTCAGAGACATTGCTTAGGTAGTAAAAAGTCACAAACTAAGAAACTGGAAATAATAATGCCTCGCACATATAATGCCAGGCATGGTTCTAAGTGCTTAGTATATATTAACTTAATTAATCTTCCCAAAAAACCATGGGATAGATACTAGCGCTATTTTCATTTTATAGATGGGAAGCTGTGGCATACAGTGACAAAGTGACATGTCACCACAGATCCCAAAAGCTGCAGAGCTGGACTTAAACCTGGTAGTCTGCAAGCTGCTCTCCACCACAGCACGCTAGCGCCTCTCTAGAAGGGAAAGCTCTGGGGTTTACAAAATTTCCATTATCTCAAATAGTTCTCTTAGAATCATTTTCCAGCTTTTGTTTGCCCTCACAACTTGACCAATATCAATGACATTTGAGGGGATCAGGTCTCCAGGTGGTAGCAGTGATGTGCACATTTCACCGCTCTTAATTTAAGCAATGCTTAGTCTCCTTGCTCTCCTAGTAACTGCATGATATCTAACTCCTTGTTTATTTTCTTTCACTCAGAATTCAATCTTGAAATATACTAAGTTAATAAAGGGCAAGATGAAAAGAGAGAATGGAAGGTTTCAAATGTCAGCCTGAGGGTCCTGTGAATGTGTACTCTCTGTTCCCCGCCCACCTCCCCCTTTGGAAAGCATCCCCAACACCAGGCAGGTGCTCCCAGTGAGGGCCCAATCAGATGCAAATTTCTGGTCCCAAGTTAAGATTTTTTTTCTTCGTGTTATCTATCACCCAGCCTTGAGCTAACTAGAAGGACCCTCCACCTCCAAAGAGAAGGCACTTCATTTTCACACCCTCAGGCCAGTGATGAAGACAGGATAAGAGGCCCTTTGAGGATTAGATATTATGTGACAGACCTTTAGAACAAACATTTATCGGGGTGTTATTTTGTATAAGGCAATTGCAAAGAGCAATCTCCTCTCTCTAATGGGTGGTAGACTTCTGAAATCCTGCTAATGAAGTTTAACAGTGAGGATTAGGACTTGAGACTGGAGGAATTGGAAGAGGCTGGCTGGAGGACACTCGATTTGCCTTGATTCCAGACGAGTTTAGAATGCCTAAAAAGGAAACTTTTGGTTTTTCAGCCAACATGCCTCTAACCTGGCTCGCTATATTTGGGTTTTCCAGACTAATATTAATAATTTAAGACTTCTATTCAAAGCCTGCAAAGTCACTTTGCTCAGTGCTTCTGAAGAAGTTTCAATTCTCAGCCTGGTTTCACTGCGTAAAATACTTGACAACACGGTGAGAACTATTCAGATTTTCAAAAATCTCATCGTTGATCTGACCATCTGACCCTGGCTTTAGAGAAGTCGCTATTCATCATTCTCAGGAACTTTGGCACCAGGTCCAGGAAGACAGCCCACAGGGGGCCTGATTTCTCCCACTGCCACTCCTCAATGCCTGGCAAACTGGTTAACTCCTTAAAATGTTAGGAAATGTAAGCTATTAAAATTACAGAACTGGAGAAATGGTCCCAGGACATGTGACGTACACCGTGTGACTTGTTTCAATGGTTGTTCCCGTGGAAACCTGTTACACCTATTCCAGCAACATTGATTTCTGTGCCCTGTCCCAGTTGCTCACACTCAACGCAGGGTGAGGCCTGACCACCACCACCGGCCGGAAGGAGAAACCCAGGGCACCCACTGGCATGCAGAGCAGATGTCCAGGATCTGGGAAGTGAATAGTTTGCTTTTAGGCTGCACTTTAGTTTGCCTGAGAGAGATGTTGCTTAGCTGTGTAGGAATTTGGCTGTTTGCTATAAAAGAACCGTTGTCACTTTGAATGAATGCATGTGTGTGCATAGAAAACAGGGAGAGAAAGTTTTATTTTTCATAGCACGTTGGTTCTCACTGTCTGCATCTTATCCATACTCAAGTGCTGTGTTTGTTTGCTGTAGTTTTACCAGTTGAGGTCCATTTTCCTCAGGGCTGATACACTCTCCAAATTCAATTGTAAGGCGAAAATTGGTGTTTTGAAACTGAGTAAATCCTGAAACTGCTCTTAAGTAGAAGTATTTCATGTTCCACAAATGTGAATGGACTGCTTTAAGTGGAAAAGGAATGCAAGTTTTAGTTTGCCAAATAAAATCTGGGGAATCATGGAATAGTGGAAAAACTTTTCTTTTTTCTCCCTTTCTATTATTTAGTAAAAATAAGCAAATTTTTACTGATGGTGAATTTTTGAAGTATCTCACGCACTTTTGAATAAATTATTCTTGTGTTTGACTTTTCTCTTGGGAGACTCCTCTCTCCTTGGGAGGCAGTAAGGGAGCCTCAATAGAATGCAGTATGTATCTGTCATTTTCTATGGAATCAAAATCAAGTTTTCTAGAAAACGTTCTTGTAACTTGTGCCACAAAATCATGAAATTAGTAGGTTTAAAGAAATTTGGCTATGGATTCACGGAGATAAAAGCGAAGACAAATGTATGTGTGGTAGGCAGTGTGAGTGAACTGGCGTCTCTGTGCTTGGATAACAGAGCCCAACCACCTTGGTCTGCTGCCCGCCCCTAGGGCCCCTTCCTCCTAGTCTCTCCAGCCATTTTGTCTTTGCTGATTAAAATCCTCCTTGAAGAGGGGCCGGCCCAGTGGCGCAGGAGTTAAGTTCACACGTTCTGCTTTGGTGGCCTGGGGTCTGCTGGCCCGAATCCTGGGTGCAGACCTACGCACTGCTTATCAAGCCGTGCTGTGGCAGGCGTCCCACGTATAAAGTAGAGGAAGATGGGCGTGGATGTTAGCTCAGGGCTAATCTCCTTCTTCTTCAAAAAATCCTCCTTAAAGGCTTCTTCTAGTTTGTGTTTTTTATATGCAACGTGTTTTCACATCACTTTTGGGAGTCTCCTTTGGGAGGCTCATTAGGAACCTTCTCCTGGATTCTGGAGCTTCTTCTGAGGGCTGTGTCCCCGACATCTGGGATGTCATCAGAGCCTGGACATTGAGTCAATACTTAAAAGTATAGCTAACAAAGCCCTTTGCCTCTGATATTTATTTTGTTTCTTATTTGGCTAACTATTTTGTCTTGATTTTTAAATTTTTGTTTTGGTGCTTGCCAATAGCTCTCTCTCAACAACAACTGGAATATTCCTTCCACTTCCTTACTTTAAAGAGAGAGCAGAGATGTTTAAATTAGTCATGGGATAAATTCTGGTGTGACTGACAACTTGCCCTCAAGTCTTCTACTCTTTTTTTCTTCTGGAAAATAGACGTTATTTCACTATTCAAGCAATAGTATTGCTTGAATTTTTAAAGTAATTTTTTGGAACAGTTTTAGATTTACACAAAAATTATGAAAATAGTACAGAGAGTTCTCACATACTCTGCATCCAGTTTCCTCTATTATTGACATCTTATGTTAGTGTGGGATATTTGTTACAATTAATGAAGCAATACATTATCATTAACTGAAATTCATACTTTATACAGATTTCCTAAGTTTTTACCTAATATCCTTTTTCAGTTCCAGATCCCATCCAAGATCCACCTTACATTTAGTGGTCACATCTCTTTAGGCTCCTCTGGGCTGTGACAGTTTCCCAGACCTTCCTTGTTTTTGATGACCTCAACAATTTTGAGGAGTACTGGTCAGGTATTTTATAGAATACTCCTCAATTGTTCTGTTGTGTTTTTTTCCTGATGTTTTTCTCATGATGAATTTAGCATGGAGTTAGGGGTTTATAGGAAGACCACAGGGGTAAAGTGCTGTTTTCATCACATCATATCAAGGGTACCTACAGTCAACATGACATCACTGTTGATGTCGACTTTGATGACCTGGCTAAAGAAGTGTTTGTCAAGTCTCTGCACTGTAAAATTACTTTTCCCACTTTCCACACTGCACTTTTTGGAATGAAGTTACTGTGTGCAGCAAACCCTTCAGGAATGGAGAGTTATGCTTCACCTCCTTAATGGTAGACTATCCACATTATTTGGAATTCTTCTCCACGGGAGATTGGTCTCTTCTCCCCTATTTATTTATTTACTCAATCATTTATTTGTATCAGTATGCACTCATGGATATTTACTTTACACCTTGGATTATAATATAATACTAATCTATTTATTTTGTAGCCCCAATTATTCCAGCTTTGCTTTTAGGAGTTCTTTCATTTGGCTCCTTTGGCATATTCTCATCAATGTGAGTATTTTTTTGAGCATTTTCTTATTTCTTGGTACTACAAAATGCCCCAGACTTATCTTGTCTATTCCTTGTCCCAGTCCTAGAATCAACCATTTCTCCAGAAGCTCTGGTTCCTTTTATTGGTGAATAGTGTTAGAAACCAAGATCTGGGCACTGGTTTTGCTTTTTGCTTCTGGGATATCATTGCTTCTATGTCCTTTTAGCTGACAGAGCAAGGAAACATATGTGTGTATACTAACCCATGTATACACATAAATCTATAAGTATTTCTATGTGTGACCATCCATATCTATAATTAAACTAAATATTAGTTCATGCTGAAGTATCCAACCTAATACATTACCACATTGTTTACTCTAGTGTCTTCTTCTTGCTTCTCTGTAAACTCCCACTCCAACAGTGAGAAATATGACTCTCATCATCTGCCATCCATTTGCTTAATTGTTCAATTCCAGTATACATGTGTCACAGTATTAGAATTGTTAACCTGAACCCCCATGGGGAACAACTTTATCAATTAGAGCACAGTGCTCATATACTGTTTTGTTTGCCTTTAGTCTTGTGAACTTCACTCATTTCCAAAGTTACTTAGATCAGTACCTTTCCCTCCAACGCCTTCAGTAAGGTTGTTCATACATTTGTAATACAGTTAGATTCTCTTGTCATAGTCTGAATTCCATTCTGGGATACCCCACTTCCTAAATGATTTTTTTATTTGCATATATTAAGGATCACTCTAAGCTGTAAAGTTCTATAGGTTTTCACAAATGCATAGTGTTGTATATGCACAATTATGATATCATACAGAACAGTTTCACCACCCCAAAAAAAATCCCCTGTGCTTCACCTATTCAAAGCGCCTCCCAATGCTTGTAAGCACTCATCTTTATCATTGTTTTGCCTTTCCAGAATGTCATATAATTGAAAGCACACTGTATGTAGCATTTTCAGACTGGATTCTTTCACTCAGTAATATGTAATAA
Organism: Equus quagga; assembly: GCF_021613505.1. Taxonomy (NCBI): domain Eukaryota; kingdom Metazoa; phylum Chordata; class Mammalia; order Perissodactyla; family Equidae; genus Equus; species Equus quagga. The sequence continues at coordinate 54,364,169 of NC_060282.1, forward strand.
AATTCATTCATGTCTTTTTGTGGTTTGATAGCTCATTTCTTTTTATCCATGAATAATATTCCATTGTATGGATATACTGCAGTTTGTTTGTCCATTCACCTATTGAGGCATATTCTTTAGATGCTTCCAGTACTTGGCAATTGTGAATAAAGGTGCTATAAACATTCACATGCAGGTGTTTGTTATGGACAAAAGTTTTCAAATAAGTAGGATAAATATCTAGGAACATGATTACAGAATCATATAAGACTATGTTTAGCTTTTTAAGAAACTGCCCCACTGTCTTCCAAATTGCTATATTATTTTTCATTCCCACCAGCAATGAATGAGGTCTTATTGCTTCACACCCTGGACAGCACTTGGTATTGTCAGATTTGGGGATTTTAGCCACTCTCATAAGTATGTTGTGGTGTCTTATTGTTAAGGATGTTCTATGTTTAACTTTCCCCTGAGAGAATAGCTAAATACTTAAGAGAGTGTGTTGAAAGCTGACATATGCTACCTTTTCATTAGAATTTTTGAAGAGTTATATTGAAAGTCTTCTAAAATAAAAATTTAGGGGCCAGCCCAGTGAAGTAGCAAAGTTCGTGCACTCCACTTCAGTAGCCCAGGGTTCACTGGTTCAGATCCCAGGCATGGACCTGCACAGTGCTTATCAAGCCATGCTGTGGCAGGTGTCCCACATATAAAATAGAGGAAGATGGGCACAGGTGTTAGCTCAGGGCCAGTCTTCCTCAGCAAAAAGAGGAGGATTAACAGTGTATGTTAGCTCAGGGTTAATCTTCCTCAAAAAAAAATTAACTATAATGTAAGCATATATGGTTTAGTAAGTCAAACCTTTACAGTATATGTTTGTTTAGTTGGTGTATAGCCTCTTTATGATGTGAAAATTCCAAAGAATAAATTATTAGAGATGCAATCAAAAATTATTAATTTACTATTTATTGGACACTTTCTATGGAAATAAATAGAAAGAAACAATATTCAAGTTCTTGTTATACAAATTTATAATCTATTAGGTTTGAAAGAACCTTGAAATAACGATCCTAGATAAAGTTGATGGAGAAGATTCATTCTTTTTTTTTCAAGATTGACCCTGAGCTAATATCTGTTGCCAATCTTTTTTTTCTTCTTCTACTCCCCAAAGCCCCCCAGTACATAGTTGTACATTCTAGTTTTAGGTCCTTCTGGTTTTACTATGTGGGACGCCACCTCAGCATGGGTTGATGAGCGGTGCTAGGGCCACACCCAGGATCAGAACCAGCAAAACCCTGGGCCGCTGAAGGGGAATTGCACGAACTTAGCTACTCAGCCACAGGGCCAGCTCCCACAATTCATTCTTGTTAGAAACTTGAGGGGAAAACTTTTTATTTAACCTTGTAGTATCTTTCTAAAAAATACAATTGGCATGAAAGGATATAAATTTTTATATTCCATTTTGTATTTTTAACATAAAAGAATATTAAATTCAACAAAAACTTTCTTTCAGTGGGACTTTTTGCATAGTTCTGGACTTCTGCCTTCTCTGCCCTTTATCCTGGCCCGAATTTCTGCCGTAAGGCCAGGTTAATCTTTGGCTGCTCCTGCAAAGAGCCAGGGAACTCATCTATCTTTGATTGTACAAGGAGGTAATTCCTCAGTCCTCCCTGGGATTTGGGTTGGGTAAGAATGATTTATGCTGGTAGGTAATTTTATTCACATTTCTTCATTGTCTTAGAAGGCTGAAGTTGAGTAATGATGTAACCTTTAACATCAGCAGGCCTATTTAACCCTACATTTGGTTTATTTAAGTTAATACCATCCGGTAGTTGCCTATTTTGATTTTCCCGAATCTTTGAACTTTGACCCCTCTTTATTCTTGATAAACCTGGGGTCTGCCCTTACCATCCTGCTTGGTCTCTTGAGATTTGCAAATTGCAGGTCTGATTTGGTTTAGAAAAGACATTCCTGTGCGTTTTAAAAAACCTCCACCCAGCAATTACTGATACAGTCACGGAATAGACTTGAAATCACCAGTTACAGGATAAAGGAAAGATAAATCAGTGGGAGTTGTGTCTACCTGTCATGAAATCTAGTTTTTGACCCTGAGAGTTAGGAAGTCTGACGGTCACCTACTGCTTTGTACTTGGTCTTTAACTCCTCGCACTGAGTGTAGCGCCCAGCGTGTTCCGTTTGAATGGCCAGCTGCTTTGGCCAGAGGATTGCCACAGTAATGCTGGGCTTCCAGGTATTCATGTGGGTGGTGTGAAGAACTGGAAGTGTTCCCAAAATTTTCTTAGTGTTCCATAATCACCTTCAGGTCTGACTCATTTGGGACTGTCATGTGCTGAGGCTAGAGCTGTGGATTTCAGGCAAAAATCCATCAGATGTCAGAAGTCAAACTGTCATTTCTGTCTGCCTGGAAGCCAATATCATCTCAAAGCACATTTCAACTTTAAATCCCCAGGGAAGAGAAAAGCGAGATCATTTACGCTGCATCAGTCCACAAGAATAACTTTTTATTAAAGCAGAAACAGCTCAGGATCATTGTAGAAAATTAGAAAGTAGAGCAAAAATGAAAATTAAAGCCTATCACATTCCCTTCACCTCAACTCACCATTGTAACACTTGTGATAGCCGTCTGAATATTTTTCTATATGTACAAGTAAGTACATTATTATTATTATTATTAGCAAAATGATATCATACTGTACACACTGTTTTGTGACTTTTCTGTCAGCCAACCATTTCCATTTTAATAAATTTTCTTCTCATGTACTATGCAAACCATTTTCAGATTTCCCCCAAATGTCTTTAGTGCTGGTTTTGCAAGTCAGTATCCAATATGATGTCATGCATTGCATGTGGTTGTTGTAACCTATGCATAAGGAAAATTTTCCATTTCTATCAGCAGTTTCTTTTTTTTTTTTTTTTATTTTTTAAAGAATTTTTTTTTTTTTTTAAAGATTTTATTTTTTCCTTTTTCTCCGCAAAGCCCCCCCGGTACATAGTTGTGTAGTCTTCGTTGTGGGTTCTTTTAGTTGTGGCATGTGGGATGCTGCCTCAGCGTGGTCTGATGAGCAGTGCCATGTCCGCGCCCAGGATTCGAACTAACGAAACACTGGGCCGCCTGCAGCGGAGCGCGTGAACTTAACCACTCGGCCACGGGGCCAGCCCCTATCAGCAGTTTCTTAGGAGATACCAAAACTGAATATTGTGTTTCATCAGAACTGATTTTAAGCAACTGACACGGATAAAACATCAGGGACTTTGAGAGACCCTTGTACATCAGAGCCTAGCTGATCCTAACTGAAGGCTTTTTCTTGACCAACAGACGATGGGGCTTGTTTTCACCAGTCTTTTACTGTGGACTCCACCCTATTCAGAGTGTTCATTCCTTAGTTAACATAACCAACACACCTATACCCCACCACCTTCAGCCCCCTGACTTGACCCCTGTGTGACTAGTCAGTGAATTTCTTTATTGGGGTGTGTTTCCTTGCCTGGTCAAGAAATAGTAAATTGACTTTGTATTTTCTTTTTCTTTGATCTCTGGTGATCTCTGCTTTATTCTTTGAACCTACAATATTAGAGAGATTAATTAGGAAGCTCTTGATGATGGTATCAGGATTATTAGGCACAATGAGTTGATCACTGAAAAGGTACGTTAAGTTGAGCCATTTGGTGACTCGCCCTGGAGAAGGTGGCTCAGCCCATGTGCCCAGCTTCCCCCTTCCAGGGCTCAGCTGATGCTGGCTTACATGTTGGCTCCTCCTCCAGGGCTGCGAGATGCCAGTGGTCCATTTTATGACGTTTTCCATTTAGGAATTCTAAATCTGTTTCTTTGAGGTTGGATAGAGCTGTCATGGGAACAATTCTTCTGAAGTTTGTTTATTTCACCAGTCTGCAGGTTTTCCCAGATTTGTTAGACAAATAGCTAGATTTTTGACCCATCTATGACAATGAGTAGAATTCCTAAGGCTTCTCAGGCTGCACCTTACATGATGCATAATTTTCTGAACTCGTCCAGGGTCTCAAATTGCATTTAGAAGCGCTTCATTTTGGTTTGACAAATCAATGTCTCTATTTCCTTTTAGCTTTAATGTAAAAAAAAAAAAAAGGATTTATTTCTAATTTTTGAAGTACGTATTGCAAATAGTAGAGCCGTGAGTCAGGGGGATGGTCCTTCTCTATTTTTTGTGGGACATGCTGTGTCCCACTGGGCAGAGTGTTTACTTGCTTCAAGGTTTAGTTTCCTCACCGCAAAATGGAGATAACACTCCTGTGGCAGAATTATTCCTAGGATTGAAAAATAGAACTGCTGGAAAGCATTTTATGGTACTAAATAAATGTTTTATGGACTAAATAAATGTTTTGTGGACTGAAAACAATTTATTACTTTAACTTGCAATTTCTGTTATCTTTTTAAGTGAGTTATTATAAATGATCCCAAGAAATAGTTGGCAAAGCTCCAGATGTGGGGAGACGAAAAGGTGTTGCAGACCTTGCTGTGCTTCGAGGCCCTTTAGTTCAAGGTCTGCAGGGCTTTCACACACCTTGGAGTCTGCCCTCTAGCAGGGCGATCAGGCTTCCCCTGAGAAAGCGACAAGTGCCAGAGGGAGCCATCTACTGAGATCACTTTTCATTACACCAGGAAAATTTTGTATTTAGAATAGAAAAACTATAGCATAACACATGTTGGTAGGAGGTAATAATCTTAGTAACAATGATTATGATGGTAATGGCTAATTTTTTGTGTATATCAACTATAGCATCAGGCACTGTTCCAAGTGCTTTATGTACATTAACTCTTAATTCTTACTCTAGCGTCATTAGGACAACACTATGATAATCATTTAGGCTGGTACTTCTTTTTGCTGTTTTTACTTTACCTTTTTTGTTATGGTAAAATACATATAACATAAAGTTGGCCATTTTAACCATTTTTAAGTGTATAGTTCAGTAGCACTAAGTATATTCACACTGTTGCATACATCGCTATCATTCATCTCCAGAACTGTTTCATCTCCCCAAACTGAAACTCTGTATCCGTTAAACACTAAGTCTTCAACGGCCCCTCCCCCAGCCCCTGGAAACCACCATTCTACTCTCTGTGTCTGTGTGACTATTCTGGGTCCCCCATGTAAGTGGAATCATATAACATCTGTCCTTTTGTGTCTGGCTTATTTGACTCAGTATAACATCCTCAAGGTTCGTCTGTATTATAGTATGTGTCAGAATTTTGTTCCTTTCTAGGCTGGATAATATTTTATTGTATGTATATACAACATTTTGTTTATCCATTTATCCATCTGAACACGTGGGTTGTGTCCACCTTTTGGCTATTGTGGTTAATGCTGCTATGATCAAGGGTGTACAAACATCTCTTCAAGTCCTGCTTTCAGTTCTTTTGGGTATGTGGCCAGGAGTGGAATTTCTGAATTATATGGTAATTCTACATTTCGTTTTTTGACGCATCACCATTTGATTTTCCATGGTGGCTGTTACCATTTTACATTCTCATAAACAGTGCACAAGGGTTCCAGTTTCTCCACATCCTTTGCAATACTTGTTATTTTCTAGGCTGGTAATTCTTGAGAAAAGTCTAGCAACTTGATGGAAATAGAACAGAATTGAAGCAATTTATGGTATTCACAAATACAAAGCCTTACAGTGTTGTACTTCAACAATGCATACCTTTGATGGGTAATCTTATGAGAAATTTGAACTTCTTTCAGTATTTGACTATTGCTGGGGACGTTGTTTTTAATTAATGAAAAGACCTGCAGTATGCTTGGGGAAAATGCATGAGGTTTTTATGCTAAAAATGGCTTAGATTAATTTAATTATTATTCCCACATGGGACTGAAGAGAGCTCTGTCACCTCAGGATAGCTGATCTCATTCATGTGAGAAACTAACTATTTTGAAGTCAGAACTGAACATAGTTTTACAAAAAGAAAATATTAACAAAAAAAGACATTAAAAGGTTTGGAAAAAGATCCAAAAGGCTTTCCGGACATCAAATAACTCTTACAAATCAGTTAACCAAAATGAAATAGCCATACAGGCTATGTTCATTTGAATTATTCATGGATTCAGAAGTCAAGGGGAAGGAGAGTGAGGCTTCATGAGTAAGGAAGCCCTCTTTCAGTAATATTTGCTCACCCAGACACTCAGTATATATTTTTAATGCTTTTCATATTCTATCTATGGTATTTAATCTCTTCTGAGATGGGGATCTCTATTATGAATTATTTTAAATCATTCTGCAAAATAAAATTCTTTTTCATATCAGCAACCTTTTCTTCTTTTTGAAGAAGATTAGCCCTGAGGTAACATCTGCCACCAATCCTCCTCTTTTTGCTGAGGAAGACTGGCCCTGAGCTAACATCCATGCCCATCTTCCTCTACTTTATATGTGGGATGCCTGCCACAGCATGGCTTGACAAGTGGTGCATAAGTCTGCCCCGGGGATCCAAACCGGTGAACCCCGGCTGCTGAAGCAGAACGCATGAGCTTAACCATTCCGTCAACAGGCCGCCCCAGCAACCTTTTGTTTTTTGAGGAGTAAGGCGAGGAGCATGTGTTATACCTTAAAATTGGACCGTTAAAAGCTAACCGTGAAGCTTTTCAAAGATCTGCTGTCTTCTGTGGTTGTGACAGTAATTGTCCCTTTTCTGCCACTTACAGAGGATTGTGCCCTGGAGCAGTCAGCTTCCTCAGCTTGTTTCCTCTTGTTCAGAACACGGGGCTGTGTTTGCTCTTCACCTTTGCCGGGTAAACTTACTGTGAAAGAACCACAAATGTTCTCTCCTCCCTTTCTGTTGCCATCATCCATTCACACTACTAAGAGTCATTTCTTTCTTTTCTTTTCTTTTTTTTTTTGAGGAAGATTAGCCCTGAGCTAATTATTACCAGTCCTCCTCTTTTTTGCTGAGGAAGCCTGGCCCTGAGCTAACATCATGCCCATCTTCCTCTACTTTATACGTGGGACGCCTACCACGGCAGGGTGTGCCAAGCGGTGCCATGTCCGCACCCGGGATCAGAATCGGCGAACCCGGGGCCGCCGAGCGGAATATGCGAACTTAACCGCTGCACCACCAGACCAGCCCCAAGAGTCATTTTTTTCGAACGTGATGAACCAGTGATGCAGAAGCATCACAATACCAAAAAAAGTGCAGAAAGTTTGTCATAAAAATCACCTGTGAATGTCAAATCAGTATGCTGTGCACCCAAAACTAATATAATACTGTATGTCAGTTATACCTCAATAAAAAACAGGAATCATGTGTGAATCAAGAGTAACCCTAATTAGACGGTGAGGAGAACATAAAGAATTAAAATGTGATGTGACTGAAGTTTAGACTTGGAAAGCTCATCCTTAAGTTGGAAATGGAAAGAGACAATGGAAAGGAAATGAGTATTTACTGTAAAATTACTGTGTGCTATTTATTTTCCTGGATCTTTGGATAGTCAGCTTTAATAATCACAAATGTCCAGTGAAGTGGACAGTGTCATCTGCATTTCATGTATTAAGACATCTTAGCTTATTTAGAGAGTTTAGGTAATTTTCTGGAGGTTAAAAATATAGCAGTATTTCTCTGGACCAAACACTTCGAGTTCTTTTCTTTTGAGCTTTATTTTCAGTGTTTACATCTCAGCAAGACCATTGTCTTCTTTGGTTTGATCCGCTTGTTCATTGTTGTGTCTGTGGGTCCTTCACTCAAACATATTTGGGATTTGTCTTCAAAGTCAGTTTATCACAGAAAAATAAGTATCTCTGTGCTATTGACAGTTTTGTTATTATTTGCATCTTTGCTCATTTTTCCATTTTACTGTTGTTCCTTTTTCTCTTTGAGTTAGAGAAGATATGCTTTCTTTTATGACAAATTGCAAAAGTCTTTTTCTATGTTTATCATTTCTCTTTTGTTTATAGAGTTTTTTGCCATGCAGAATTTTTTTAAATCACATGATCATTTTAATAACTTTTTATTTGTGTTATGGCTTTGGCTTTTGTTATAATTAAGTTTAATTGAATTGCCATATTTAAAATGGTCATCTCCGTTCTTGGATTTTTAAAAACAATTATCCCATGTGCTCTTCTTGTCCTTACATTGTATCCTTTTTCTTTTTTCAGAATTTTAATCTTTCTGGAACTTATTGTAGTGTAGAAATTAAGGTAGAAATATGTTTCGCGTGGAACTGTGTCCCTCTAAAATTTTCACGTTGAACTGCTAATCCCCAGTGCCTGAGAATCTGACTTTATTTGGAAATAGTGTCATTGCACGTGTAGTTAGTTAAGAGGAGGACATAGTGGGGTAGAGTGGGCCCTGATCCAGTATGACTAGTGTTCCTAAAAAAAGGGGAAATGCAGACACAGACACCCACAGGGAGAACGTTGTGTGAAGATTGGAACTATGCTGCCACAAGCCAGAGCCAGAAGCTAGGAGGGATGACGGAGCAGGATCTTCCCTAGAGCCTTCAGAGGGAGCAGGGCCCTGCCAATACCTTGATTTTGGACTTCGAGCCTCCAGAATGTGAGAAAATAAATTCTTATTGTGTAAGCCACTCAGTTTGTGGTACTTTATTGTGGCAGCCCTAGCAAACCAATAAAGAATGCAGATGATTTTTTTCCACTTGGTTATCCAGTTATCCCAAGGCCATTGGTTTGTAAAGTCACTTTTATAATATATTAAATTCATGTGTGTATATGAGTTGACTTCTGTAATTTCCAATCTGTGCCATTGTCTGTTCACAAAAGGTAACCCAGTGTTTCAGGCACGGCTGCTTTACGCTGAGCTTTGACGTCTGGTAGGACAAAAACACTGCCATGACTCTCTAGTTTTTAAAGTATGTTTCTGGCTTTTCTGGTTTGATAATTTTTCCATATGAATTTTAGAAGTTTCTTTTTATTCAGTGTTCTTAAATATTGCTATAGTGTTTCCAAGTGTGTGCTATTTTTTCCCTTACCTTTCCTCTTTCAGAAATTATGGACTCAATCTAATTCTTTAATGATGGGGTATTTGTCTCTGCTACTTTTTCCTCTCCATTTGTATATTTTTCCTTTGGTGGTTCTTGTTACCTGGATTTTGGCATTTCTACATCTATCTATGATACTTCTTAACTCTTAAAATATTTTCTCTTTCTCTATCCTTTCTTCCTTTTTTTTCCCTGGGAGAGTTCCTCAATTTGATCTTCCAAATTCAATTTGATCTTCATTTGTATCCCTTTTACTTTTCATCCAGAGATGATCCAACTATTACATTTCTTATTCCTAATGTATTTTTAATGAAGGACTGACTTCAAGGGCACAAAATTGGATTAATCCTAATTCTTGTTCATTACACAGTCTCAAAATTTGTCCAAGTATTGCCTATTTATTAATTTACTTATAGATAATGATACGTTAAGCCCCTGTAAACCCACCGCCAAACACAAAAGTTAGAATCTTGACGATGACTGACATCTGACAATGGGTTCCGCATCCTGTGCTGCTCTTCCTTCCACCATAGGAAGTCATTAGCCTGAGTCCTGTGTTCATCATTCCCTTACTTTTTTATTGTATCCACATTTCCTAAAAAAATATCTTTTAATTTAATGTTTTTGTTAACTTTTAGAAAGGGTATCATGCTTTATGTCACTACTGGGAACTTACGTTCTTCACTTGTTATTATATTGCTAAGATTCTTCCATAGTGGTGTCTCCTGCTGTAGTTCATTTGTTTGGCTCCTGTATAATACTCCTTTGTGTGAATATTAATACATTATTTTTCATGCATTTTCTCTTTGATGGACATTTGGGTAGTTTGCAAGTTTTGCTGTTGTAAGCAATGCTACTATGAACATTCCTGTCCTGACGTACCTGTGTAAATCTTTCTCTCGGCATGTACCCAGATATGTGAATGTTCAGCTTCTAAAAATGATATTAAACTGTTTTCCAATGTGGCTACCCCAAATTGCACTCCCTTGAGCAACGTATGAGAAATCCTGTGGATTCACCTCCCTCCAATACTTTTTATTGTCACAGCTTTTTAATTTTAGCTAAACAAATGGATTTATAATGACTTCATGTCATGGTCACGATTTGTATTTTTCTTGTCTCTATGACGCTGGGCATCTCTTCATATCCTGGTTGTCCGAATATATTTTCTCTTCTGTGAAATACCTGTTTATACCTTTTGCCCATTTATCTATCAGGTTATATCTGTTTTTCTCATTGATTAATAGGAATTATTTATGTACTGTTGATATTAATTCTTTTTGGTTGCATGTAACTTTTTATTTTAAGATATATTTGATGTAAGAATTCTAAATTTTAATAGAGTTAAATTTATTAATCTTTCCTCATAAAGTTAGCTTTTTTGTGTCTTAAAAAATCTATCATAGTCTCAAGAGCCAAAAGAATTCACCTGTATATTCTACTAAGATTTTTGAAGTTTCATTTTCATCTTTGCATTGCCTTTAGGTAAGCTTGCCTGTTTTGAAAAGTTTACCTACATGGAATCATAGATTACATGTTCTTTTGTGACTGATTTTTTTCTCAATATTATGTTTCTTAGTTTCTCCATATTTTTGCATGTAGCTCTGCCACAGTTATCCATTTCATTGTTTTACAGTATTCTATTGTATAGATATTTCACAGTATATCTATTCTATTTTTATTTATATTTAAGTTGTTTCGCATTTTGGCTATTATAAATTATACGTCTCTAAACATTCTTGCCCTTTTCTTGATGTACCTTTAGGGTATCAAGGTGCATTTGTTGGGTAAATATCTAGAAGTACACTAGATGGGTCAAGGGCTTTGTTCAAATGTGATAGATCAGTAGCTCTCAAAGAGTGGTCCATAGATGCTGGGGGTCCCTTAAGCACTTTCAGGGAGTCTGTGATGTAACAACTATCGTCATAATCATAATGAGACATTATTTGCCCTTTTTCACTGTGATGACATTTGCACTAATGTTGCAAAAGTCATGTTGGGTAAAACCTCTAGTTTCTTAGCCTCACTCAAGGCGGTGGCACCAAACTTTACTAGTAGGCATTGTTTACTACTTCACTGCTGTGCACTGGCAGAAAAAATAAATAAATGTCAGTTTCATTTAAGAATGCCTGTGAGGACATAGCAAAAACTATTAATTCTATTAAATCTCAATCCTTGAGGACGTGTCTCTTTAACATTCTGTGTGATGAAATGAGAAGTACGCAAAAGGCTGTATTCTGAAGTATGGCGGTTCTCTCGAGGAAGAGTTCACTAAAATTTTGGAAACTTGTTTTTCTCACTGTGAGTTTAGTCAGTTTCCCATTGATTAAAGACTTTTTGGTGGGATCCAGCAGTGATAATGACAAACTTGACTTTATTTTTAATAACGTATGATGGAATGTGTTAATATTTGGAAGATCTTTATAAGCCACTGAACGAATATTTTCCTGATGACCTGTGCATTATATTGCAAAATCATGTATGGTTAAACACTACAGTCAAACTAAACTAAACCAGTAGATCTTAATGTAACAGAGCACAAAAATTTCCCTGATATGATTTCTGATTCCACGTTGCAACCTTTAAGAAACCACCACTTGCCAAGTTTTGGTATAATATCAAAGAAGAATACCCCAATTATCTGAGAATGCTAATAAAATACTCTTCACTCTTTCAACTACATATCTGTATGAGGTTGGACTTTTCTCATTAACTTCAATCAAAACAATATGTTGTTATATGTAGAGGACAGATGCTTAAGGTGGCCCCTGTGATCCCCACCTCCTGGTGTTTAAGCCCTGATGCAATCCTCCACTCTCAAGTGAGGGCAAGATTGATGACTTTCTTTTAACAAATAGAACATGGTGAAGGTGAAAGAACACACATGATCATATACTGGATTGCGTGATTACATTACTTTCGATTCTAGTGCTGTCTTGCTGGGATCTCACTCCCTTTTTGGCTATGAGGGAGCAAGTGGCCATGTTGGCAAACCCCACATGTCTAGAAACTGCAAGTCGCTTCCAGGAGCTGAGGATGGCCTCTGACCAATAACCAGCAAAAACTGAAGCTCTGAGTCTTATAGCACCATAAGGAACTGAATGCTGCCAACAATCATATGAGCTTAGAAGCAGATCTTTAATAAATAAATATTTGAAAATGTCTCAGTTTTAATTTCTAAATATGATAAATATTAATTGATATAACCTACGTGTATGGGCTGAATGTGTTCTCCCTGCCCACCTCTCGCCCCCTCCAACCAGTGCCTCAGGATGTGGCTGTATTTGGAGATGAGGCCTTTAAAGAGGTGATCAAGTTAAAATGAAGCCATTAGAGTGAGTCACAATCAAATCTGACTGGTGTCCTTATGAGAAGAAATTTGGACAGAAAGAGACACCAGGGGCTGGTGCGCAAAAAGGAAAGACTATCTGAGGACACAATGAGAAGGTGACCATTTGCAAGTCAAGGAAAGAGGGGCCTCAGGAGAAACCACACCTGCTGGCACCTTGATCTTGGACTTCCAGGCTGCAGAACTACAAGAAAATAAATATCTGTTGTTTAGGCTGCCCAGTCCGTGGTATTTTGTTATGGCAGCTATAGCAAACTAGCATGCCACATAAAAAACGTTCTTTTGAGTCATCAATAATTCTTAAGAGTGTGAAGGGGTCCTGAAAGCAAAACATTTGAGAACCACTGTGATGGACAATTGCCAAATTGTTTTCTAAAATGTTGTGCCAATTTATACTCCCGCCAGTAGTATGAGAATATTCCCATTGTTCTATATTCTCAGCAGAAAATTGGTATCGTCAGTCTTTTCAGTTTAAACAATTCTCATTTTAATTTGCATTTCCCTAATTACTTATGAGGTTGAGTACGTTTTCATCTACTTCTTGGCCATAGAACTCATAAGTGCCTGTCAAAGGCCTTGCCCATTTTCCTCCTGAGTTATCTTTATTTTTCTTAGGGATTTGGAATTCTTACATCCTTGACGCAGGTCCTTTGTTGTTTATTTATGTTCTAAGTATCTTCTACTCTCTCGCATATGTTTTCACTCACTGATTTGTGTCTTTTTATGAGCAGGAATTCTTAGTTTTTAATGTAGTCCAATATATAAAATCTTTTTCTTTTATCTTTTGTGCTTTTTGTGTGTTTAGAAAGGTTTCCTTACCACAGACCAGGAAGCTATTCTCCTGTGCTATCTTCTAGAAATTTTATTTGTTTTTCCTTTCACATTTTGATCTAAAACCTTTTTGGAATTTAGTTTTGCGTGTGGTGTGGGATGGGTTGGAGTCTAATTGTTTCCCACGTGGGTGTACCATTGCCCTGGTGCCATCCAGTAGAAGGCTGTTCTTTCCTCACCACTCTGCAACACACTCCTCTCAAATAGCAGACATTGGTTGTATGACAGTCTCTCTGGCTAATGAGTCTCTTCTACTGGTCTGTTTTCCTATCTTGATGCCAGCATCACACTGTCTTGTTATTGTAGTTTCATAAGTCTTCATATCTGGTAGAACAATTTTTTCACCTTTTACGTCTTCTTCAAGAGCTTGACTTTTCCTAGTCCCTAGCTCTCTATTTTAATTAGCTTCTCAAGTTACGCACGTACACACACACACACACACTTCATTGAGATTTTCATAGGCATTGCATTTAATCTATGGAGGATTTTGTGGAAGAATTGGTATTTTTACAATATTGAGTTTTCCAGTCCATGAACATAATATACCCCTCCATTTATTTATGTCTTCTCCAATTTCCTCGAATATTTATAGTCTTCTTTGTAGAAGTCTTGTGAATTTCTGTTAGATATATACTAGCTACTTGATGTTTTTATGCTACTATAAATGGTATATTAAAAAATATTTTCTAGCTCCTTTTACTGATTTAGGGAATTATAATTCATTTTTGTCTATTGGCCCTGTGTCCAGCAACTAAACTCACTTATTTATTTATTTTTTTGTGAGGAAGGTTGGCCCTGAGACAGCATCGTGCCAATCTTCCTCTCTTTTTTTTTTATATGGGATGCCACCACAGCCTGGCTTGACAATCAGTGCTAGGTGCACCCAGGATCTGAACCTGCGAACCCCACGCCACTAAAGCAGAGCATGCAAACATAACCACAACGCCACCGGGCCAGCGCCTCACTTATCTTTTTAAAAAAACTTCTTATTTAAAAAAATTCCAAACATATGCAAAAGTATACAGAATAGTACAGCAGACTCCCATCCCCATCACTCAGTTTGAATCATTATCAAATCATAGAATCTTGTTTCATTTCCCCACTCCCCCTCTCCAAAATACACAAAATATTTTGGGAAGTGCATCCCTGGTGCCCTGTTATTTAATTTGTATCTATGTCAGTATTAATTGAATGCATTAATTTTAAAAATGTATATGTAAATCCCTTTGGATTTTATTCCCACAAAATCATTATATTTAAATAAGATTTGTATTTCTCACTTTCCATGGCTTATACATTTCACTTTTTTTCTTGCCTTGCCATCCAGGTTAGCCCACCATTACCACAGAAGTAATGATAGCAGGCATCCTTGACTCATTCCAATCCCAGAAGGTAAGCTTCCAACATTTCACCAGTACATATGATGTTTGCTGTAGAGTTTTTGTAAATGCACTTTGGTTGGTAAAGGAAGTTCTTATCTATTTTTAGTTTGCTCTAAGAGTTTTTATCTATCAAGAATGGATGTTATGTTTTATCAACTGCTTTTTCCTGCATGTATTGAGATGTTCATATGATTTTTTTCTGTAATTTTATAATTAATTGATTAATTTAGTAGTTAATTGGTTGGTTAATTGATTTTTTAATATTAAACTAATCTTGTTTTCATGGAATATACTTAAGTGCAAAGTATTAGCTTATTTTCATTTGCTGGAATGAGTGTATTAATACTTGATTTAGAAAGTTGTGAGCGAGATGGCTTCATAATTTTCCCTTTTTGTAATGTCCTTGTCTTTTTTGGAATTGAAGTTATACCAGACTCCTAAGTAGAGTCAGGGGCATGGAAGAGTTTATGTTTAGAAGAATTTTACAAGGTATGAAAGAAAACAACTGAAAAAATTTTCATTTCCTTTTTAAAAATTTATTAGTGTAGTATAGATAAACAAAACAAATTTTTGTTTTTCTTTGTTTTTTACATCAAACCTTAAGAGTTAGGGGCCACCCCCATGGCTGAGTGGTTAAGTTCGTGAGCTCCACTTAGGCAGCCCAGGGTTTCACCAGTTTGGATCCTGGGTGTGGACCTAGCACCACTCATCAAGCCATGCTGAGGTCGAGTTCCACATAGCAGAGCCAGAAGGACCTAAAACTAGAATATACAACTATGTACTGGGGGGCTTTGGGGAGAAGCCCCAAAAAAGATTAAAAAAAGAATATTGACAATAAATGTTAGCTCAGGCACCAATCTTAGAAAAAACCCAAAAAACCCTTAAGAGTTAGTGGCTCACTGTCTGAGCCTATGAAAAAGCTTCTTAGGAATGCTCTAAAATCTTTGGAAAAATGGATCTGCAAAATTTCTAATGCAAGTGTCCTAGACCTCAAGCTCAAGTCTGCTGATAAGAATATGTTGAACATTGCATTATTGTGAGTTGAACACTCCAGGAGTGTGCACACACTGGGGAAGATGTCAGCATAATTTAGCATTTTCTCTCCCTTGACCAAGACTGAATACAGACCTAATAATGATTTTTTTTAATTGTGGTAAAATATACATAACATAAAATTTACCATCGTAACCATTTTTAAGTATATAGTTCAGTGGTATTCAATACTTTCACATGGTGGTGCAGCCATCACCACATCCATCTCCAGAACTTTTTCATAACCCTGATCTAAAACTTCTTACCCGTTAAACACTAACTCCCCATTCTCCCTTCCTTCAGCTCCTGGTAATCACTGTTTTGCTTTCTGTCGCTGTGAATTTGATACTCTAGGTACCTCATTTAAGTGAAATCACATAGTGTTTGTCCTTTTGTGACTGGCTTAGTTTACTTAGCATAATGCCCATAAAGTTTCATCCATGTTGTAGCAGGTGTCAGAATTTCCTTCCTTTTGAAGGCTGAATAATATTTCACTGTATGTATATACTACATTTTGTTTACCTATTCATCTGTCCATGCACATTTGGATTGCTTCCATCTTGTGGCTATTGTGAATAATGCTGCTATGAACATAAGTGTACAAATACCTCATTGAGTTCCTGCTTTCAATTCTTTTGTGTATATATAAATACTGTTTTTTGGATCTAGAAAAAGTTATTTTCAGTTTAATTCAACCCACTGTTTAATTGAGCACCTTTGTATGTGAACCATGTCAAATCACATGGAAAATACTGATGAAAAAGAGAACAGATTCTAGCTTGTGGAAGGCTAACAAGTTTGATAGAGGAGCATTATTTAAAATAATAATAATATTTCACGTTATTGTTTTATTATGTATGCCAGTAGCTTTCATTAAGGACTTGTAGCATATTATCTAGGGAAATGGGCCCAACAATAGCGTACATTCTGAATTCCTCTTTTTGTAAGGTAGCCAAAAAATAAAAGTAGGAACTATGACTGTTGAGAGTGAGTGTAGCTCTGTTGCTTAATCACTGTGTTACTCAAAGCCATTTACTGATCTCCCTGTAGCATGGGCTTGATGCTGCAGTGTGTATGCCTTGTGGTATCACTGTGGAAGCTGGAAAGGACCTCTTTCAGTGCCCTGTACAGGCACTCTCAGAAGGAACAACCTGGTGGCCCACACATACTACACCATGGAGGCTCCTGAGCTTCGGAATTCCTGGCCCTCCCTCTTGGAGCCAGAGATGGGGACCTGTTCCTGTCCACAGCAGGGGCTGGCTTGGGGGTGGAGAGACCAGCCGTTTTCAGTATCAGCCCTTGACAAGGGTTGTTATTTTTCCTGTCATGTTTGTTGGGGTCCAGCTCAAGTTTGTTTTTCTTGCAGAAAGGCAGGAAGGCCAATTTGGAACACACACAACTCACATGTCATCGACGATGTCTTGGCCCAGCACTTGGCATTGGCTCTCTGACAGTTAAAAGGCACAGGGTGGGTGAGCCCCAGCGGCCAGCACTGAGGAACAAGGAAAAGGAGGGAGAATGCAAGATTCTTATCTGCTCGGCCCGCACAGGCCCCCTCCATTCTTTTCCCCCTGCTTACTCCTCCCTCAAGGGACTTCTGGCTTCAGCTCACACAATCTCCCGCCTGGAGAGGCCCCGCTGTTCAGTGGCCGCCTCCACTTTCTGTCCACCTCTTCCTCTTACTGAATGCGTGAGGAAGCATCCCACCCTAAGGAGGGGAAAAGTCTGGATCAGCAGAGATCCATGCAGCAGTCTTGTGGGAGGCAAAAGCAGGAAGAGGGAGAAAGAGCATTTTCCATTTTGGACCCAAGACAATCATGCAGTTATTTGAGAAAAGCTTGGTATTTTTCCACCCAGACTTGAGTAGTGATGGGAGTCACCATATAGAAATTTTCACTGGCTTTAAGTATTAGGGTGTTCAATGGAATGATATGCTCCTGAACGTATGTGTGGGTGCTTGATGAATCTCCATACCTAGCGTGTGAAGACGCTGGGCGTTCTGAAGACCAAATCACAGCATCACATGTCAGTGAAGGAGCACGCTCATTTCAGAGAACCTTGATTGGGTAAAATTGGAAATAAAAAATATGTATAAGCAGTAACATTTCCAAAATGTATTCTGACATTCCCGGTAGCTAAGTCTTCCTCGGTCAATCTCTTGGCAAATATTTTAGGGAGTTGGTGTTACTTTGAGAGTATTTAGCCTCTCGAAGTGTCAGTTTTCTTCCCTGTAAAATGACTAATGGTGGGCTTCCTTCGTGGAGTTTTGGAAGGATTCAGAGACACCGTGCTTAGCATAGTTCCTAACACCTAGTAGTCTCCCCCAAAGTGACAGCTGTTTTTGTGATTCCCGTGTGCTCATCACTTCTTTCTAAAAAATTATGGTGGCTGTAGTTAGAAGCCATGGCTTTCAAGCTGTCTTTGAAAAATTACACCTCACCTAGTGGTAGAAGATTAGCATATTAAACATTCAAAAAATATTTGTTGAATGAACTAATACCTTTATAATTGTTCCTCTTTTGCATATTTTATCTCCCAACTACACAAAAAAAGGCAGAAGCCTTGTTTTCCATTTCCTTGAGGTAAAATATATCTTTCATGTAAGATTTTTATTGTGTTGAAGTTTCTTTTAAGATGGATTATATGTGATCCCTGCTATCTATTAACATATTTTCCTTGCTTACCAAGCCCCTCACAAATCGTATGCCAGATGAGGTAGACCACATGTCCCAAGATGGCTGCAGCAATGTCTCCCATCCCATAGGCTCTTGTGCAATGTAACCTCATCATCCCCATCAAGAGATGAAAGCTCGGGGCCGGCCCAGTGGTGCAGCGGTTAAGTTCACACTTTCTGCTTCTCAGTGGCCTGGGGTTTGCCAATTTGGATCCTGGGTGCGGACATGGCACCGCTTGGCACACCAAGCTGTGGTAGGCATCCCACATATAAAGTAGAGGAAGACGGGCACGATGTTAGCTCTGGGCCAGGCTTCCTCAGCAAAAAGAGGAGGACTGGCAGTAATTAGCTCAGGGCTAATCTTCCTCAAAAAAAAAAAAAAAGAGAGATGACGTCTCTTCCTCATCACCTTGAATGTGGGCTGGCCCTGTGCCTGCATTGACCAATGCTATGTAGCGGTGGAAGTCGGGTCCTGGGACTTCAAGCCCAAACATGAAGAAGCACTGACACTTTCTGTCTTTCTGTTCTTGGAAGTCCTGATGGTAGTCCAGCAGGTAAGCAGTCTGGCTGTTGGAGAGACCCTGTAGAGAGGGCAAGTGGAGAGGGAGACCTCCTGAAGCTGCATATAAAGAGAAGGTCAGCTGTTACCGTGTCCCAGCTGAGCCCAGACCCTAGCTAACCTGCTAGGCAAATGTGTCCACAGGACGTGGCCACAGGCAAGTCCCGCAGAAGAACCACTCAGCCCAGCCCAGGTTGCAGAATCATGAGCAAGTAAATGATTATTATTTTAAGCTACTAAGTTTGGGAGTGTTTCGTTACGTGTAACAGATAATCAAAACACCAGATAAACTAATGTTGAATTTGGGTTGAATTATTTTCAAATGTTTAGTGAGAAGGGTGTGTGATAATTTTTTTTTGATTCATACAACTTTAGTTTATAAGTAAGATCTTGTGAAAATTGCATACATGACAAATATTGTGTTTTTCTAGATATACCAATTAGAGCTCTCTTTTTTGTGTTTTAATTATCCATTTCTTTTTGCTGGTGATTTTACATTAGAATACAAGGTATTTTCAAAGTGTTGGTCCCAATTGATCTTAATGAATATTGGCCTTTTTGAGAATTTTTTATTTGATCCTCTGTTTAAATTATTTAGGATACACAGTACTTTTAAGTGCCCTCAAAGTAGGAGATGAAATTGCTTTGTAATTTTACACAAAAGTTGGGAGTGAATTTGACCTATTAAATTAGTAAATATTGCATTCCTAATTCTGACAAAAACATTGATGTTAAAAAGAAAAATAAAGGTTATGAAAAGCATATGAAAGTGTTTTGAGCTCCCAAGAAGCAAAATACATATAAATGCAAATAAAATAGAAATATCGTTATTTTCCTCTATTTTATTTTTGTAATTGTGGCAAAATATAGATACATACAATTGGCTATCTTAGCCATTTTTAAGTGTGCAGCTTAGTGGCATTAAGTACATTTACATTGTTGTGTAACTGTTGCACCATCCATCTCTGGAATTTTTCATCATTTCACACAGCAACTCTGTCCCCTTAAACACTGACTCTCCATTGCCTCTGCCCCAGCCCCTGGCGAGCCACCATTCTGCTTGCTGCCTCCATGCATTCGACTACTCTAGGAACCTCATATCAGTGGAATCATGTGGTATTTGTCCTTTTGTAACTGGCTTATTTCACTGAGCATAAAGTTCCTCAAGGTTCATCTGTGTTGTAGCATGTGTCAGAATTTCCTTCTTTTTAAAGGCTGAAAAATATTCCATTGTACTTATATACCACATTTTGTTTATCCCTTTGTTCATTGATGACCCTGTGTCGCTTCTACCTTTTAGCTAATGTGACTAATGCTGCTATGAACATGGGTGTACAAATATCTCTGAGTCCCTGCTTTCAATCCTGTGTTCCTCTTTTAAAAATAATTTTTTCAAGTATAGCTGGCAAATAAAATTGCATACATTTCTTGTTTTCGTCTTTTAAGAAAAAGCATTTATAGTTGGTTTCCTCTTTCCATAGAACTCTAGTTGGATTTGTTTTTTGGTACCAACACATAGTTTATTTTATAGCACTTTGTAAAGGTAAGCTATAAGTCATCAGGGCTTAAATTCAAGTATTCTTTTAAAAAATTCTTTTTAATCTCTAAGTTGCTGTGTGATGCTAGGCTGGTTGCTTTACTTCTCGGTGATTCAGTTTCCTCATATGTAGCGGTGGATAACAATACTTGGGTGTGGTTGGTGGTGAGGACAGAATGAGGTGATGTGTGTCAAGGGCCTGGCATACGATAATGGTGCTCAGTCAGGCTTAAGTACCCTTTAATTCCTGCCCCCTGCCAATGCTGCCAGCTTTATTGAGGTATAATTGACCAATAGAATTGTGTATATTTAAGGTGTACAACTTGATGTTTTCATATATGTATGCATTGTGAAATAATCACCACAATCAAGCTAATTAACATATCCGTCACTTCACATAGTTATCTTGTGTGTGTGTGTGTGTGTGTGGTAAGAACACTTAAGATCTACCTTCTTAGCAAATTTCAAGGGTACAACACTGTACTGTTAACTATAGTCACATTGTTGTATGTTAGATCTCCAGAATTTATTCATCTTGCATAACTGAAACTTTGTCCCCCTTGACCAACATCTCCCCATTTCCCCCACCCCTCAGCCCCTGGCAGCCTCCATTCTACTCTCTGCTTCTATGAGTTTGACTATCTTTGATTCCCCATATAAGTGAGATCATGCAATATTTGTCTTTCTATGTCTGGCTTATTTCACTTAACATAATGTTCTCCAGGTTCATCCGTGTTGTAACAAATGGCAGGATTTCCTTTTTTTTTTCAAGGCTGAATGATGTTCCATTGTATGTTGTTGCCTATGAGATGTATATACATATATACATATATATATATATGATACCTATCACATTTTCTTTATCCATTCATCTTTCGATGGATATTTAGGTTGTTTCCATGTCTTGGCTATTGTGAATAATGCTGCAATGAACATGGGAGTACAGCTGTCCCTTTGAGATATTGATTTCATTTCCTTTGGCTATATACCCAGAAGTGGGATTGCTGGATCATATAGTAGTTCTATTTTTAATTTTTTGAAAAACTTTCATACTGTTTTCCACAATGGCTTGATCTTTCTGTTTCTGTAAGCAATGACATTGGGATTTTGATAGGGATTGCATTGAATTTATAGATCACTTAGGGTAGTATGGACATGTTAACAATATTAATTTTTCCAATATCAACACAGTATCTTTCCATTTTTCAGTATCATCTTTAATTTCCTTCATCAGTGTTTTACAATTTTCAGTGTACAAATCTTTCACCTGTTTGGTTGAGTTTATTCCTAATTATTTTATTCTTTTTGTTGCTATAGTGAATGGAATTGTATTCTTAATTTCCTTTTCAGATAGTTCATTGTGTACAGAAATGCAACTGATTTTTGTATGCTGCAACTTTACTGAATTTGCTTATTAGTTCTAACAGTTATTTTGTTGCATCTTTATAATTTTATGCACAGATGGTCATGTCATCTGAAAACAGAGATAATTTTACTTCTTCCTGTTCACTCTGAATTCATTTTCTTTCTTTTTCGTGTCTAATTGCTCTGACTAGGATTTCCAGTACTTTGTTGAATAGAAGTGTTGACAGTGGGCATTCCTGCTCTGTACCAGATCTTAGAGGAAAAATTACCCCATTGATTATGATGTTAGCTGTGGATTTTTCATATATGGCCTTTATTGTGTTGAGGTAAGTTTCTTCTATACCTATTTTGTTGAGAATTTGTATTAAGAATGTATGTGGAATTTTTTCCCTCCCCAAAGCCCCAGTGCATGCTTGTGTATCCTAGTTGTAAGTCGTTCTAGTTCTAAGTGAGCCACCACCACAGCATGACAACTGACAGACGGGTGGTGTGGTTCCATGACTGGGAAGTGAACCCAGGCTGCCGGAGTGGTGAGTGCTGAACTTTAACCACTAGGCCTTCAGGGCTGGCTCTGGATGTTGAATTTTGTCGAATGCTTTTTCTGTGTCTATTGACATGATCATGTGTTTTTTTCTTTCATTCTGTTAATGTGGTGTATCACATTGATTGATTTGCATATGGTGCATCGTCCTTGCACCTCAGGGAAAATCTCTCTTGGCCATGGTACATGACCCTTTTAATGTGCTGTTAAATTTGGTTTGCTAGTATTTTATTGCGGATTTTTGCATCTATGTTCACCAGGGATTTTGGCCTGATAGTTTTCTTTTCTTGTGGTATCTTTGTCTAGGTTTGGTGTCAGGGTACTGCTGGCTTCGTATAATGAGTTTGAACTCTCATTGGTTTTTGATCTTAATAGATAAGCCCATTCTTCTATAATTTTCGCTTGCTAAGTCTAGAAATGCCATTTAACTTAATTTAATTTAGAGCTTACAAGAGAAATTTTCTTTAAATGTCTTAATTAGTTTTCCTTTAGTTTATTAACAATCTATTTACTTCCTTTTACTTCTTGCTAAAATCATGATCCTTCTCTCGGTTTTAGTTTCCTTCTCTTCTGTTAAATGTTGATTGTGAAATTGAGAATCTTCATACAGAGGTAAATAATAGATAATAGGGAAAGAATAGTCTGTGGTGATGGCAGTGAAGTAAACTATACTCCAGACCATCACTTTAGCAAAGTCTCCTTTTCTTTTTGGAGAATGGAGGGTAATGTCACTCTCCAGGGGAGGCAATGACAGTGGCAGTGGGACAGGTAGCTCCCCCGGGATGGGAGGGGAGCTGGGTGGCACAGAACATCAGCAAATGCTACAGCCAGCAGTGAGGGCTCAGCTCGGATGGTGTCATTGTGTTTGCCCAGATGGGATCATCAGTTCTGGAACCTTCTCTTTTTAAGTTCAAAACCCTGGCTCTTGCTTCTAGCACCTCATCCTGAGTGTCCTCTACAAGTGGTACAACCACCCAGACATCATAACCTATTTGACTACAAAAAAGGTAAACTTGCCAGGTTCTAAGGTAAGTTTTATGATCATGCCCTTTATTTAGAATTCTTAGCAAAACAATTTGTCCACAGGGAGGAAAAAAAGTAAGACATTAAAAACTCACATTTATGTTAAAGCTACTCCTCCCTAAATAAGATGCAGTTAGTTTCACATTCATAAATGATTGTAAGGTTAAGATCTTTTAGCATCTCATTAAAAATTCATAATGGCTATAATTAATGGATAAAAAGTACAGCATTTACTGTATGTAGATTAGTATTTAATAGGTTATTGCGACTTGTTTCTAGATCAAGAGGCACCCTGGCTATTTTGCTGTCTCAGAAATTTCATTCTTCCTACTGGAAGAGATATACATGTGGAGAATATATAATTTCTAGACTCTAGGTCACATTTTCCTGATTCTTTGCATATCTAGTCATTTTTCATTGTATGCTGAGTTTTGAGGATGATGTGTTCAGGGTTGTTAGATTAAGCCATCTTCTTTTAAAAGGTATCAAGTTTTATTCCAGCAAGTGGTTAAATATTAGCGGGTCCTCTTGATCCTCCCAGGTGGGTCTATTTCTGTTTTGTCCTTAGTCCTAGGGTCTGGCCCTTATTCTAGGGCATATTCTTTACTCAGAAGGCAGGGTCTTCCTGGGGTCTGAGTTGCATATTTGCAGGGCTCAACAAAGTCTGTGTGTGCTGACTGTGTAGGAATCTCCCAGCCCTGGGTGACCTGGGGACCTCTGTGGGGCTCTCAGCTTGCAGCAGCTCTTCCCTGAGGGCCTCTTAGAATGTGCTGTGCACTAGTACAGTCTAGCCTTCAGCCCACGGCCGTGGGGGACACCCACTCAGACTTCTACCATCCCCTTCTCCTAATACCCATTCCCACAAATTCCAGCTATTTCAGCTGCCCTGAACCCCAATATCTGCTTCCACGAGTCACAGAGATCGGAGCTCTCTGCTCGGGTTCCACCTCGCTGTGCACAGTCTGGAGTGTGTCCCTGGGCTGAAAGCCAGGGAGAATTGGGGCTCATTTCAAATATTTCCCTGTTCTCCAGGATTAGCACCTTCTGCTTCCTGTTGTCCAATGCTTGAAAACATTTGCTTTATCTATTGAGTCTTTTTATAATTGTCTACAATGGGAGGCTAGGGCTGCTACAATTTTGTCTCTCAGGGTTGGATGCTGAAGTCTGAATTTTGGGAGAAATAGCAAAGTTTTTAGAATAGGACCACTCAAGTTTAATTCAATTCCCTGGTGTATATGATTTTTACAATATTTTGTATATATGAGCCTTGAGAATTTTATGCTAAGTGAAATAAGCCATTCACAAAAGACAAACACTGCATGATTCCACATATATGAGGTACCTAGAATAGTCAAATTCATGGAGATGGAAAGTAAAATGGTGGTTGCCAGGAGCTGATGAGAGGGAAATTGGGAGTTATTGTTAATGTGTACCGAGGTCCAGTTTGAGATGATGAAAAAGTTCTAGAGATGACGGTTGCAAAACAATGTTGATGTAATTAATGCCACTGAACTGCACGCTTATAAATGGCTACAATGGTAAATTTTATGTTATGTGTATTCTACCACAATTAAAAGAAGAATTACAGAGCAGAGAATTGTGGGAGGGGGCTTGGAGCTCAGAGATACTGATCAATAACAAACATAGGTGCTAAAAACTATAATTATTGCATAAGCCTACTGCCATTGAGGATGGAATCGCCTGCTGCACCTGTAGTAAAGCTGACTTGCTATAGTTTCCAGTTCTTGAGTCCTTTGCATCTGAGACATTGTATTAAGCTATGGAGCATTAGAGAATCAGGACGCATCCTCGTGTGCTAGGAAGGATTCCCAAGTCCTAAAGAAGGAAGAACAAAGTCCTTGCATGTCACCATGTAAAAATGTGCCAGGCCCTAGACATGTTCTACAGAAGTGGCACTCCTTTCTAGGAGATTTATAATGGCAAACTCCATCTCTTACACACTTAGCCCACAAATGGTTGTACAGGTTTAATTTGGGGTCGTGTCTGATCCTTACTTGCTTGGTACTGAAGATGTTTATCTTGGGGTTAACCGAGACAGTGCCTGAGTGGGATGAGGAAAGGACTCTGGAATCAGGCAGACTTTGGTCCAGCTCCAGGATGTCTTCTCTCTTTTTAGTTTCTGGTTATTTTTATTGTCTATTTTCATATATTACCTGGTGGTGGGCATAGGATAGATTACAAAACCTCTTTGAGGTCTCAGTGTCCTCACTTGTAAAATAGTATAATAATTATACCTCATAGGTGTGCTATGAAGATTAGATAATATTTATGTGAAAGTGGTTTGTAAACTTCAGAGGTGTTAATAAAATATTATCATCCTGATACGCATCTATTCATGACTATTGTTGAGTACTTCCATCTATCACTCTCTCTATCCATCTCCCTTTCTGGCTGTGTGTATATTTTACATACAGACATATACATATATATAAGAGAGATATAAGCTCACAACTAAGTCAATGTATTTATTTCTTTGTTCAATGAGAACAGAAGAGAGTATGTTTATTCCTCAAGGGCCATATGAAACTCCTCAGCTTTGCACTGATTGTGTTATCCCAGAACAAAGTCCTGTGGCCAGAGGAATGCCATATATTGACCTTAGGCCTCAGTTACCTGAATCTTACATTGTGGCAAGAGTGGATAATCAAGGTCCAATTTTTGGTCAATCAAGGTTCACTTTGAAGTCAATGCAACCCAGACTCCATTAAGGTGTCACTGTGGAGGAGCCAAGGGATGGATGTTATCAAGAGAGCTGCAGTGTCCATAGTGGGTTTTCACTGAAAGAACATCTCTGTAGATTTACATTTAATTTATTGATTCCATTTCTCATTCTATAAAGAATGTTTTTTTTACTTTTTGGGGGGGGGACAGGGGAAGATTAGCCCTGAGCTAACATCTGTGCCCATCTTCCTCTACTTTATATGTGGGATGCCTGCCACAGCATGGCTTAACAAATGATGCCGTGTCCGCACCGGGGATGTGAACCGGCAAACCCTGGGCCGCCGAAGGGGAACGCGCGCACTTGACCCCTGTGCCACCGAGTCAGCCCCTCTGTAAAGAATTTGAGCCATCTTACAAGGGGAATTTTGATGTTTTTGTTGATCTTTTTTTGGACATTGATTTCATGAATATGCATTGGCTATAGGCGGAGCTGTATAGGTTTAATATGAATCCAGTGTTTAACCTTGCATCTTAATACTACTGTAAGACTCAGAATTGATAGAAATGGACTCCTAATAGATCAGAAATGTCCCATGGAGTATGAGTGAAACACAAGAATCTAAGAGAGAATAAATACTATGAAAAGAAAAAAATACACAACTAGGGTTATGCAAATATGTTCATCAACAAATGTTTGCTGAACTCTTGCCATACTCCAGGGACTCTCAGAGGGAAGCAGTGAACGCGAAAGCAGAGCAGTAAACACTCCCTGTCCTCTGACGCTTCCCTTCTAGAGTGTGTGGGGAGAACCCACTCTCTAGCAGAGCAGATGGCTTCCAGCGCAATGTAGAAAAAGCAAGCAGGAAGGGGGTAGGACAGCGTGTGTGAGAGTGATGTAATTTTAAAGGAAGCAGGTGGGAAGAACTCAGAGAGCCACATTCTAGCCACGACTCAGGGAAGTGAGGGCATATCTGAGTGCAGAGTCCCCAGGGCCCCTGGTGCATTTGAAGAACCACAGGAAGGCTGGTGAGACTACAGTCATAGGAGGTGAGGTCAGAAATGAGGTCTCAAGGTGGGTGTGGGGCAACTTCTGGGGCTACTGGAAGGATTTTGTCTTTCACCTGAGTGAGATGGGAGCTGTTGGGGAGCAGTTGGAGGTTGCTGTACGGAGAAGAGACCAAGGGGGCAGGGGTGGGGGCAGGAGGGCAGCTAGGATGACAGTGGGCTGAACCAGGGTAGGGAGTGGAAATGGGAGAAGTGCTCAGATTCTGGATATATTCTCAAGGTAGAACCAACAGGATTTCTTCCTTGAATCAGAGGTGGGGATTAAAATAAAGAGAGGAATCAGAGGCGACCACAAGATTCATGGCCTGTTAACTAGAAGAATGGAGCTGCTGTTTCCAGAGAACGGGAACACTGAGGGAGGGGCTGGTTTTGGACATGTGATGTTAATGAGTGCACTAAACATCTCTGTGGAGTGTAGGTGGGCATTTGAGTTTAGAAGTTTGCATCTGGATGGTTTTCAAAGCCTGGGATAGGATGCATTGGTGGAGGGAATGAGGGTAGTTGCAGAAAAGATGAGGCCTAAGGTCTGAGAGCCTCTTTTTTCTGACTCCACAGGTTGTAGCTAGAGGAGAGGAAGGGCCTGGCCTGGGCAATCTAGCTTCAGGGCCCTGTGCACATTGATGAACCTCTCTGAATCTCTGTCTCCATTTATCAGATGGGCAACACCCACTTGCCAGAGCTGTTATGATTACTGAGGTAGTTAATCACTGGACACTGCTCACATTAGTCCCCACTTCCCATCTTTCCTCTCCTAGCACGAGAGATACAACAGGGCCCACAGAACCATTCCAAAGCCATCTGACTGAAAGCAACTTCTATAAGAAGCCTTGGAAAAAAGACAGGGAAATGTTTTGCACCTGGCTTTGCTGTCCCCTTCCTGAGCCTTGCATTTGCCACTCTCAGGAGGCTGGTCACCTTTCAGGGACCCTTTCCCTGAGCTGACTGTTTTTACCTCCTCCTTTCCCCCTTTCAAAATTTAGCTGGGTTTCTGTTCCAGTTTTGCAAACACCGTTCTCACCTAGGTGCCAATATAAACTGGCCAAAGGGTTAAAGTGTTAATAGTGCTAGTTGGTAATTGGTTAACCTTCTCAATCCATCTGCAGTGGCAGCCACAGGACACCCCGTCCCCCTCCAAAGTAGTCGCTGCTGTTTTCCATCAGGAGGTGAGAAATCGGGAAGCTGAGATTTCTGAGAGAATCTAGAAAAAGAGCAAAGATCATCCATGTGTGTGAAGTGGTTTTCACACACGACTGAGAAAATCATGCTGTTCTTGAAATTAAGATATTGGCACTGAACAAGCACAAATGTAGACTAAATGTCTGATTGTCTCATCCTGAGTAACAGCTGAGTGGCCCTAACAATAGGTCTCACGCAGTGAGAGGGACTGTGCTGGTCTCGATCTTGCTTTGTTACAGTTGGGAATATTGTGAGACGCAGTCAATTAGTGCAAGAAAAATAACTGGAAGGTAAAGTGCTTTCTGACAGTACTTAAAACATTCTTCCAAAATGCACAGGTTTAATGAAAAGAGGAAAAATTTAGTGAAGATAACACCATCGTTGAAAAACAGAGCCTGTTTCTAGAGAAGCAGCAATATTTGCCTTTTTTGAAGCAGCAGAATGTAACAGTGAACTTTGAGAATTCCAATTCTTGAACTCAGGAGTCAGGAGTTGAGTAAATTCCATTATTTTTGTAGATTGAACAAATTAACTCAGAAGTCTGTTCTTGGCAAAGTTTACGCATTCTGAAATAGATTTCTGCAGCTCAAATTCTTGAATTTCCTGAATTACTTTTCTATAAAAGTCTTCTTTGTTTATTATTATTATTATCATCATTAAAGCAAAAAAAAAAAAAAGAAGAATGCCCATGATTCCCAAAATTACTGAAAACACAGATGGACAAAAACAAAATCATAAAGGACTGATGACCCCTCCCCTTCAGTAAGGAGATCGACTAAGGAACAGAGACAATTTCAGTTATCATGTTGGTATTTGTCCTTTGAGAAGTTTTTTCTGAGGACATTTTCCTCTACAAAATGAGATGATACCATAAATATCATGCGGGAGCCTGCTGTTCTCAGTGGACAATGTACCTTGAGCATGTGTCCAGGTCTGCAATGTGTTGTTGCCAATGCAATGCAGTATTAGGTGCTGTCTGGCTCCTGAGCCAAGCCTTAGGTGCTTCTGGATGGGTTGTCAACATTAGCAAAAGGGAAAAGCACAGACTTCCAGTTATAAGGTAAATAAGTACCAGGTATGTAATGTACAACATGATGACTATAGTTAATACTGCTGTATGGTATACAGGAAAGTTGTTAAGAGAGTAAATCTTGAGTTCTCATCACAAGGAGAATTGTTTTTTCTTTTCTTCTTTCTTTTTAAAAGTTTTCTCTCTATGAGCTGATGGATGTTAGCTGAATCTATTGTGGTAATCATTTCACAATATATGTAGATCAAACCATCATTCTGTACACCTGAAATTTATACAGTGATGTAGGTCAATTAAACCAGAAAAAAAAAGATTGACCGAATCCCCACCATAACAAAGGCTATAGTTTAGGGAAGGATGAAGAAAGAGGACGCTTTACGAACGGGCCTATGATAGAACCATAGCTTTTTGGGACGAGGAGTATTTAAGCTGAGGCTTGAAAGGGAAGTCAGAATTAACCAGACAAAGAGCAAAGGGACGATGTTCTAGGCAGAGGGATCACACTGGCACGAAGGCTCTGTGAGGAAAAAAGCATTCGGGGTCCAGGAAACCAAGTGGGGGTCAGTCCCAGCATGGCCAGCGCATTGAGTTGGGAAGGTGGATGACCGCAGTGTCAAGTCAAGATCAGATGCTAGTCAAACATGATTGGGTTCAGATTTTATCCTAAGCACATGGAGAAGACACAAAAGGATTCGACCAGGAGAATGACAATGATATTTGGGTTTTAGAAAGACTCAAGTGTGGAGAGGGGCTTGGCAGGGTGCCAGAGTATGACAATGACACCAGGGATGAAGCCTCTATAGAGTATGGAAGGTGGAAACAGAGAGAGAGAAGATTGATTCAGGAACTATTTAGGGGCCGGCCCGGTGGGGCAGCGGTTAAGTTCGCACGTTCCACTTTGGCGGCCCAGCGTTTGCCGGTTCGGGTCCCCGGTGAGGACATGGCACCACTTGGCAAGCCATGCTGTGGTAGGCATCCCACATATAAAGTAGAGGAAGATGGGTATGGATGTTAGCTCAGGGCCAGTCTTCCTTCCCGCCCCCACCCCACCAAAAAAAATTTAGGAAGTAGATAGCCAGGCTGTTATTGGGCTTACATCACAGCTCAGCTTCCCACTCCTGCCTCCACCTTTCCCTCCCCGCAAGAGCCCCATAAGGCACCAGGAGGGGAAAGAGACTGAGGAGCTATGTGTGGTTTCCAGGTTTCTGGTGGCATTATTCACTGTGGTTGAGAATTCAAACAGGAGGACCGGGGTTGAGGGAGGGAAGCAGATGATGAACTTAGTGTGGAGCATGTGAACTTGGGCTGCTTGTAGCCTGTTCCTGTGGAGACACCCAGTAGATGAGTCAACTAAGTCCTTGGTTTGAGGTTGAGTCTGATTTGAAGCTCCGTGGACAAGGATGTATTTCTTCCTCTCTTTTCCTGGCATCTCTAGGCTCATGCTATTCTGAAATACTTCCAGTGTCTTAAGTGTACTTTGCTCTCTTTTACTTCTGAGTCCTTATACGTGCTATTATCTCTGCCTGCAACATTCTTTTCCCCTTATGTTCTTTCCCTACTTAATTTCTACTCATCCCTATGACATGGCTTCTTCCAGGAAGTCATGTCAGATGCACCTGGATCTGTTTTAGAGGCCTGAGCCACGTACTCCCAGAGTACCCCATATTCTAGTACTTGTCATATGATATTATAATAGCTGATTTTCTTCTTTGTATCCTCCCCAAAGTGTATAAACTTCATGAGAAAAGAGACTTTGTCTGAGTTGTTGAAAGCTTTATCCCCAGCACCTCCTATTGTTCTGACACAGAGGAAGTGTCAATAAGTAATTGCTGAGTGAACCAATGGTGACTGAGAGAAAGACAGAAAAAAGCAGAGGAATGCCCAGATTTAATGTA
The DNA here is from genome assembly GCF_021613505.1 of Equus quagga. NCBI lineage: Eukaryota > Metazoa > Chordata > Mammalia > Perissodactyla > Equidae > Equus > Equus quagga. The sequence continues at coordinate 54,395,270 of NC_060282.1, forward strand.
AAGTCGGAGGTGGAAGAGTAAACAAAGATGCTAGAGAGGTCTGGCCAGGAGGTGAGGGTAATTTATTTAATAAATTAACCAGAACTTATTAAACTATTAGTGTTGGGTGTTTAGGTTTTCCCAACATTTTATTAACAATTTGCTACCACAAACAATGCTATTATAAATGCCCTTCTACGTATAGATTTTGTGCACATTTTTAATTATGTCCTTAGGATAAATTGATGAAAGTGGAATTTCTGTGTCAAAAATTTTATGTTATTAGATTTTCGATATCTATTAGTGACAATTTATCAACCAGAAACACTGTTTTGTTTTTCTGCTTATCTCCCAGCCCTGAATTAACATTTTTAATATGAAGCTATTGTTTATTTATTTATTAAATTAAAAAAATTGTAGTAAAATAATACATAACATAAAGTTTACCATTTTAACCATTTTAAGTGTACAAGTCAGAGGCATTAAGCACATTCATAATGTTCAATGACCACTACCACCGTCCATTTCCAGAACTTTTTTCCATCATCCCAGACTTTCTGTCTGGGATGTCTGTACCTAATAAGCAATAACTCCCCATTCCCTCCTTCTCATTTATTTTGGAGAATTTCTTTCATGTTTTAGGAAGGAATTTGGGGTTTAATTGCATTTTCATCCAGCAACAGTAATGTTAATTGACTTTTAAGAACTTGTGATTCTGCATTAGACCAACCACTGGGAACAGGGGTGAACAGTTATATCTTTATGCCAAGGAATGGAACTTTGAGAAATGGAGCTTTTGAGAAAATAGTTCAGGCCCACAATGCCATAGTATAAATAGGCTTTGGGGTTTTTTAGACCCAGAATAGCACCCTTCTGCAACTCTCAAAAGCTCCTCAATCTGAAGAATTTTTCATCTAATAATTTAAAATAAGCAAAGACTAACACATTTAGGATTTTGGCAGCTTATCGTAAAATAGAAATATGGTATAGAGGTGTTCTCTTTGTTTTTGCAGGTGAAGTTCTTAATCCTAAGTACTGATGATGTGTAGCTTAGTAGGTGGTAGCAATTTTAAGAAGAAGGTAAAAAAAAAGTTTAGTTTTTGATTTAAAATGATTTCCCAAAGAAGAGAGATTTATGTTGAAGATTGTGTTAACGTTTATATCTCCACAGCACCTTCCGGGGTGATTCATAAAAAGTCAGAATAACCCCAGGATAAGACACTGGAGATGGAGAGGAGCATACGTTTGAGACTTGAGAGGGATCCCGAGGTTAAGGTATGTCTGGAGACCCGCTGAAAACAATGGCAATTTGCAGCTCTGCTAATCATTGGCTCTTGCCTATCTTTTACTGCTAGAATTACTAAGCAAAAAGGTATTGTATTGAAACTCTGGGCATAACAGGAGGGAGAATTTATGGGAGATTAACTTTCTTTCATCTTCTTACCTTTCAAATAGGGGAACAAATCTAACAAACTGAATTAAAGGGAGGTGCCTTCTTAAAGGCTTTGAAGTTTTTCTTTGCAAACAGAGTTGAATTATTTGAACCCTTTCCCTTCAAAGTAAAAGCTTTATAAGCAACTGATTCCCTCTATGCATTCCTTACTCTGTGAATTAACAGAGGGTATACAGTAAAGAGAGAATCTGATAGGGAGTGGGGGCAAGCCAGCCCCTTTAGAATATTAATAAATGCTGATGAGCTCATGTAAATGATGGAACAATATTTTTTAATGATTAAAAAGTTTTTCTCTGCACTCTGGAAGCATTAAAACCTTAGGAGGGGGATAAGGTTAACAGGGAGGAAATTCCAAATAATCCGACTCTAAGATGTCTGCATCTCGGTGTTTAAATTTAGCCAAACACTGTCCAATGGTGGGGCTTTGTATGTTTCAGACTCTGAAGAAAGAAGCAACAAAATCAGGTATAAAATGTTTCTAAATTAGCCAAAATTGGTGTCTTATGTAAGTCATGAGTTTTGATGGCCACCTCACCTTCAGAATACTTTTTCCATTAAGAGCGCACCCTGCAGCGGGCTTAGAGAAACCTTGTTCCACTGCCAGCTCAGCCACTCAGCTTTCTCACTGCACAACCTTCCTGGGACTCAGTTTTCTCATTTGTGAAATGGGGATAGAAAAGGGGTTAATTCAGGAAGCTACTTCTGGAGAAGTGGCGTGGGATTGTAGGAGATGTTCATTTTATGAGTTTTTTAATACTTTGCATCCAATTTTGTTTTACTAAGAAGAAAAGGAGGATGTTTGGAAAAATGAAGCCATGTGTGGAAGCAGTCTAGCTCACTTTTGTAGGATGACATTGGAAGTGCTTGCATCTGGGAAATTGCTGACCTGAGTCTGGGACTCTGGGCAATGGACGAAACCTCTCTAGGCTAATGGGAAATGAGGGATGTCAAGCCCAGACCTCTTTACAGACTCCAGTGTTCTAATCTCGAAAAGTAAGCAGTTGCTTCACTTGGAGTCAGGCTCTGGAGAGCAGGAAAGGATGGGGAAGGATGTTTCTGTTGGTTGGGATCAGAAAGGGCAACCAGGCATACCTGATGCAGTGAGCATTTCCACCTTGGCTGCCTGCAGCCCGGTCTCCATGTGCACTCCATTGATAGGATGTCATGTGCACACATTCTTATGCAGTCTGGGTAAACCAAGGCAGTGATCACTCTTGCCAACTTGACCACCTCACTGCTGGTCCCTTCAGTGGGAAGGCTTTCCTTGTTCAGATTTTCTTCTCATCTTTACTGTCCCTCCTCTCACTGTATGTCTATGGGGGCATGTAAAATTTTAGGGCTCATAACTTTTTTTTTCTGTGTCTACCATTTTTTTAAATAAACTTTTATATTTTGGAATAATTTTAGATTTACAGAAAAGTTGCAAAGATAGTACAAAATGTTCACGTATATCTCTCACCCAGTTTTCTCCTTTGTTACTATCCATCCCTCTCTCTATTTGTTTATTTATCCTTTCCACTTAGTTTTATAGGTACTTAGTATTTCCACCCCAGACACATCGCCAGCTACATAAATCTCGCCTCAAGATGTTCAGACGCATCAAGCAATCTATAAATTTAATATTCCTAAGGAGTCCCTCTGGATGCTACTCCAATCTCAACAGTCTACCTTTCATGCCTGAGGATTCTCCTCCCTTCTTTTCTGTGCTAGATCTTTGGTTCCAAAAACCCTTATTTCTCTCTTCCTCGGTTTACTCATTCATAAGCTTTAAGACAGATTTCTGAGAAAAAACACACGGCAAATAAAGATTTGCATGTCTAAAAATGTCTTTATTCTACCCACATACTTGATTGATATGTTGGCTGTATAGAGAATTTTCCTTCCAATTCCAGCACTTCTGTGGAGACGTCTGAGGCCATTCTGATCACAATTCTTTGTATGGCATCTGTTTGTCTTTGTTTTGTTTATTTTTTCTTTCTGGAAGTGTACAGGATCTTCGTCCTCAGTCTTTTCTCCCATATATATTCTTTTTTTGGGGGGCAGGGGTTATCAAAAGTATATCTATTTCTTTCACAGTGGTCAATATTCATTCCTCTTAAAGCCTGAAATAGATTTTTTCTTCTACTTTTTCAACAAATCTAAGAAGGTATTACTTTGCTTGTGCAGTGAGTAATGAACACATGGAATTCATCATGAGTTGTGAAAAATACACATATCAATAGCAACAAAGAAAATTTTGCTAAAGTTAGGGAATTTCAGGGTTAAACTAATGGGGATTAAATCTTGTAGATGTCACGATACAGATGTCAGAAATAGTTGCTTAATACAAATGTCAGTATTTTGCTTAATAGATTTTAATCTTAGTATAAATATAAAACATATTTATTGGATAAAATACAGAAAGTTATAAAGAAACTATTGTTGTTTATAATTGCAAAACCTGTCATAATCACAGTTGACATACCGGATCACTTTCTTTCAGTCTGCTTCCATCCGTGCAATCAAAGCCTCTTTGAAAACACCCAGATTGAATATTGTCCCTTCATATTGGCTCTGTTACTAGACAATTAGGTTCTTTCTAAATTTTCGCTATTAGAAATAACTGCATGTAGCACCCCTTCATATCAGTATTACATTTTAAATAGCTTTTGAAAAAAACTTGACAACATTCTTATTATGGGACCAGATTTATCCTAAATATTGCTCCTGAAAGTGTGGTCTGTGGAGCAAAAGCTCCAGCATCCCCCAGAAGTGGTTGGAAATACAGAATCTACCAGACAGACCTACTGAATTAGAATTTGCATTGATATATCCCTTTTTTTTTTTGAGGAAGATTAGCCCTGAGCTAACATCTGCCAATCCTCCTCTTTTTGCTGAGGAAGACTGGCCCTGAGCTAACATTTGTGCACCATCTTCCTATACTTTATATGTGGGACACCTACCACAGCATGGCTTGACAAGCGGTGCCAAGTCTGCACCCAGGATCCGAACCAGCAAACCCCGGGCCCCTAAGCAGAACGTGCGAACTCAACCGCTGTGCCACCAGGCCAGCCTCAATATATCCCTTTTTTAATGCTATCTGTTTATGTTTCGTGGTTGCAATATCTTCTCTTAGTTAATATTAATTTAGGGGGCCAATTTCTTCCCGTTGCGTAGTCTCTAGTTTCTTCCAAGTTACTTTCTCCTGTTTATTTTGGTCTCTCTCTCTCTGTCATTCTTTCATGATAGACCATTTCCTCAGACATTTAGTAATCCTGGTCATATGCTTATACAGGGGGAGACGAACAAGTGAGTTGGAAAAACACTGGGTTGGAAGCTCTGATGCATGAAGTATTTGCTGCCTGGTGATGGGTCTGGGCTGACAAGTTTCACAATCTCTAATATAAATTGTTTAGGTGTTTCCTCCTGAGCATGTCCTATTCTCTGGAGATGACTATTCCCATCTCCTGCCTGGAAAGGGAAGCCTGCCTGCCAGCTCTTTGAAAGCTGAGTGGGGGAGGAGCAACAAGGCCTCAGCAGCCAGTTCCCTTGTTTCAGTGTTGTAAACCCACCTTTGTGCATGGTATCACCCCGTCCAGAGACTGGATTTTTTGCTCTCTTCAGACAATAACCCTCCAGTTTTTGCTCTGGCTGGGGAGGCAACTGGCGATCTGGTAGTTGCTTATGTAGACTTTCAATCAATCCTCTTTATTTTGGTCACCTTTGTACTCCTACTTTCAGAGGTCTTGAATGTGGCACTTCTGGAGGCTTTGAAGGCTTTGATTTTCAACTCTCCTCTTAGGATTAAGTTGTCTTGGATCTGCTGATTCATTTGTGACTTACCTGTCTGCTTTCTAGTATCCAAAATTATTGATATGTCTGTCTTCTCCCTTCTTGTGGATTTCCACCTTAATAAAATCTTGTTTCTGTCATGTTAGTGGTATTTCAGTAGAGCCAAAAGTAGATGCATTTCCTCCACCTGCTCTCTTTGCCATTGACAGTATTCGTTTTTATTGTTGTTATTATTGTTATTACTATTTTCTCCTCTTGATGCCTTTTCCTTTCATTACTTGACTATCTTGTGACAAAGCAGTTAGGAGAGAATTTGCCCAATATTTTAGATAGAGTGTCTTTGAATTAGGGATTTCAAAACATTCATCTGACAAAAATTATTCTGATTTCTTCATTTTAATGACACAAAGACCAAGGAAAAGAAAGATTAAGTGACTTAGAGCAGAGCTGAGAAGATAGCTGGTCAAATGTCTCACGCTATTTAATGACTTTCCATTCCAACAGCAAATTTACTGCACACTTACTTTCCCAAGGAATGATGCTTGCTGTCAATAGGGTCGAAAGCCTTTATAACAAAATAGCTCCACTGCAGAAATGTTCGTAGGCATTCGTTGGCCTAGTGGAATAACACAGCACAAATCCTGGAGAGGCAAAAGTCTGCTGTGGTTTGTTGACTTGTATTTTCAGCAATACCGTACTTCTGAGAGTGGTGGTGAAGAAGTAGTAAAAATAACATTTAAAACATATTGTAAAAATGAGATGACTTTATAGTATTACGTCTTACAGTATGATTTTAATCTGATTAATGTTTCTCTAGAATACAAACTGAAACCTGTAAATAGTTTTGTGCTCTTTAACACTTGGAACTGCTTTTTACTTTTTGGTATTTAAAGAAAGTCATTCCTTTTATATAAAGCTTATGGTTTCCTTTATTTCCTCCAGAAGCTTGGAAACTTTTTGAGAACTAAAAGAAGATAGATAAGCACCAGAAGAAGCTACCCCACAAATTTAGTGGGGTGTGTCTCGGTGGCATTCCATCAGCATCACATATGGAAACTGCAGTCCCTGCCTCTGCGTTTATTCACGTGCTGGGTCAGTCAAGCTGCTAAAATGAAAGCAAATAAGAAAAATAGGAAATAACATGAGTCAGGAAACAAAGAAAAGTAGGTAACATTTTTCAAGTGCCTGTATGTGCCAGGCTTTTTCATGTACTCCAGTGTAGGCTCTGGAGTCACCGGGTTGAAATGGAGTCTTTGCCCTTTAGTTTTTTTTGTGGAACAAAAAACCTTCAAAGGCCTATAATTGAGAACTTAATATAGTCAATGTCCTAGGCCAGGAGTTTTCTATGAAGAGTAATATTAATATAGTAGATAGCAACTGTCTTCAAGGAAAACAAATCTGTAATTTGCGCTTACTATGGCCATATACTTTGTTAGGAGCTTGCTGCAAAGAAATACACATATACAGTCGATCCTCATTATTCACAGATTCACTATTGTGAATTTGCATACTTTCTAGAATTTATTTGTGGCTTCAAGATCAATACTTGCTGCACTTGCCCAGTCATTCGCGGACATGCACAGAGCAGGGAAAAATCTGAGTTGCCCGACTGGCGTGTTTCCAGCTGAGGTGGAACAAGACAATACTCTGCCTTCTTGTTTAAGCTCTCACACTGTAAGCAAGTGTCCTTTTCTCTGTCTGTTTAGTGACACATCTTTTGCATTTTTGTTAGTGATTCCACTGTTTAAAATGGCCCCCAGTGTAGGGCTGCAGTGCTGTCTAGCAGAAGTTCTTGAGTGCAAGAAGGCTGTGATGATGTGCCTTAAGGAGAAAATGTGTGTATTAGAGAAGCTTTGTCCAGGCATGTGTTATTGTGCTGTTGTCTGTGAGTTCAAGTTAGTGAATAAACAATATGTATTGAATAAGGGATCTTTAAACTGAAGCACACATAAAACAAGTTCCGTGTTGATCAGTTGGTAAAAATGTTGTGACCAGAAACTCACAAGATCCTAATCTTGTAAATACCCCAGGAGCAGTTACGGTGTTCATTAATTCAGTGTTCACAGTGACTTCATGGAACACAACTACTTCAAATAATGAGAATTGACTCGTGTGTATGTGTGTGTACACACACACGTATACATAATACACAAATGAAACTATCTGCAAGGAAAACAAATCTAATTGGGAAGGTAAAATATAAGAATAAATCAAGGCAACACAAAGGGAAGCATTTGAGTGCCAACTTAGAGAGACTAGCTAAAACAAATTGACAGCTGAATGGAGAATGAGTTAATCTAGTGGACTAATTCTTGGTAGCCAAGTAGAATGCTTTCCTGCCAACAACATGGAGCAATGACACCCACTGCTTGGCTGCTTTCTCCTTATTTTTCAGTACAAAGCTGTATTCAAAATAAGGATAAACATGTTCATGCTAATTTTATATGACTCTTCCTGGTAGAATAACTGCTCTCATTTGCGGCACGTAGCAGAGCGTATTGCTTTGATCTTTTTCTGCCATCTAGGCAGCACAACTAGAACTGCTACTTAATGTCTTTTGCGCTGGTTTATGTTCCCTGAAAGTGACGGATCGTTCTGTTTGTAATCTACATCTAATCTGTATTTCTGCCAAGTTGCAATTCTTGTTTTTCCTATTTAGCAGTGGACCAAAGCGTTCGAGTGAAGAGTTTCAAATCGAAGTTTGTAATTATCAGATGAAAAGGTTAACTTAAAATGGCTGCTCAGAGGAGAGAGATTTGGATCAGTTTGACTTTTTCTATCATTTAACACGATCTCAAATGCTTGAAGCAACTTCAGAAACTCTGGCTGAATTTCAGCCAAGGGCTGGTTTCCCCCACCTTCTTCTTCACTTCTCATGCCTGAGACCCAGAGAAGAGAAAGTCTGTAGCCTAGATATAATGACTCACTGAGTCCATTAATTCACAGTTTCTAGGACTTGATCAGTGACCACAAGCTTTGGTCATGGAAGAAACTCCAAATTGCTTATTCTGTTTCCTTTCTTCTTCCTCTTCCACATCTGGTGCTCCTCGGTCATTTCTCCAGAAGCACATCTTAGCTGCCTTTGGTTGGCTCTCTCTCCTCCTTTTTACTCTCTCCCCTGTCTCTCTCCTCAGTAGCTTACTTAATCCAGCATCTTTATATTGGAACAATTAGTTCCAAGTTTCCTTCAGGTTTTCTCTATGCCCCCAGTTTCTCTACTCAGACTCCTCAGCTCTTTCCAATCAGTTTCCAAAGTCATTTTTCTAGGTGATAATCCATCTCTCATCTAGGATCACCTGGTCTTAGTTTTATCTGAGCTTTTATCCTGCCAGCCCCACAGGTAGTACAGGAGAATTTAGAATAGCTTATCTAAGTTTGGTTATTGTTAAATGCCCTTGGCCTCAGTAGGCACAACTGAGAAGAAGAAGTCCATCAACCACAGGAAAATGAGCAGGTGGCCTTGGCAAGAGCAACCTACACAGTTATACATTTTCTTGGTGGTTGGCTGCCATTATGTGAGTTCGGTGTTATAACAGTAGATGGATTCAGTTACACTAGAAAGCACTGAAATCTATAAAAATAGTCTAAAGGAGAAAAAAAGAGGGATCCTTAAAAGTATAGGATTGAAAGCACTAATTCCAACTATCACATCTTACAAATGAATTAAGTCATTTACAACTATCACACTAGAACTAGGACCGTAAGTCGAGTCCACAGACTTCTAGTTTCCCACTAATTAGTCAACTATTGGCAAATGTTTATTTAGGTTTCATTATTAAATTTCATCCTCTTCTTTCATTAATCAGTATGGCGAATTAGTTTAATTACCTTTTTGTAATTATTTTCAGTGTTCTTGCAAATAGATGTCTTTAACAGCTTCGTTGTGGTATAATTAACTTACAGTAAATTGTACAGATTTAAAGTGTACAATTAGATAAATTTTGACGTAAGTGTACATTCCCGAAACCATCACGACACAGCAAGAAAATGAACATATCCATGACCATCATGTGCTTCCTGGAGCCGTTTTATAATCCCTCTCCCCCATCCCTTTTTGATCCTTCCCTGTCCTCTATATTTGGCAACCACTGATTTGTTTTTGTCACCGTAGATTAGTTTGCATTTCCTAGAATTTTATCTAAAGTACAGTAGGTACTTGTTTCTGTGTCTTTTTCTTCACACAGCATAATGTTTTTGAGATTCATTCATGCTGTTGCCTGAACCAGTAGTTTGTTCCCCTTCATTGCTGAGTAGTATTCCACGGTCTGGGTATACCACAGTTTGTCTCTTCACCTATTAATGGACATTTGGGTTGCTCCCTTTTGGGGCCATAGACACAGTTTCTAAACTTTGGCACTACTGACATTTTGAGCTGGATAATTCTTTGTGTGGAGGACTGTCGGTCGTGTGCATCGCAAGATGTGTAGCAGAATTTCTGGTCTCTACCCACTAGATGCCAATAACACCAGTCCCCCTCGGTTGTGACAACCAAAATATCTCAAGACATCGCCAAATATCCAGTAGGAAGCAAAATCACCTCGAGCTGAGAACCACTAGGCAGCAAATGATGTTGTTATGAACATTCAAGTACAAGACTTTGTATTGAACATAGGCTGTCCTTTCTCTTGGAGCGAAATGGCTAGGTCATTTAGGTATATGTTCACCTTTTAAAAAAATCTGCCAAATGTTTTTCCAAAGTGGTTGGATGTTCCCACCAGCAGTGTATGAGAGTTTGAGCTCCTCAACATCCTTGTCAACATCTGGTATGATCAGTCTTTTAAATTTTACACATTCTCATAGGAGTGAAGTGGCATCTTGTTGTGGTTTTCATTAGCGTTTCCCCAATGACTGAGAACATTGAACACTTTCATGTGCTTGTCTTCTTTGGTGGAGTCTCTTGGGGATCATTGTCCTTCATTGCCTAGTGGCCAATGTCTTGAAAACCATTGTTTCATATATTTTGTCCAGTTTTTTAGTTGTTTCTTGTTGGGGGGTAGATTTGGTCCCTGTTACTTCATCTTGGCTAGAAGCAGGATCTCAACATCTGGCCATACATGCTTTTCTAGCACTTGCTCACAATCACATAACCCCTGCTGTCATCATCCTCTCTTTTTCTTCAATTTCAAATCCTTAGACCTTTGATTCTCTTGCTTTTGGCTTTGAAAGTTAGTGTCCTTAATGAGGAGTTTATAGCATGTGTTTTCTTTTCTTATCCTTCTGCTTATGCCTTTGCTACTGCATCTTTAAAAATTACCAAAAAAAAAAGAATAAAAGTTAAGAAAATGGTAAGGCAAGCCACAGATTGGGAGAAAATATTTGCAACACATACAACTTTTTACAACTTATGCAATTTAATAATGGTCAAAATATTTGAAAAACACTTCACTAAAGGAGATATACAAATTGGCCACTGAGCACATAAAAAGATGCTCCTCATCCCTAGTCATCAGAGAAATGAAAATTAGAACTATAGTGATGGTCCCACACTTTCTCGAGAATGGCTGTTATTAAAAGGACTGGCAATACCACACGTGGGGTAAGATGTGGAGGAAGTGGAACTCACACATTTCTGGTAGGAATGCACAATTGTGTAGCCAATTTGGAAAACGTAATGTATGATTTAACTTATAGGAAATCCTAGAAATGGCAAAAAACAGTAATGACAGAAGGCAGAGCAGTTTGTGTTGGTAGTTACACAACTGTACACAATTGCCCAAATTTATCAAACTTTACACAAAAAAAGGGGGGAATTTTATTGTATGTAAATTATACATCAATAAAGCTTGGAGGAAAAGTAAACGGATGATACTTACATTGGAAAGATAAATGAGGAGTAACTATTTTTTAGTAAATGGTGGAGCAGTGCAGCTTCTGACCTGCCATCTAATTCAATGTTTAGGCTTCTTTGCAACTTGTTGTTTTGCTTTTTCCACGACTGTTTTGAAGAAAATAATACAAAATCTTTGAAGTGCCTTCAATTTTTCAATGAAAACTTCAATATAAATACTACATAAGTCATTATGAACGTGCTATAAATCCAAGCCAAATTTGCAAATATCTGATTAGCAATTTAGGTGGGACAATACATCCTGACTCCATGTATTTTCTTCCTTTGTTTAGAAAAGTGTGCTGTGGACTGTGATATATTTGTGTGGGTAAAGTACTGAAAACATACCGAAATAAAGAACACTACAAAAACTATGTACTTCCCTCACTGAGGAATATTAAAATCAAAGCCTGATTTGACAGCTTAACTGCTGTTGGCCCAACAGTAAGTGGTGGTATGTTCAGTAGTGATCTTGTTTCCCTTGGGTCTTTGAAACCTGACATCCACTTTGATTTTTTGAGCCAAAATGGCCATGAACAGAAATATTGTCAGAATTTGCTTTAAAGACAGGCAGTCAGACCATGGAAGCATACAGAAGAGGAAGGGCCCCAAATTGTAAATCTCACTGGGCAGAAGCTGTTTTAAACATAATTTCTGGAAAATCCCTTGCATTTCTAATCCACAGTGTGGTGCTTTAAGCAGGGCTTAGCGATCTGACATCCAAGGATGGTGTCCCCGTGGAGACAGAGGGCTTGTGCCTGTGTCCCAATGTCAGGACAGGCTCTGCCTTCCTCTCTGGCTGTCTCCTCTCATGCTTCGTTGCCTGCAGGGCCTCCTACCTCCTGATCTGAGTTTAGAACACATTTCTCTTTCTCTCTCCTTCTCTTTTTTCAGTAGACATATCAATTTCCTCCAAAATCAGATATTTCTTATTTACATATTGTCATAAGTGATAATAAAATCTTGGTTAAAGCCATTTTTTTGAAAAAAGTATGGCATACTTTTGCCCTGAAGTATTTGCTGATTATAGATACAAGGAGCCCCTGGGAGATGGGTTCTTGGGAGCATGGGGCTTGGAAGTCAGATTGGGTCTGAATACTAGCTGTGTTGTGGCTTCTGTTCTTACTAGGTACATGACTTTAAGCCACTGCAGTAACCTTTCTGGGCCTCAGTAAAAAACCAAAAATGGAACAAGAACACATTGTAAGGGAGTGGAGGTGGGGAGCAGGCGCTCCTTTAAACACAGTGATTGGGGTGGACTTTCTGCCTCTCCAAGGAGGTCAAAGTCTGACTCAAAGAATTGTGCCCTTATGTTGGTTTTTATTTACGTTTCCCTGATTACTAATGATATGGGTATCTTTTCATTTATATGCTTGGCTAGTATTTGAATTTGTCCTTTTGTGAAGTTCCTGTTCGAGTCTCTTGTCCATTTTTGTATCATCTTCCCTTATTTTTTATTGATTCATTAGGAGTGTTTTACTCTGTTAATGGTATGTTTTGATGAACAAAATTGAAATTATGTGGTCAGATTTCTCAATCTTTTCTGCATGAAGCTGTGCTTATTGTTGAGGTTTTTTCTCTGACTTGGTTTCCTTTAATCCCAGCGTTGGATGCACCTGCTCTGTCCAGTAGGCAGTACACACTCAAGATGGTAGATCGTGGGATTCCAGCAATGACCCTGGGCCACAGAGCGTATACCCATCATTCTTCTTCATCGTCCCAGAGACAGTGCCAAATGGCGCATTCTTCTTTTCTGAGCTGTTGTGTGGTGTGTCCCATGCTGTCTCTGGCCTCAGTGGACGCTGCTCTCCTGGGAACACACTTCTTTCTCTTCTGATGCTTTTCTTCCACCTCCTTTGGTAAATGCCCACCACCTCTGGAATCTCTCTTGTTCCCCATCTCCAGTTTGAGCTTGGATTAGGACCCCTTCATTGGTCTTCCTGTTGTGCCCATTCTATACCATGATCACTGCCCTCTCCACAAGGCATACAAAGTATTAGTGTTTTAAAAAAAGGAGTAAGTGCATTAGCACTCTGTACTGCTATGTATGCTATGAGAGGATCAGGGCAGCTGACTAATCCTCAGAAGCCCAATTCCCAGTACAATGCTTAGCACACGATGCGCACCCAATAAAGCTTGGTGATCCAAAAATTAACTCTGAAAGCATTGTCAATGTCATCAGCCTGATGGTTCTGTTTGCAGATTTCATTGTTACGGTGAAAACTTTCTCTTACTACCATTAACTCATTCTAGGATTTCTTTCCCAGCAGAGAGGGGCTGGTAGTGGGTTGGGGGTGGATGGGAAAAACAGGAGACACTTGGAAATGTGCTAGGATAACCAGAAGGCCTCAAAGCCAGCTGTGGATACTGGATAAAGGCCATAATCAAATCCTCATAATCAATCTCTGCCCCATGTCCCAGAAGAAATAGTTACTTCACATTTTGAGGAGACTTGCAAAGCCTGGCAAAGGCTAAGAGTGAGCTCCTTGTGTGGCTTGGATGAATTTGAAGCAGCCACCATGTGTATTTTGTGCTATTCATGCTGTTTATCTTTTAAAAATAGGGCAATGGTTACACAGCTGAAGCCCTGAGCCTGCCCAGCTCCCTGCAGGACTCTGCCCGCTCCCAAGCTTGACAGCACTTCCTTCCTGACCTCGAGTGGCTTCCTGCTCTGGCCTTATCGCACACAAAACTTGACACTGCACTGGAATGCACTTAAGGTCCATACATGGAAATTTCTTGCTTTCTACATTTACAAACAACTATCATCTACAAAATGCTTTATTTATTTCCAGACTTACACTTTCTTTACTCTGGTAAAGTAGGATTATTACAACTCCAGAAGAGCAAGGAAAAAACCTCTTTCCATCCCCATCCTTCATTTTTACCTGAAATTTTAATCTTTCGTTTTATGAGTCAAAGAAAGAAATAATAAGTATGGCATACACGTATGTATTAGTGAGAGAGGTGGTGGGAAGCTACAGTGTTTATAGGGCCTTTGGGAAATGGATTCCCATGTATAGTGAATTCTACTTTAGGTGATTTGCTTCGTTTTATTATGTCTCCACCTTAAAGAAGGACGGTGGGTAGTTTGCTTGTGAATATTGTTATATGAACAAGTAGATTTTTAGTTCTGACATCTTTGGATTCCCTTGCAAATTTTAAGTGTTTTGGTAACTATGAAGACTTTTTTTGTTTCTCATCATCTGAGATCTCCTGATGTACCACTTTCTTTCTCCCATCAAATTTCAAGGTGGGTATGAGATAATCTTCACACGGAAATTAAAATTGGGAATGCCAAATCCATCAAAGATAAATGGGGATCACAACATTTTTGGAGCTTAATTTTCTGAGCCATTTAAAATTGACGAAGATAATATAACAGAAGGAGTTTCAGTGAAATAGGGCATGAACAGCTCTTTAATTTGCAATGCATTAAATAAAAGCTATTTTGAAAATAATTTAAAATTTGGGATGGTGCTGATCTGGAAAATTCAAGGGGTTAATGGAGGAGAAAAGTAGCATAAAGGAGCTTTCTGGGAGTGTCTTGGCGTTCTAAATTCAATCGCTTTTCATGAGCTCATCAGCCTTCTTAAGATATTACGATCTTTTCCCCAGGCAAGGGGGGATTTCCTCAGCTGTGATTAAAGAATGCGCTGGGCTGTGTCCTCCGAACTCAGAAGACCTCACTGGAAACATGAACTCTCCTGGAACCTTTCCCAATTTTATTTCAGAGGAATTCCCCCTTGAAGAACAGCTCCCTCAATGGAAGGCAGGGGACAGAGGAAGCCTTTTGAAATGTATTTTTTTTAAATTTGAAAGTTGACAAGTCCCCCCACCTTTGGAAACTACTTAAGTAAGAGTCAGGGAAAACAGTTTGAAGTCTCTTCTTTAGAATGAGTAAGTTAAACAAGTTGAGGATACTCAAAAATGCTCATTAAAGGTGAGCAATCATCCTGAGTTATTTCCAAGTGAACTTGACTTCACTCCCGCAAGGAAGCCTGGGGGGCCCTGTGGGTGACTGAAGTGTAGGGCTTTTACTGATTCCTAAAGAGCAAGGCAGCTTTCATTAAGCTACTACATGTGACTATAAACCCCCTGTGATATGCTGTGAAGGAGTAGAACATGACAGAGAAGAATAGGGGACTGACTTAGGCTTCCAGTGTGAGGGAAGGCTTCTCTGCGGAGATAGTTTTTAAGCAGCAGCAGTGGCCAGAGGGAGGAGAAGCAGCCCTGGGAGGAAAGGAGGGAATGGCTGAGGTTCAAGACCTGCGGGTTCACAGCACCCCTGTGAGGGCGCAGCCCGGGTAGGAATAGTGAGAGGGGCAAGTCGGGGAGGTAGGCAGGGGCGAGATCATGCAAGTCCTCCTAAGTCATGGAAAGAGTTTGGGATTTTTTTAAATTGTAAAATATATGTAACATATAATTTACCACTTTAACCATTTTAAGTGTATAGTTCAGTGACGTTGTCTATTCACATTGTTGGGCAAGCATCATCCATCTCCAGAGCTTTTTTCATCTTGCAAAACTGAAACTCTAAACACATCAAACAACAACCCATTCCCCTCTCCCCAGCTCCAGGTGGCCACCATTCTGCTTTCTGGCTCTATGAGTTGATTACTCTAGGTAAAAGTCATGTCAGTTAATTCATACAATATTTGTCCTTTTGTTAATGGCTTATCCATGGTTCCTCCATATTATAGCATGTGTCAGAATTTCTTTCCTAAAGCCGAATAATATATTCCATTGTGTGTATATACCACCTTTTGTTTAGCTCTTTAGCTGTTGATGGACAGTTGGCTGTTATGAATAACACTGCTATGGACAGTGTTACAGTGTTGCTGTAAAACCAGTGTACAACAATGTACAAATATCTGTTTGAGTCCCTGTTTCCAATTCTTTTGGATGTATCCCCAGAAGTGGAATTACTGGATCACATGGTAATTCTAATTTTTAATTTTTTGAGAAACTGCAATTCTGTTTTCCACAGCAGCTGTACCATTTTACGTTTCCCCAGCAACACAGAAGGTTTCTGGTTGCTCCACATTCTCACCAACACTTGTTATTTTCTAGTTTTTTTTTTTTAAATAATAGTCATCCTAATGGGCGTGAAGAAGAGATTGGAATTCTTAAGTTAGAAGTCACTGCATGATTTTAACAAGGGATTAACACTATCTTCTTTCTTTTAAAACAATCACTCTGGCTGCTTGATGGAGAACAGATTGAAGTGGGAGGAGAGAGCAGCTGGGCAGAATATTATGGAAGTGTTCTGGTGCCAGGAAAGGAATGATTGTGGCATGGAACAGGGTGGTATTTTGAAGAAGAGAGATACACAGATTCAAGATATAATTTATAAGTAAAATCTATTGGTCTTAAAGATGGATTGAATGTTGGGGTGACAGAGAGAGAGAGGAAAATCAATAATGGCTGGAGGTTTCTGAAATAACTGGGTGGGTAGTGGTACTATTTTCAGAGATGAGGAAGACTAGGTGTGTAGGAGTAGTGAGTACCAGGATTGGAAATGAAATGCCCATAAAATATTCAGTGAAAATATCAAGAGACAGAAAATTGGATTGGTAACGTGGCGAGAGGGGAAACTGACTCAGAAAAGTTAAGTAAGTAACTTAAAGTCATACAGCATAGACTGCAAATGAAAGAATCAAATGCAAATCTAGGATCGTCTGAGCACAAAGCCTAGTCTGCACTGCCTTCTAGTCGGAGCAGATCAATCTCTAAGAATTTGGACTAAGGACTACGTTTATCCACTTTGGAAAATCTCTAGTAGTAAAATGAAGATACCACATCCAGTAAGAAGTGTGAAGTTTAGAATGCAAACCTTGAAGAGCTTTTGAGAATAAATGAAACAACATGTATGAAATGTGATAGAAAACAACTGAACAGAGAATCTGTCTCAGAAATCATGCTAACAGAGTCTAATAAATCCAGTTGCCTATTGCCGGGAAGCGAAGATCATATTCAATCTCCTCCCTGACTTTGGAGGCAAGGATAGAGTTTTAGCCACGCTCCACAAGAATGGCAGTCTCCAGTATTGTATTATGTACTTGATACAGAGGGATTTGTACTGATGAAAGGATGCTAGCATGATAATAATGACCAGAAAGGACAAGTGATTACAGCATACAGGTTAAGAACAAAGGTTCTGAATTAGAAAAAAATGAGTTTGAACCCACTTACTAGTGGCATGTCCTTGAGCTGGTTATATAACCTTACTTACCTTCAATTTTATTGTCTAAAAGGAAAAACAAGTATCATACCTGGATCTGAGAGGCATTTCGAGGGTTAGTTTAGATAGTATATGTAAAAGACTTGGCTTAATAAAGACTAGTTATTTTTTAAATCATACTACAATGACTGTTGAGTAGATGCTTTGCCTCTGGAGAAAGGTCAGCTTGGTAATTTAGCTTGGGGGGTCTGGGAGTGTCGGGGGATGACTACATTTATCATTAGGTAATAAAGTGACACTTTGTTCCTAAATGTCCAGTTTTCTTGACAATTCAGGGACTTTTCATCCATTCATATTTTATAGGATTAAATATACAATGTTTAGAACAAATTAGGGAAGCACTCTAAATGTTTTTCTACATAGAGTACTCACATAATTAATGACTTCTGCAGCATTAGCTAATAACTTTATAGTTATTATAAATATAACTATATAATATAAATATAACTATAACTAAGTTAAAGAGCAGAGGAACATAAAGCAGAATCGGCATGGTTTGGGCACCCATAGAGTACTGAGTGATTAGGGAAAAGTCCATGCCGCCTTTGAGAGTCAATGGCTGGAAGAAGTAGGAACTGATCTTCGAAGCAAATGACAAGTTTGACGTCATCCAGTGATCATCAGGTGATTAGAAGTAGGGACTGGGGCTTCGGGAAGGTTCTGGAATTGGAATATGTCGTGGTGGTCAATTGCATGGAGATGGGACGTAGACAGGGAGATGGCTGGGATCACCCATGGGGAGGCAGAGTATGGGCGTTTGTTAGAGAAGGCTGTGGAGAAAGAATTTGAGACTGACTACACTGTGGAGTTGGAGAAGAAAAAGGAGCCAATGACACTAGCAGAAGGGAGTTCTTAGGATGTAGAAATCCAACCAGAAAAGGGCCCGGGGTCACCATATCTAAGAGAGGCCAGTATTGGAGTCATCAGGGGGTTAGGATGGAGAGCAGGTCATGGCACTGTTTAGCTCCCAGTAACTAGTGACTCCTGAAGTGCCTGTTTCAAGGACTCATGGAGAAGTTTCATCCTCAAATTAAAAGGAGATGGGATGTTAACTTGAGGGGTTAACAGGGAGAAGGAAATATTTAGAACAGTCTTTAGAGAAGGATCTGCAGTAAACTAAATTTGGTCAAATAATTATTTTTTGGAAAATTGCCTCAACTGTAGGCACTCTCTTGAGCAGATTATATAAATATAGAGTTTTTATGAATTACAGAGATATTCAGAATAATACTTACACTAGAAATTCCTCAAAGTGACTAAAATGTTTAAAAAACAATGTTATATTTTCTCCTTATGTTTTAACTTGGCTTAACACACCCAAACTAAAATGCTCTTCAACTATTTTCAATCAACCTTTTGAGTTTTTTTTAATTATTGCTTTAAAACTTATTTTAGTTTTAAAATAAATTTAAAAATTTATTTTCTGAGTTTGTAGTGCCCCCTAATTTTGCTGCATCTGGTGAGAGTTCGTTTTCCTGCAATGACTGACCCTTGTTAAAGCTTGTTATGGAGCTTACAGAGACCCCAACGACACTGCCCTGGATAACACAGAGTCAAGTTTTATTAAAAAAGAAGACTTACTTTTCACTGAATACCCTTTACATTTTTTGAAGTTTGCATCATGTGCATTCAAAAATACATAAATATAATTTTAAGAAGTAGCTTTGTGAGGGACTGTCCTGGTGGCGTAGTGGTTAAGTTGGCGTGCTCCGCTTGGCGCCCGGGGTTTGTAGGTTCAGATCTTGGGCATGGACCCAGTACCATTTGTCAAACCATGCTGTGGTGGCATCCCTCATAAAGTAGAGGAAAATTGGCACAGATTTTAGCTCAGAGACAATCTTTCTCAAGATTGGCGACAGATGGTAATGCAGGGCCAGCTTTCCTCATACACACACAAAAAATTAGCTCGTGAAAAGTTTATTCCATTGTCCTTGTTTTTCATTTTGTCTTGGATCAGTAAAAGCTTTGTCCTGAGACTGACACTAGATTACAGATTGGCCTTTGAGAACCTCCGTCCTAACGCACTTTCCAATTACCTTTAAATGAGGGAGCACCCAAGGCAGGAAGGCAAGAGTCTTGCTGGATCTTAATCCCCTCCCTTTGAGAAAACGACACATTACGGAAACTGTTGGCTCTCAGGAGAGGAGTTGTTATTTCCAAGATTGAAGAAGAGATACTCTATTTCAAAAGATTCACCTCTTTCCCTTTTATCTATCCCTGTTTGTGTTGATTCGTATAAGGAAACCTAGCCTCACAGCACTTTCCTTTTGAGGGTGTTTGTAACATTAGTGTGCGCCAGAATGCCTGAGTTTATTAATATGCACTACACATTGTGTTTATTTCTGTTTCATCAAGGTTTTGCCAGATTATGGCCTGTCTGTGCCTGATAGTGACTATGTTTGTGTGTGAGCACAGGGTCATCTGATAACGAATTGTCGCATCATGCGCTTAAGTGATGTTTAAAATGGGTGTAAGCCAGAAGAGTTTCACTCCCAGCACACTTTTAGAAGGTTCTATCAACAAAAGAAAGTTCAAGGTATCTTAGAAGAGGTCATTGATTACAACCAACGTCTTGATCATTCTGGACTTGTTCCTTCCTGCAGAGACACAATTAAAATAATGTTGTACAGTAGAAATTTTTTTATTGTTGGAGAAAGGACACTTTTTTCGGAGGTAAACCAATGTAAAATCTATCTCCTTTTCAGAAAGATAAAAATTAATCATTTTAGAAGTTCACTCAATGCCTATTATATGCATCAGTTCCAAGTTGCTGTTTATTACGACTTTCCCTGCCGAATCCCCGGCCACGTGGGCAGAAACTGGGAGAATTGTGGGGGCAGGATTCTGTGTCATTCCCTTTTGTATTCCTACCACAGTTTTGTGGCACACGTTGAGTGCCTAGTAAGTTTTTGTTGAAAGACTGGATGAATGCTGCAGATAAATCCAGTTACTAGGCAGGAATATTAACTAAAACATAAACTTTGGCTTGTAATATTTATGCCATATTTTTTGTATTGATAGCTAATCTTTCTGATTTATCAGTGCTATAATCAGCTATAAAACTGGAAAAGTATGGAAAATATTGGAAGAAAGCTCTGCTTGATAGCTAAAGCTCAGCGACATTGTCACTCCCATCACAATTGGTTTTGTGCTCCAGAGAAAATTCCAAAATTAAAAGTTTTCCTTAATATTTTTTGCCCTTGGGTTCTTCTCAAAACTATGGGCATATCATCTTGTTATAAGTCCTTTGAAACTTAAGACAATGTGCAAAAGAAATGAATTTGTGTTCTCTTCCGTGAAGTCTGGTAATTTTAGTAATCCGTTGCTCTATGAGATACAAGGCAACTCTGCTTCCTCTGTAGTCTGTTTTTTCTTCCTTTCTTTCAAAATAACCTGCCGTCTTTCCAAAATAAACATGAAGGGGAAATACATTAGTGGGTATGTAATCACCCAGATATCTGTAGCGGCATGCCTCTAAAAAAATAGTAAAAATAAAATAGTCATCAGAAATGTATTCTGGTTTTACAAGACTTGTTAGTGTTATGTTCTTTTGTTTATAAGATTTTTGAAAAGAAACAGTTACATTCAAGTATAAACTTTGCCAAAGTAAAAATTAAATAGCTATCTGCCTAGAACATATTTTCTCATAATTTTAGATCTCTAAAGGTTACAGTTTTGGGTGCACATCATCAAAATAATTATTTCACTGATTTTTAGCATTCTAGACTTACAATATCATTTTCTATTTCTATTCAATATTTATGAAGCCTCTTTCTGATGATCTTATTCAATAACTGTTAATCATATAATTGTTATATATCTTAATCATAAAATGCATATTTAACAGTCATTTTTAGATACCTTGAATTTAAAGATACTTTTAGGATTCCTTTTAATCTTCAAGGACCTATGTTATTTAAGAAACATTTAGAAAACTGGCTTGCTCAAAAGACTTCATCCAATACAACGAGTCTGGTGAATAATTCTACTACTGTCACTTTATGGCTCAGAAAATACAATGATCATTCTCCTTTCCCTCCTCCTTCTCTTAATCTGCATCCTTTTCATGATCAGCAAATATTTATTTAGCATCTATTCTCAATACTGTGCAAGGGGAGTTCAAAGTTTTCAACTACTGCGGTTAGACCTCAAGGCAAAAAGCTGCCCTAAAAGTCGAATCCTGACTCATTCTATATTATTACCATGGCCAGGAACAGATCATTAGAAGTATAGTACTTAATTTATTAATAAAGACCCTGTTCTTTGGGAGTCTGTGATAATTTGTAAGGAGCTAAGCAAAACTATCTGCCTACAACCTACCAAATCTGAGGATGGTTTGCCAAACAATTTAACAACATCCTAAGATAAGAGTGTTTACTCCTCTGTTAGACAAGTCAGCTGCTTTTGCCCAGACACACGTTTATGAGGCCTGAGGATGCGACAAATCGTTCTTATCCAGTCACTAAAATCACAAGGAGGCTTACTTGCAAACAGACCTTAATAGCCACGGGAATGTTAAAGCTAAAAAAACAAATTACAAAACGTCTTCAATTTAGACTGGCTGCACCCACAAATTTAAAATTCCCTGACAGTAACGTATGGGGTGTATGGACCTTAACTTCCCTTTGAATGTTGGCTTATTACAATTCTACATGCTAAAAAACCCCACTGTTTACTCTCTTGTGAGTTAGCCCTCTGACCAGGACTCTGGAGGGAGAACCTCGGCGACTGAGATCACTGGCCTTGGCTAAGACCCTCATTGGTGAGGAGGGTTAGTTCTGAGGCTGGAGGCCTTGACCATGGCATGATGTCAGCGTCATTCCCAGTGCCTGTCTATCTGAAATGAATGATGCTTATCACTGTGCAGCTAGGGCTTGACTTGGGCTTGAGGTGAGGTGGGAGGAACAAATATCCTCTGCTCTGGACCCAGGAATTCTACATCATAGTCCTTTCTCTGAATAATTACAATGGCTCACCTTGCCCAGCCAGTGGAGGTGGCAGTAAAGCTGCCCAGTTCATAAACGAGAAGAAAGAAGATTCTGTCTGCTTTGTTCCTGTGGATGTACCAGTGCTGACCAGGTTTGAAAGGTTTCCTGTTGATGGATAACCAATTGGCTTCCAACTCACTGTGCTGGGATTCCTTGGCTGCTCTTTGAGCCGTCAGACTTAATGCCCTGGCAACAAGCTTGTCCATAATCATCATAGCTTTAGTCCTTGGATTATGACTAAAACTCTTGGAGATAAGGAGGAAAAATTCAATCAAAATGTGTAGCCACACTTCCTCAGAGCAGAGCTGTGGAGCACTTCTGACTGTATCTTGGAACTAGGCAAACCAAAATGCCTAGTTTTAATTAGAATGCGAGTAGTTGGTATGGTTGGAGTTCCTTCTTTTCCCTGCAAGTTGCCAAGTAGGGAAAGTTCAGTGTTGGAGTCGAAATCCCAGGCTGAGCAGTCGGCCTGCCCTCCTGCGCACTAGCTCTGAGACCGTGCAGGTTGCTACATGTGTCCCCTTAGTTTTGACACCTATAAAAGCAGGGATAAGAATAGAGATCCTTCAAAAGATTCTTAGCAGGTTCCTTTGCGGGATTAAATGAGTTAATATCTATAAAGTGCTTACTCCACTGCCCATCACAGTCAGCTGAAACATAGGCTTACTTGTATAAACACAGGCTGTTACTATCACATTTCATGTGAGAATGCAAGAACTCTGATTGACTCAAATGATGGAGAGGAGGAAGAAGAAGGCAGAGGAAAGGAAATTTTTTGGCAAGGGATAAGGGTAACTTCACATATATTACCTAAGAGAGTATTTCCTTTAATTCTCAAATAACTTTGTGAAATAACTAAACAGCTACTATTTTATGAGAGCCAGGAAGAGAACTAATTTTTTCCAGCTTTATTGAGGTGTGATTGACAAATAAAGATTGTGTATATTTAGGTTGTACAGTGTGATTTTTTTAAGATGCATAATGTGATGATTTAATGTACACATATATTGTGAAATGATTGCCACAATCAAATCAAAACATCCATTCCCTCACATGGTTACCATTTTTTATACGTGTGGTAAGAACACTTAAGATCTACTCTTTTAACAAATTTCAAGTATACAATACAGTATATTAACTACAGCATCATGCTGTACATTAGATTCTCAGAACTTATAACTGAAAGTACCCTTTGACCCACATCTCCCCACCACATCCCCCAGCCCCTGGTAACCACTGTTCTACCCTCTGCTTCTATGAGTTCAACTTTTTTAGAATCCATATATGAGTGAGATCATACAGCATTTGTTTTTCTCTGTCTGGCTAATTTCACTTAGTGTAATGACCTCCAGGTTCATCCATGTTGTCACAAGTGGCGGGATTTATTTCTTTTTTTTAAAGATTGGCACCTGCACCAACATCCGTTACCAATCCTTTTTTTTCCTTCTCCTCCCCCAACCCCCCAGTACATAGTTGTATATTCTAGCTGTGAGTGCCCCTGATTATGCTATGTGGGACACTGCCTCAGCATGGTCTCATGATTGGTGCCATGTCCGCGTGCAGGATCCAAACCAGTGAAACCCTGGGCCACTGAAGCAGAGCACGTGAACTTAACCACCCAGCCACTGGGTCGGCCTTAAGATTTCTTTCTTTTTTGTGACTGACTAATAGTCCGTTGTATATATTTACCACATTTCCTTTATCCATTCATCCATTGACAGACACTTAGGTTATTTCCATATCTTGGTTATTGTGAATAACGCTGCAGTGAACGTGGGAGTACAGATATCTCTTCAAGACAGGGATTTCATTTCCTTTGAATAAATACCCACAAGTGGGATTACAGGATCATATGGTAGTTCTATTTTTACTTTTTGAGGAAACTTCATATTGTTTTCCGTAGTGGCTTCACCAATTTACATTCCCGCCAACAGTGCCTTTTGGAAGACAACTAATATTCAAAGTAAACTAACTTTTGCCACGCGCTGTGCTAAATTCATTACAGATTTATTGAGTTAAATCCCTGTAACTCTTAAAGACTTATTTTGTATATTTTTTTATTATCTCATCAAAAAATATTTGAGTGGCTTACATAAATTCATAACATAAAATTGTAGAAAAAATAAAGAAGTAAGGGCCAAAAAAACGAAAGGTGAGAGTAGCAGGATGAACACAGTGAGGATGCGGTATCCTCTTAGTCAATGAGGAGTCTGATGCTCTGAGGAGGTAAGTATACTCACAGGGTGTCTGGCTAGTGAGGAGCCCAGCTGGGGTGGAAGTCCTGTCTCTCTGAGTTCTGATGCAGTTTAGAGCGGCTTCCAAATGGAGCCGAGAGAAAGGGAAGAAAGAGAGTTTAGGCAGAACAGAAATGTAGGACAAGTGGAGAAGATGAAAACTTCACCTGGCTGTTAGTCTGTAACATGAGGTGGGGGTAGTGTGGCTGGTGAGGGACTGTCTATGGGGATGTGACAGCTCAGGTGAGGAATGGGATGGGGGGTGGCCTCTCTCATAGGTAAGTCACTGGGACTTTCCTTTCCTTAGAGAAGTCATCACCAGGGTCCTGAAGTTTACCTCCCGGCGCTCACATAGCAACAATCAATTCCCTGGTACTGGAAATTGAAATCCCAGAACTCTTTGAAAATATTGTTTTGAAATAAAGAGATGAGATTGTATCAAAAGCACAGATATATCTCACAGGCAGCCACCTATTCTTCCCTTGGAGAAGCTGGATTCTGAGTCTCAAGTATTCATACTTATCTTCATTCAACAAACTTACTGAGCACTTACTATGTGCCAAGTACTGGCACATGTGGGTAAAGAGGTAAATAACGCACAATCTAGAAACACAATTTGGTGGGGAAGACAGACATGAAGCTCATACTTATTTACTTTAAAAAATTTTTTAATTGAGGTCATTTACAACATTACATAAATTTCAGGTGTACATCATTATATTTCAATTTCTGTATAGACTGCATTGTATTCACCACCAAAAGCCTAGTTGCCATCCATTGGAGCCTATATTTAAAATACAGTGTAGTAAGTGCTCTTTTGGGGATGTGCCCCTGTCCTCAGTGCTCTGGGGGTTCAGGGCTGGAGCATCCCGCTCAACCTGGGGGCATGAGCCGAGGTTTCACTGGAGGAAAGCAGATCTATCTGACTCATGAGGACTAGTGGGCATGTGCCAGGGAAGAAAAGGAGAAGGAAATTCTAGGCAGAGAGCAGAGTGGGCAAACACAGTGGGCCCCAAAAGTCCACTGTGAGAAGAGCTGTCTGCCAGGTTCTGGGTCAGCAAATGGGGAGGCTGGACAAGTGAGGAGGAAGAGAGGTGCAAAATGAGGCTGGAAGGTGGGTTCCAGCCAGATTGTTAATGACCTCTGTGTTAAATTCTTACTTAAACCCTGCTTACTCCAAAAATGATCCAGGACTGCCCAATCAAGTGCACATTTATGTCCTGAAGGCAGTAGGCCCCAGTAGAGATTTGACAGCAAAGTGACATGACCATTGTCTGGCAGTCTGGCCACAAGTGGCCTGAGAAGGCCTGGAAAGGCCAGTCAGTGGAGATGAGGGGCCAGAGTGGAAGGAGGACATGGGAATAGAGAGACACACTCAGATTTGAAGCATGATTGTCAGGATTTGGTGATAGGCTGCAGGGTCAAGAGAGGAAGGAATTGAGGGCTGACACCAAGGGTTGCTGCTTGGGGTACTGACCGGATAGTGACTACAAACACTTTGGTTTAATTCAGGGGAATTTAAGCTTGGTATAGGTATGAAAACCATTTCCCAAGAACTCCTATTCAGTTTAAAAATAATCCACGTTAGTTGTTTGCTAGAGTATCACATTGCACCAGCAAGCTAACAACAGGTTGCTTCTCTCACATATTAGCTATGTCATTTGGGCAAATCCTCATTTCCTGAGCCTCTATTTCCTTACCTATAAAATCTGCATAATATCTACTCCCATGGAATTGGGAATTCAATTGATGATTTATGTGAGTAATCTGGTCGTGACTCAGGAGGTGGGGCTCATTACATGTTAGTTCCCTTTCAGGGGAAGAAGTATTTTGACTAACGGGGAGAAATAGTGTCAGTGAGTGGCTGGGTGCCTCTTCTCTCTCCTCCTCCCTTCCTCTTCCTCTCCCTGCTCTTCCTCTCTCCCACCCTCGCTGCTGGTCATCCTCCCCCGCTTCCCCTTCTTTCTTTTCTTCCCCTTCTCCTTCCTCTCCCCCTTCATCTTCCTCTTCTTTTCCGTAGCCAGATTCTGTAATTCAGGGAAGCTGGATATTTGTTTACTTATGAATAAAATGAGACAGGCCATTTCTGGACTTTTATTTGTGGGTCCTGAATTTAGCTTACTAAACAAAGAGAGATTTAACTTTTAGTATTTAAAATCACTCTTTCTTTAAAAAAAATCACTCTTAGACTGGTCGTTTGTCTCAATTGATCTAAGTGTTTCTAGTTTCTATCTTCTCATTAGTTTCAGATCATCAGTTTTCATTGTTTGAGAAGCGGTGGCCCAAATGGCGGAGAGGACTCAAGCTAAGCAGACACAGAGGGCTGTCGCACTGCCTTCTCATGCTGAACCTCGGCAGGACTGTGGCCCACTCAGCCTGGCTCCAGCCCACCTAGGCTTCCATACTGCAGAAGCTGGGACCAAGGGGTTCCCACAAGCCTCTTGCCACATGCTGAGCTTTGAAGGGAGTAGGCTGGCTCTGCTGGGCTCTTTGGCCTCTGTGTACTTCTGGATCATAGCACCCCAAGTCATGGTATTATTTAAATACCTTTTTGCTGTCTCTCTCCAATACTAAACCTTGAACCTTAAAGGCAGGGACCTTGTTCTATTCATGACTGTGTCCGAGCTCTTAACACAAAAGCAGACACAAAGCAGTAAGTGAGTAACTGAAGGGAAAGGGTGTTTGTGTGTGTGTGAGTGTGTGTGTGTGTGTGTGAGTGGTGTTAGAGATGTGGCTGGAGATAAGTCTACCGCTACTCTGGCTCTGAAAGACTTTGGACTGTGTGGAACTGGGGTTATTCACCAGACATGTGTACACAGAAGACGAAACCTTGGAGGAATTTGTCAAAGTATGGGGCACAGGATGGGGAATATAATCTATGGGACCTCTGGTCTTTCCAGGCTAGTTTCCCAAGTCCCTTTTACTAAAACTTCTGTGCAGATATTCCGTTAGGAGAATGGGGCTCTTTTAAGGCAGAAGGAGCATCAAGCTACCAGATGGTTGTCTGTCATCAGCCTGGACACAGCAGCATCCTAATCTTTGCTGACTTAATGGAATCTAAGATGTTGGCAGCCCTAGATTATTGTATTTTAACAGGAACATACTGAAGAAATGTTTGGGGCTGAGTGGGGTGGGGACATTGAACCCTCCCTGAATTTGCATAGTGTCCTTCCCTGGGGGCTAGAATTTGAAACTCCTGCCTTGTGACCAAAACAAAGCAATGCTTCACCCCTTTTCTTTTGGCTTCTCTGCAGAGTCTGCTTAGTTGTATATTCTCTCAGACACAGGAGAAAGGAGAGCATCACTGTGCTAGTGCTAATGTCTCGCCTCCTGGGAACGGCTTTATCTCTGTCCTTCTAGCACGTAGGCTTTGTAAATAGACTGGAGTCTCGACTTCCCTGCTTTGTTAGCGTGCACTGTCGTCAGGACCTGGAGCCGCTCGGCCTTTCTGTCAAAGACACTTGTTTATGTGTCGTCTAGAGAGCCAACTGCTGCCCAGGAGGGAGGGCCAGCCTGCCTGAGGACATGTGTCTAGAGTGTAGACCAATCTATATCTTGTCTCCCTTTCTGATTTTCTGGCCTGATGGGAGCTCAAGTATCTCTCAAGATGTACAAGTATCTCTTCAAGACCCTGCTTTCAACTCTTTGGGGAATAAACCTAGGAGTGGAATTGCTGCATCATATGAAAATTCGATGTTGAACTTTTTGAGGAATTGCTAAACTGTTTTCCACAGTAGCTGCACCACTTTAATTCCACCAGCAGTGCACAAGCGCTCCACTTTCTCCACATCCTCACCAACCCTTTTGGCAAGGCTTTGACTTTTAAGTGTTTGATAATTATCAAAGAAATAATACGGGAATCAGTAGGCTAAGGTGACGATTCTAAACTGAACTTTGTAATCGAATCACACCTCTCCTTGAATCCTTGAATTCTAGCTTTGCATCTACCCACTGTGTAACTTTGGGCAAGTGATTTGACTTGTCTGAACTTAAGTCTCTTTATGTAGAAACCGAGGATCACGTTACTTAGTTCATAGCATTGTTGTGGGGCCTAAATGAGATAACCATAGTGAAGTACTTACACAGTCCTGCTCATGTAGAACTTAACAAATGCAACTTTGTTACCATTTTCAAGGTTTTCTTCCTAAGAAAATATTGATTATTTAAGAATGCCATCTTTTGGCTAGTTGTATTACTACATATTTTATTTCCATTTTTGAAATGTTCCTTCATTCTTCAAATGTACAGATACACATACTTCAAAGATTTACTTTTGATCTGATCTGGAAGATGAGAAGTTGGTATAAAATTAGAGAGTTCCTGGAAACAAGCTACCTTGAGAGAAACTATTTGGCCTGATTTGAAAGGTGGGAAGGTGGGGTGGAAGTAAGACGGATGACAAGTGGAAGATCCAGCCAAGAAGGCAGCGTCTAGCGGAGGAAGACCTGGGGCTCAGAGCACCTCAATTCTCTATCAAATAACAGCACAGGCTGGCCAGGGCTTTGGGTCCTTGACTCTCCTGGACTTCAATTTAACTACCTTTCAAATAGCCATGGAAACATTTATTCCTCTTTCCAGTGACACTGCTTCTCAGGGAGTGGATGAACAAATGTAACAGCACATTGTGGATGTGGAACGTAGTCACTACACTGGTCAAAAAGTCCAAACCAGGCTCAATTTCAATACTGCATTTCATAGTGACAGTAGGACATACCAGGACCTGTGCTGCTGAGTTCCATGCTATTTTCCTTAACGGCTTGGGAATGTCGACGGGCCTTGAGAGAGACACTAAATATTCTTACAATTCACAGCAAATGGTAGCCCTTAGCTTTTTCTCCATTTTCTCTTTTCTCTTCCTTATTCCTCAGCTTTAAAAAAAAAAAAAAATCAAATATCACTAAAGAGCGCTTGAATTAGTATCAGGTAGAGCCAGCCCCAGGGGACCATACCTTTGGCAAAGTCCTTATCAGGACTTTTTATCTGTGCTGGCCTGTGTCTTTCGCTCTCTAAAGAGGGAAATTCTGTCATTGCCTCTGGATCTTTGATTAGGATTCTACTGGCAGCCAAGTCGGACTGTGGCTCTGGTGCTCCAACCTGTGGGATTTTAAAGTCACTTTAGGAATAGTGATGGCAGGTGAGGGGCTTTACCGTTGATGACACTGAACCTAAACAAGGGACACTTCACTTTGGGACAAAATATTCCATCCCTTCCTTGGTGGAAGAAGTTAAGATAGTCCAAAGAAAGAAAAGGTGACACATTCTAGGGAAGCCAGATAAATAGAATATTGCTCACCAATAATGATTTGGAAACCCAGAAAAAATTTATGGTGACCCTGGAGAGGGATCTGGATTTGGATGGGAAGAAAACTTCATGCGGGCAAGACATGAGGCAACTTGATCCAGGGAAAGACCATTCATAATAAACTCCAACAGAAAGAAAACTCAAAATTCTTTAACAGTGAGAACAGAATGTTAATTCTCCCTTTCTTAGGATAATTATTAGTTTTCCATATCTTAAAATAATTAATAGAGAGCAGACATCTCCACATGGAGAAATAAAGGTCATAATAATGTGAATTATAGCTCTAAGCAGTAAATTGTAGACCTGGCAAAAGAAATAAAAATTTCAATTCCCAGTGTAAATTTGGTCTCATTTTTGCTATTGTCCTTTGATCTGAAACAAGCATGTAGTGTTTTCTTTAATGTAGGACTTGACCATTATTATAGTTTATATAATAAAGATGAACATTTTTACGTAAGTCAAACAAAATTCTATATTCTAACTTAGGTAATACTGTGGAAAATGGCTATGGTATACTAATAGAAATTTTCTTAAAAACCTCTTCAACTTAAGTACATTATTGATACACTCAAATAAACATATGCATCTGCACACATGTGCATTAGTCTTCAGGAAAGAAACATATATAACGACATCTCTATAATGTCTATTTTTCATCTTGAAGTTTGGAATTGAGGTGTTTCAAAGACCTGCTCCATTTTCTTTCTACTGGAACAATGAAAGTATAAACATCTTTTAAGAAAACTGGAGGAGGATCTTATTCTGGAAAAGTATATTGAAACTGATTTACTAGACCCAAGGGATTGTGTGTGTGTGTGTGTGTGTATGTGTGTGTGTCTTTAAAGCACAGTTTCCATCCCCAAAAGTCATCTGAACTTTGTTGAGAAATATAAAGACACAGAATTTTTATGAAATTCCTACAAACAACACCCAGCTCTTGATGACATGAAGCATACCCACGATAAGTTGAGGTCTCACTGACCCAATGGAAAACTACAGATTGATAACTTCTTTTGTTGAACAGCCTGTGATTTCATTAATTTCATTGACAGTAATTCTGAGTGAAATTTATGAAGGCCGCAAAGTAGAGTTAGTGAACCGCATGAAATGTCAGCATGCCCACGTAGGACTCTGCGATCTATATTTCTTTCCCCCTACTCCCACCTGCACTGTTTGCTTTGGCAGGCAGCTTTTTTCTAATCTCATTTATAATGCTTCGACATTAACCCTGACCTCACCTGAGCTTCATTACTGACAGCCCTGAAGGACTCTCTAATTCCACTGAGCACCATGGATGTTTTACTGTGGACATTTTTCTTCCATGTAGGCAGCACCACACTCATACCCATACCGCACACAAACACACATACTCACACACCACACACCACACACAAACATACGCATTGTACACAGACACACATGGACACACACACACACGATGTCTTGGAGGCAGCATCTACAAAACCTCTTTCCTAAGTTTTCTATCAGGTGGACTCTTTTGTACTTCATAACCATATTGAACAATTGTTTTTCCTGCCCCTGGTCTATTCCCTTATTTATAATAAAGCAGCATCCCTTCTGAGTCCTGGCCCATCGGCATAGTGCCTCTTGCTGGCCCCAGGACTAGATTTTGGGGCAAAGGGGCTGTGGAGAGAAAGGCACACTCCCTTTCTCAGCTGAGTTTGGAGTTGTGAGTTGTAATCTTGGAGCTGCTGGAAGCGGTCCTGCCACCAAGAGGGGAGCACCTGTTGGAGAAGGAAGCCAACAGGGAAGAGAGCAGGGCTGTGACACGCAGTCCAGGGGTGAATCCCCTGCCAGGGCCCCCTCTCCACATTTCCCACTTATGAACACGAAGCTTTGGTTTTGCTTGAATAAGTTTCAGTTGGATTTTCTGTCACTCGCAATCTGAAAAGTCCTGACTAACCAATGATTTTTAGAGAAAATTAGTTCGTTATCTTTCTAAGATAGTTTGAGTACACAGGATTTCTCTAGGGTTGATATCTTAATTTGTGTGTTTAGTAAATACCTTTTTCCACCAGTAAAATTTGTATTTACAAGGCAAATGGCATAAACTTAAATTATAGAAATCATAGCTTGGAGTATATTATGATGCACTGGTATTAATAATAAATACAAATATTTTTATTTTGATCAATACAATTTTTGGTTAGATATTTTAGGTATTATGTCTAGATATAAACATATAGCCATTAATGAAAAATATTAAAGGAAATACTTAAATATTTTGATTAGAAAAATGATTTATTAAAGACAAGAAGAAAGAAATGCTATCTAAATGTAAACTAACAAATCAAATCTATTTACATAACAATAGGATAGCAAAAATATGATAAAAATGAAATAGTTAACATACTTAATATCTAAGAATTTTAAAAAAGAGTAATAACTACAACAAAGCACTATGAGTACTTCAATCAATACCTAATATTATTACACCTGTACTTTTATTATTTTAGTACTCTGTGGGGTATTATGTATAAATATTTGTTTTGAATGAGAAAACAAGCACTAAAAATTACAAATTTTTAAAAATTAATGATGCATCACAAAAAGATCACCAAATCCAAAAAACCTCCAAAACCCTACATTGTTTATGAATTAATTGTTTGATATATCTCTCTAACACTTTTTCCTGTATGTTTTTGTGATGTACTCAAGTACCTCTCTAACACTGATTTTGTAATAGAATTTTCTAGAGAGAATAAAAGATGAATCAGTCTTTCCTCTAGTACGGCTGACAGATTTTTTAAGTTTTGATGGTGTGGACAAATTTCTTTTATCTTCACAATTTGTTATTGGAAATATCATGTAAATCTTTACAATGATTGTCAAATTTGAGAAAACTTATAGCAAGTTTCTGACACACATGAATGTAAGGTTTTAAGTCATTTCGAGTTTTCTTGTAAAGTAACTACTTTCAGATACTTTTAGAATTGACTACATACAGTCAATTTGTTGCTGATGTCCTTCTTGTACGTTGTCTTATGAATTTTAGATCATCTTCATTGATGTTAATAAGCTATACCACAAGCAGATGTAAAATGTGTCAGGCCACCCCACACCATCTGATGAAATGTGATGGAGGAGAGGCAGAGGGGAAAGAGACGGAGATCTTAACTGATTGTTGTGAAATTCTTTATTGTTTCAAGTTTTTAAAATTATAACACAGTAAGACTCTTCCTAATGTCTTAGAAGGGGCCAATATAAGTGGGGAATCCTAAAACTTAACTCCATTAACTTCAGCTAAATTCACCTCTGGGCAACACTGAAAAGTAGAGTGAGTTGGACTAAATCTCAGTTACAGTTTACTAGTTAGAAAAAGTGAGACATACTTCATATCTAAAGCATTCTTCTAGAATCCCTAGGAGAAAGATCGTTATACTTCTAATTTGCATAAATACAATAGTATAAGTAATTTAATTTCCTGGCCATTTGACATAAACTTTGGTTACTCCTTGAGGCTGAAACAGTGCTGATACCATGTTGGTTCCATTGGCTCCATGAGTTGAAACTGGGAGATTAGCTTCCTCTTTGGCTGTTGTGAGAGCTGAACCCAATATCCCAGGTGTTCCTGGGAGCATCTGGTCTTCATGAATAGCCTTCATGAATACCCTAGGAACAGATCAGACCTCTCAGGGATTCTCTAGAATTCTCTCTCCTTCCTCCACCACCTAACTGTCAATCTTTTGGAAGCCATCAGCACTTAAACAGCACAGATGAGGGGTTTAGAGTATACCAGAATGACCCCTATGTAGTTTTGTAATTTCTTTCATTTATTTGATTCGAAACAGTGAAGTTTCTCTCTTTTGAATCTCCTGCTTAGGGGGAAGGCAGCTGCCATGTTGTAAGGATACTCAAGCAATCTGTGGGGAGAGGCCCATCTGGGGAGAAATGGAGGTCTTCCAACAACAATCCGAGCCAATCTACCAGTCATGCGATGAACCACCTTGTCAGTGGGTTTTCCCCACCCAGCTGGGCCTTCAGAAGCCTGCTGCCCTGCCTGATGTCTTGGCTACCACTTCATGAGAAACTCCAAACCAAAATCAGCCTCTCTTAAATTCTAATCCACTGAAATTATGAAAATAAGTAATGCTTTTAATTATGGATTTAAAAAGTGTCCAACAGCTTTATTGAGATGTAATTCACATTATACAATTGACCTATTTGAAGTGCATGATTCAATGGTTTTTAGTATATCCACAGAGTTACTGCTGGATTTTTAAAAATTCTGGTAAAATATACATAAAATAAAATTTACCTTCTTAACCATTTTAAGTGTACAGTTCAGTACTGTTAAGTGCCTTCACACTGTTATGCAATCAGTCTAGTTCATCTTTCCAAAATGAAACTCTATACTCCTTAAAAACCAGCTCCCCGTTACTCTCGCCCAGCCCCTGACAATCACCATTCTACTTTCTGTCTTTATGAATTTGACTAGTCTAGATGCCTCACATAAGTGGAATCAGACAGTGTCTGTCCTTTTTATGGCTGTCTTATTTCAATTAGCGTAATGTCTTCAAGGTTCATCCATACTGTAGTTTATGTCAGAATTTCACACCTTTCTATGGCTAAATAATATTCCACTGTATGTACATACCACATTTCCTTTATCCATTGATCTGGCTATGGACACTTGGGTTGCTTCCACCTTTTAGCTTTTGTGAGTAGTGCTGCTCATAAGCACTGGTGTACAAACATCTCTTCAGGACCCTGCTTTCAGTTCCTTTGGATATATACCCAGAAGTAGAATTGCTGCATCATATGGCAGTTCTGTATTTAATTTCTCGAGGAACCGCCATAATGTTTTCCATAGTGAATGCATCATTTTACATTGCTACCATAATTAGTCTTATGTAAAATATATATCAACAAAAAACACATGGTCTAGTACACATGGCTTCACGTTTGGACCTTTAGTTTCTAGTATGTACAGTTACAAGATAAATCCTGTGAAAATTCCTGATGAAACCATCATTAAAAAAGTTATCAATTACTGGGTGTTGTTTAGTATACTATTGAAGTGGCTCAGCATCAGAAGATCAGAATCCGTATATCTTACAACTTGCTAAAACTTCTGGAAGCTACTCTCTTACCTTTGCTCTCTTTATGATAACTGTATCTGCTGGAGATCAGCCAGCCAGTGTGTATTGATCTGCATTTTGGGTCCTTAGGAAGAGAATATAAAGTTCAGAAAAAAGTGAAACAAAATTATTTTATTTCAGATTGTACGAAAGAAAGAATGTACTCAGGTTTACACTCTTTTAAAATTAAATCGTTAAGATCAAACGCAAAAAATTGAGGATGCCTTAAAATAGTCCTCTCAGGAACCCAAAACAATATGTTCTAAGGGGACTTGTTTGTCAGGGGGGATCTTCAGGCTATGTAGCTAGCCTTAGGTTCCCAGAGCTGGACGATCCTGTGGAGAAAAGAAGAAAATATTCTGCCTGAGCTGAATCTTTGAAAATCTTCCTCATGTAACAAAAGCGATCTAGAGGGAACCCGGTGTCCTTGCCCCTGTAGCCCGTACACATTGGGTGTGGTGTGCCAGCAAGGTCCTTATGGGGAATCAGGGAGGAGTTGCTGATGGAGGAAGTTGTTGCTGGGCCCCATGGAGCCCTTGTGTTCAAGGAAGGAAAACCATGAACTGGAGAATACAATAACCCAGCTCCTACTGGCGGTGTGCAGTACAGTACCAGGGAACCACCAGAAAGCAGGCCAGGTGAAAATGAGGGCCTAGAGCATTTTCAACACTTTGAGCCACTTTGTTTTCTTTTGTCTTCAATTCAGACATTTGTTCATCACCTCCCTTAAAAGATGAGTGTTCAAGATGCAGTTTCCATGTTTGTTGTTGGAAAGGCATAGCTTACACTTACATGAAGAATATTCTCTTATTAGAGCCCCCATTGTCAGATAGGGAGAATATTTAAAGTGATTTTAGAATACTTTTCCAGAAAATATTCTGGGCTGTACCTGCATTGATGGATGGCAAGCAGAGGGGTCCCCACAAACCCATCTTGTGACTGGTGAGAGGTGACCTTCCATTTTGGGGCAGCATGTGTCTAGAAGGGCCTTCCGTGTTTCCCTGTGGCTCTAGTGGAGCTCCAAAATGGGGAATGTGAATACATGCAAAGAGAAGTGCTTTGAGTATCAGCAGTGCCTGAAGGTCAGCACTGGGAGAAAAGGCCTCGACATTTATCTGCAAAGTCAGTGGATCAAATTAGATAAACTCCGCTGCCTTATCAGCTCTCTGATTCTAGTCAGTTTGGTTGATCCAGGCTGGGCCAGCATAAGAGCCAAACCCAAACCTGTTTTTTGGAGATTTTTATCCATTTTCGTTTCTCTTGTATATTTGCCTTGTCCACTAACCTGTGAGCTTTTGGAGAGAAAGGATCATGTCTCTTCATCTTTGAAGCCCCTGGAAACTGCACAGTTCGTGGTATAAAATACATGCTCAAGAAGTGTTCCTTGAATTTCAATTTTTAAAAAGATGATGAACTATGATTGGTTACATCTTCCAATTAGACACCAGACCCACAGAGTCAACTGTCTCTACCTATAATGTCCCCAGGCATCCCATCCCCACAGATGAGAGACCGAACTCATCACTGTCTCTCTCTAACCTGGCTTATTTTCTGATTTTACTTCGGGTGCCCCGAGCTGAATTATGATTAGCACCTTAGCGCCTCTGGCTCCTTCATCCTTTATTACCCCATTATCCCACCATCCCATATCCTACTGACTCAGTCCCTAAAGTCCCTGTTGTTTGCTACTGGATTCTTAGTGCCGAGTAGGACAGTGCCTGACACAGTAGGTGCTCAGTGACTATTAGTTGAATAAAAGAATAACAATATTTTGGGTATTTGTGGAATCTCATATGCTGATCATCCTCAATAGTTTCATGAATTATCAGCTGTTTGAAATGGTCTAAGTCTACGGCAGAAAGTAGGGAGGATGCATGACATAATTCTGCATATTTCTTTCCAGTCCTTGATTTGATTCCCAGTCCGTGTTTCTCTCAAGGTGTACGAAGACCGTCCAGGAGATGCTCAGCATGGATGGTCCCAGGGAAGCCATTTCCTATCTCAGTGTGCATATATGCTCTGACCTAAAGGTGCTCAACGTCCTTTCCCATCTCTGCCTTCGCTCGAACCCTGACCCCAATTGACAAGAGAATGGCATTCCACTATGATACGTTGTCTGGAGTTACAATAATCTCCTAAGCATCAAAAAAAGAAACCATTCGAAATACTGTCTCCTTTAACCAAGTTAACATCTCCACCTCTATATTTCCTGAAGAGATACTTCCAACAAAGTTTTATCTTCATATTTAATAATTATTTATCAAAATTGAGAAATGTGTTCTTAGGCTCAATTATACTAGCAGAAATTACATTGATTATTCCATCCAGGACACATTTTTAAACACTTAGAGCCAATTGGTTACAAGAAATATTGAGAATGTTAGGTTTTAATTTATGTGCATATTTTTTCCAGGAACATATGATGGACGATCAGTAAAATAAATTCTCAATCTTATAATGTATTACATTAGAATAAATTCTGAAAGGGATGTCAAATGGAAATATGGCTTTTGAGGAGAAAATAGATTGATGTCAAATTTCTGAAAATCTTATTCTAGGATTTTAAACAGATAATGGCAGTTAACAAATGACTGTGCTACTGGTATTGCACTGGATGCATTCGAGAATGAGATAAAGAGTTTGATTTACAAATTTAAACATTTCCAGTATACTGGAAGTCACATCCTTTGCAGCTATTTAAATTTAAGATAAAAAATTTTGGATGGCAATGCATCAATATGCAAGGGCAGGAGGGAATTTTTCAGAATTCTTGAAGGGGATGGGTGTTTTAATCACTTTATAGAATAAAACATAATATTAACTAAAGGAAATATTCCTGGCATTCAGTTTAACACAAAACTGTAGAAGGTTAGCATTGAAGAACTGAAAATAGAAGTGACCCTGCACTTCACATTGCCGTAGCATAGGTGCTATTTAGAGCCAGGAAAAGTGAAGTTCGGTTGCCATACAAAAGACCTCCCCAATTGTGTATTGCTTATTTCCTCACATTGTGGGCCTCCAGGATCTGCTGGCAAATGTGGGGGTGAGTCAGGCCTGAGTGGCTGATTCCAGGGCCTAGATAAGGCATCTGGAAATCTCTCCATGAGCCCGAAGAAACGGTAAGGCAGCCACCCATTTTATCAAGGTTGCTTAGGGTGGTGCCAAGGGCGTGATCCCACCCAGTCCTGTGGTGCCTAAGTGAAAGCAGGTTTGGGCCATGCTACTGTGAATTTGCACAGTCTGAGACCCAGGCCACGTGCTGCAGGATGAAAGAACTCAGCCTCAGGAAGGAGATTCTATCCACAGAGGGAAAAACCCAGGGCAGTGCCCGGCACTTACAAGGAACCAATAAATTCTTCTGTGTATGATTCCTTCAAAGCAGCCTTAGAGATACATCCCCAAAGGTTACAACCCAGACAACATTTTAATAGCCTACTATTTCCCCTAGAAATTTGCAAGTAGTAGATAAACGGAC
The DNA here is from genome assembly GCF_021613505.1 of Equus quagga. Classification (NCBI taxonomy): domain Eukaryota; kingdom Metazoa; phylum Chordata; class Mammalia; order Perissodactyla; family Equidae; genus Equus; species Equus quagga. Next base: position 54,433,645 of record NC_060282.1, read on the forward strand.
TAAGCACCTCGCGTGCCTGTGCTATGAGTCTGTTGCCCGACTGATTCAGCCTGACTTCTCTGTGAATTCCTCCTTCCCAGGAGTTCTCCTCACCTGAGGGCCAGGCGATGGTGTCCAAGTGCCTGCTGGAGATTCAACTGGAATGTTCACAGGCACCTTCAAATCCACGTGTCCCAACAAACTCCTGCATCTCAGCTATTCTCCTGACCTCTCTTCAGCCATCTCCCATTTATTCAAGTCCAAAATGCAAAACCATCTTCCATCTCTCACTTTTCTCTGTCCCATATCTGATAGTTTATTTATGTATTTGTGTATTTTTATTGTGGTAAAATCTACATAAAATAAAATTTACTAATTTAACCATTTTCTCTTTATTTAATTAAGGTTTAATTGGTTTAACACATGGTATAGATTTCAGGTGTACATCCTTATAATTTGACTTCTGTATATAGTATATTGTGTTCACCATCAAAATTGTAGTGATGTAGAGAAATTTCATTTCTCACTACACACGTGTGCCCCTTTGCCCCTCCTCTCACCCCCCTTCCCCTCTGGTAACCACCAGTCTGTTCTCATCTATGTGTTTGTTGATGTTGTTATTTATCTTCAACATATAAGTGAAATCATACAGTATTCATCTTTCTTCATCTGACTTATTTCACTTAGCATGATACCCTCAAGGTCCATCCATGTTGCTGCAAAAGGCAAGATTTCATCTTTTCATGGCTGAGTAGTATTCCACTGTGTATATACCACATCTTCTTTGTTCATTCATCCTTCAATAGGCACTTATGTTGTTTCCATGTCTTGGCTATTGTAAATAATGCTGCAATGGACATTGGTCTGCATATAATTTTATGCATTCATGTTTTCACGTTCTTTGTATAAATACTCAGAAGTGGAATAGCTGGATCATAGGGTAGTTCTACTCTTAATTTTTTGAGGAATCTCCATAGTGTTTTCCATAGTGGCTGCACCAATTTACATTCCAACCAGCAGTGTAGATGAGTTTCATTCTCTCTGCATCCTTGCCAAAACTTGTTATTCATCTTTTTAATAATAGCTATTCTGACAGGCATGAGGTGATATCTCATTGTGGTTTTGATTTGCATTTCCCTAATAATTAGTGATAGTGAACATATTTTCATGTGCCTATTGGCCATCTTTCTATCTTCTTTGGAAAAATGTTCAGATCCTCTCTTCATTTTTAATCATGATTTTTGTTGTTGCAATTTAACCATTTTATGTGTACAGATCTGTGGTATTAAGTAAATTCATATTATTGTGTAAACACAGCCACTATCCATCTCCAGAACTCTTTCTTTACCCCAAAAAGAAACTGTACCCATTAACAATAACTCCTCATTTCTCCCAAGTCCCTCCAGCCCCTGGCAATTTCTATTCCACTTTCTGTGTTTGTGAATATGGCTACTCTAGGTATCTCACATAAGCTGAATCACACAGTATTTGTCTTTTTGTTTCTGATTTATTTCACTTAGCAGAATGTCTTCCAGGTTCATCCATGTTGTAGCCTGTGTCAGAGTTTGCTTTTGTTTTTTACGGCTGAATACTATTATATAGTATGTATATGCAATATTTGTTCATCCGCTCATCTATTGATGGACATTTCTAATAGTTTATTAACCTTATTTGTTACATTTTATCATTACTCCTTACTCTAGTTGACACAAAAGTTCCTTAATTCCTAGTTTGTCTCTTTGTTTTAAAATTCTTCTCTTTCCAATCCATCCTGTGCAGCATCTGAATAATTTATCTAAAATTTCTAATAAGTGCTCTATTCTCCTATGTATCCCAGATCCTTGCCCCTCAATGGTCTGTGCTCAATTAGCCCTTCTTACCTCATCTCACTACTTTCACTAGTAGTCCCCATAGTCACTCTATTTATCAGGTCAAGAAACATTGGTTGGATGAGTATGTGTTTGGATGAGTACTGTGTTCACACAGGAGAAGAGAAAGTCAGGAAAGGCTCCAATGGACAAGTCCACCCTGGAAAGCTGGAACATGATTTGAGAACTCTTCACCTCCGCCTCACCACACCCTTATCGTGACTATACACCCACCACTTTCTCTCTGGACTATTCTTCACCCCCCACTCTCATGGCACGTCTCCCAGTGGGATTCTCACCTTGTTGGTGAAGAGATCGTACGTGGTTCTAAGCATGGATTCTGGAGCTAGACAGCCTGTCCTCAGACCCCTGCTTTGCCACTCTCTAGCTTATGCCCTGGGACAACTAACTCCTTTGTGGGTTATGCTTTTAGTTCCACAACAGTAAACGGAGCTCATAGTCATTGTGCCCCTCATTGGGTTGTTGCGAGGATTAGTACAGTACTGTTTGCAATAACTTATAACAGGACCATGCTGTGTAGTTATTAGTGCACTGTTACTTTTTGTGATTACCCTCAACTGTAAATTTTAGCTCTTTCACTAAGTTTCCACTCTCTCTTAAATATTTTCAAATGCCTAGTTATGTGCTAGGCACAAGGAGTACACTGGTAACAGAAAGACATTGCCTCTGCTCTTCACGAGCTCACAGGATGTTTTTATGCTTCTATCTAGAGCCCCATGGTGATGGCATAGTGCATACTCTTCCTTTCTCCCTTCTTCCTTCCCTTTCATCTTTCCTTCTCTCCCTCCTTCCTTCCTTCTAACGAATATATTTTGAGTGCCTGCCTTCTGCTGGATATTGCCCCAAATGCTGGGGAACCTGCAACAGTCCCTCTTTCATGGAGTGCACCAACTACTGGAGAAGACAAATAGTAAGCGAATAAGTGAGTAAATAATACGATTCAAGAGAGAATACATACTCTGGAAAAATCAAGAAGTATGACAGGAATGGTGTATGCTGCTTGATGTAGCTCTGTCAGGGGCCAACTCTCTGAAGAGATGTGACCTGAGCAATACCCGAAGGAAGGGAAGGTGTTGGTCCTGCCCAGAATACAGGGGGTGCGGTCCAGGCAGAGGGAATAGACGAGACCCACAATCAGGACTTGGTTTTGGTGTGTTTGGGTGAAGTGAGCCAGAGTGGGTGGGGGAGGGGCGGCAGGAAGCAAAATTAGAAAGGTGGGCAGAAGGAGATCGTGGTCTTGTTGCTTCTCAAAGATGTCGTTAGAGGCTTGGATTTTTATCCCAAGTATGATAGGAAGCCACTTAGAGGACAAGTGACATGATTAACTTAGCATGTGACATGATTCAACGTGTACTTACAAACACCTCCTCTGCCTTCAAGAAGCACATGGAGAAACGTAAGAGAAAAGCTGGAGGACCAGGTGGGCAGCGCTGCAGAGCATGCAGATCAGGTATCACTAGATACGTGCTGGGCGGCACTGCCTGGTGCCCACTGGAACGGCAGCCGCTGGGTGTCTCCTCTAGCTTATACCTTTTAATTTTTTTAAGTAAAATAAGAGCTAAGTAGATACTGTGATCAGATGTCCAAAATTTTAATCTTCTACTAGTTAGAAAAGTGAATTTATTAAATTTCTAAGTTCCATAGGAAAATATGTTAAAAAAAAATTTAAAACATTTCCCACATGAAATTTTATATACCAGAGATGGAAGAGACAAGTTCAGTCCTTTCATGTCTATCTGATACAATATAAGTGTTGATGTAATTTTAAATGTCTCCTGGAGTGTTTTTATTGTTTCTTAAAGGCAATTGTTTTCATATTTCAAACATCCTTCCATTAAGAATTTAAATTGTAACTTTTTTTCTATTTTAAACTAACAAAGAGCCAGTGAGTGTATATTCAATATAAGAAGTAATAAAAGAGAGTGGACTCGGGGGCGAGGGACAAAAGGTTATGACATAAATACTTTTTGAATTAAATTCTTAGATCCATTCAATTATGTTGGCCAATTTGAAAGAAATTCCTGTCTTTCCTGTAAAATTATTTATTTCAGGTATTTGTGGGTTACTAATCTTAATCCTTTACTCATCTCCTGTCCCCTAATCCATGTCAAAAAGGAAAAAAGAATCATTGATGAGCCAAGCCAGACATCAAAGGAGTGATCTTCCCCATTAATCAATCCCTCCATTCTCTTAATTGCTTTGTTGATTTCTCCCAAACTTCCCCATTTATCTATTGAACTACTCATTCCTAAAGCCTTAGGTTTGTTGTCAGAAGTTCTTCCCTTTTATGTTTTTCTGCTACAAGTTATTGTCCAACTAGTGATGCTTGGAAAATTGAGTAATGCTGGCCCTGAGAACAACACAGAAAATATAATCTCAAAAACACGGCAGCATCTTCTCTTGGATGTTAAATTGGCTAAAACCCAAGACATTCCGTTCCTCACTTTTTTAGAAAGCACATTCATTTCCCAAAGAACCCGATGGTAATCGGTTTGCTTTTGTCGTTGTCTTCTTTTTAAGAAGTGAAATTAATGTGACGATAACCTCCTTCTCACCAGACCTGAGTATTGATTTCTGTCTGCTTCATTTTCTGCCCCACATTCCACGTTCCGAAGACACTACCAAAGGGGGATATTGATCAGTAGGCTGCCTGTCGCTTCCTTGGATGCAAAGGACACAAGCCCTGTCACCTCCATGCCCCAGAATAGACCTAAAGGTAAAGGGTCAGAGATGAAAGGCTTCTGATTAGTTCTTCTTTGTAATCAGCCTCCCAGGAAGCGCTGAGCCTCTGTTTACACCTGTCTTTGGAGTTTAAGATGGAAAACTTTTACTCCCCGGTCCCTGCATGGATGTAGGTGAAGCAGAACCCTTATCTTTCTGAGTTTCTTATTGGGAGAGATGGATTGTTTGTTGTTAAGCCAGTTTGTCTTTTTAGGTAAAAAGCTTTTGCTTCCTGGGTCTTTCATTTATTGCCTGCACTGCTGGGACTTCATCTGTTACAGGAATCTCAGTGCTTTTAGGCATTGACTAAAGAACACCCAAATTCATTTCCTCTGAGAAAAAGAACATGCAGACCCTGAGGGACTCCTTTTTCTTTCCTCAAGTTGCAGCAATGCCATCGATTTCATTGTTACATCAGAGCAGAGAGGGTCAAGGGAGTTTCACGAAGCTAAGAGAAAGAATGCAAGAAAAAAGTCACTACTTATCCACGTCAACAGAAAGCCCGATCAAATTCAGGAAGGCAACTCTGAACCGTCACCTGGAGAACAGAAGGTTTCTAAAGTGGCCTTGGCTTAACCCATCCCCCTGACGGTTACCTCAATGACTAACCTTTAAAAACGAGGTCGGGTGATGAAATTCTGGTAATCTTTTGTGAGTATTTCATATATATTTTCTCCTTTCCAGTCCTAGATTATTGCATTTCTTATTTGAATTTCACCAACATTCTCCTTTACTCTTCCTGCTTGTGGTCATGCCCTAGTCACTTCTATTCTCACTGATCAAATAAAGGAAGTTATTTCCATGCATATCTCTAAGTTCTGTCTAGTTTCTAGAGCTTTGAACATATGACTAGGCGCTATGTTCAATGAGCTATCAAGAAGGAAGAAATGTGCAGTTTACTTTACTAATGAAAGCAACTCTTCGTGCTTCATGTAATTGTTGTGGTGCAGCGTGGCAGGTGGGCATGATGCCTCTGAGGTCTGGGCAAAGAGCAGCCCTCTTCGCTTCTCCTTGAGCCCCGTCTCTGCCCTCCTCCCTGTGAGGAGGCAGAAGGAGAGGCATGTTTCTCTGGTCTCAGAGAAGCAGCTTTCAGTCGCCTTCTCTTTCCAGAACCTGAAAAGCTGTCTCTCAGATGGGCCCAATCTACTTCCTGACCCCATGAGGAGCTTCCTTTTCTTGTCCTCACACGTTCCAGCACAGAAGCCAGGGAGCAGATGTCTTCAGGGCTGTGTGTAGCCTTGCTTGCACCCAATTTAGTAGGGGAACGTTTTCTGCATTGCTTTGTACCCCAGTTAGAACCCTGTGTGCAGGAAATATAGTTGGAAATTATTTCCACAACCAGCTGAGTATAACTAACTATAACTCCAAGGCTCCCCTTTTTGTCAAGGCTCAGATGTGATCAACTCTATGGACTAAGGTGTCCATCATCCAGCCCTGGTGGGGAATGAGAAGCACATTCGCTGTTTCCCTAAAAATATGAGTTCTTGTGTACATCCAACTTTCCTGAATATTGCAAACATTAATAAAATGTGACTCAGTGTTTTGAAAAGTCCATATAGAAAAATTGATTCTGTTTGTCCATATTTTAGATCATGACAATCAAACTTAGCCTAACATAGGGACAGCAAAAGTCCAAGGACACATGACTCACAGAGGCAATGTTTCCTTCTCTCTACTACTCCAGTGTCAATTTAACCCTATCATGAAAGAATTAGGGTCACTTTCAGGGCCTATCTGCAAATGCTAATCTTATTGTGATAAGCAAGAAATCTAAGTGCTGTTTGTTTTAGAGTATTTTCCATCAACATCAAGCCCAGTTGGTAACTCAACTTGTGTCATAAAACAATTCACATAGATACTGGGATTAGTAGACCTTTGAAGACAGTGTCAATCAAGATATGGTCACTTTGTACTCTACTTCTCCCAAATTCTGCTGAAGGTTGGCTCCTCCAAGTTGTCCGACAGCTCTAGATCACTAGTTAACAACACTTGAGCATGTGAATGCTGCTTGCCCAATGAGTATATGATGAAATTTAAACTCACGCCCCTAAATCATGTCACCAGTCTGTAAAAGGTGCCCTTCAGAATCAACCTGCTGTGGTTGGGTTAAGTCAACGCAGTGTTTATTGTTTGCTTGTTTAATTCTTGTTTGATCTTCACTATGGATGAGATTTGGGCAGTTCCTTATGATTGTGTGACTAAGAACTGGAAACCCAGTGAGGACGACATCCTTGAGAAACTGAAGCAAGAAATAAAGAAACAGGTTTTAGAAGACATTGAAAGAAGATCACTTCCCACCTCCAATAACAATTTAGAGCTAGTCCTACTCTCTCACTATTTATGTACCATAGACAAGTAGACTCCCTGGGCATGTTTACCTTCTTATATAATGGTGAGATTGAACTGGATATATTATTTAGGTCTCTTCCATTAATTAATCAGTACACTAATCAACTGGCCTCCTATCTGTTCCTCCAGCCTCCAGGCTGGTTCCTGCCCAGTAATACTGCATGTTCCATTCTCCCAGGCTGGCTGCTCACCCTAGCTCTTCCCACAGCTGGTTCTTTTCACCAGAGATTCATTCGAGATTTGCTCCAATGACATTGCTTCCCAGAGGTCTTCCCAACAGCCCAGCCCCTGCAAAGAGTCCTCCTCTGCTCATTCCAGATAGCACACAGCACCCTATGAACCCAGACTGTATGACATTGCAGATCTTGTAGATTTGTATTCATCTCTCCCTTTCTCCTGTGTTCACAGCCACGTCTCCAGCAACAGAGAAGCATCTGGCTCAGTAATTATTGGTTGAATAAATGTCCAAAGAACAAAGGTGTCACTTCTGTGTCATTCAGATTGTTTACCTGTGCTATGACTAGCTATCTAGCTGTCTTTGTTGTTTTTCAAAATCTGTGGGTGTGCTTTTTCTGAAGCATAGGCTTTTTTTTTTAAACTTTTTATTGCAAAATAATGTCAAACTTACAGAATATTTCTAAATATATATAGTACAAATAACTCTTGTATATCCTTACCCAAATTCATCAAAAGTCATGTACTATAAGCTAACATTGTGATACCCTGAAAAGCATCATATGCCTGAAATGGGTGAGTACTGCCCTCTGATGTGCTGTAACTTCAGTTTGTAACTTACATTTGTATTTTGAGACTCTATTCACCCAAAAAGAAAGGGATAGTGGAACAGACATCTGGGTAGTTAACCAAGGAAACAGCACTGGTGTCCTTTTCCTTCAATAGCAGATTCTCCCCTCCACCCCCATCTCAGACATACAATTTGGGGCCAGTTTCCTAAGCTTTGCATTGTACACTTCCAGCATTTGCCAGCAGTCTATCCTGCTTCTTCCTGAGCATATTCGCTTCTTTGTCCACTCATCTGAGCATATCTTCTCTCCCACCTCCTTTCTCTGCTTTTAGTAGAGAGTTATGAAACGGAGGTAACAAGACTCAGAATAACAGAAAGTAATCGACACATGTAATTCTTAAGCCCTTTGGGGACAATCGAACTGTCCCTGCAGTGAGCTCTAAGTTGAGCTCCTCTATGGGCAGAGGGCAGCATAATGAAGTAAAGAGCTGACTTACAGAGCAGAGAGCAGCCTGCTCTGAGCTGGTGGCTCCGAAAGGTGCTGGGATCGAGTCTGGAGGTCATGGCCATCAGTAGCTCCCTTCTCTGAACCTGAGAGATAGAGTGTCATCGTTGCACGTCGCCATTGTTTGTTTCACACTATTGACACAGAGAGATGAGCTGCCTCATCACCTACCCTGTGCAGAAACCGCCATTTCCTCTCTCCTGCACAGGCAAATATTTACCGGCTCTGTGGACACCCAGGTGTGTCAGCATTAAGGAGGCAAACGTCGACATGCAGCCAAGTCAGCCCGGGGTCAGACACCAAGGGGGCACAGGGGCTGGGCTTCTCCTGCTGCAGTGGTGACAGTAGCAGAAAGGGACAGAAGGTTTCAACTCTTTGGGATTCCAATTTTACGCAAAGCGGCATTGAAATACCATTGTCATTTTACTCCCTCTTCCCTCCCATAATCAGTCCTGAAAATAATCTTGGTCTCAGGTACAAATTTGTAGTCTCAGTGAATTTCCTCATTGTCAACATCAAGGCCTAGGAATGAGAAAAGAAGAAAAAAAGAAAAAAAAGAGGAAGAAAGGACATGAAGAATGTAGAGAGAATGGGAAGGCAGGTCCTCGCAGCGGACTGGCCGAGCGATGACGCACTTCCTCTCACTAATGTCCCGGGCTCAAGGCTGTGGCTTGTTTTCCCGATCCAAACTCAAATATGGAAATGACAGGGTCCCAGGGAGAGAATCAAACACCTAACAGAGTGAATTATGAGTCTGTTTTTGGAAGCATAAACATACTTTTCAATAAGGATCTAGGACCCAGATAAAGCCCAGAGCTGAAAAGAGTGTGAGATCAAAAGTTAAGAAGGAATAAAACACTTCTTGAACCACGCATCATAGCAGTCCCTGGTTTTTAACCCTCATCGTAATCAGGAAAGGATGGTATTTTGATCCCCTTTGGATAAGAGAATCTATCTCAGTCAGAAAGGGTCAGTGACCCACCTATGTCCACACAAGTAAATGACAGGGCCAGGCGTCCATTATTGTTCTGACTCCAAATCCTACCCCTCATTTCTCCACAGAATCTTTACTGCCACTTACACCCAGCAAACAACAGACACGGGCTGGAAACAGATCTGAAAGCAAACAGCACCAGGTGAGCCCACCTCGAGGAGAAGCAGCCCCAGCTGGCAGGTGGTTAAGGAGAAGGGACCCGGAACTGGCAAAGCCGTGGAGGAAGCCAGCCTGGGCCCTCACAGACTCCCGGCTCCCACGCATCCAGCCCCCGTCCTGGGAGCAGATGGTGGCACACGTTTCCTCAGACTTCACATCCATTGTTCTGCCTTTATTGCACGCTCTCACTGTCTATCACAGACGGAAATGAAATTCGTCTGGAATGTTTTCCTCTTCCCACAGTCTTCTTGGTTGTGTACTGATAGATGACTTTCAAAAATAATATCCTTACAGACGTGAAAATTAAGCTGATCTATTCACTTAATGGCCAGAACTATCAGGGATTTGTTTCCCGTTTTAACACGAGAGACAATACACTTGCCTTTTTCAGTCCTCTGAGATTTCTTTATCATCCTATAGTCTAAAAAAGTGCCTTAATTTCCCTGGGTCATCCGACAGTGTCAGGTGAAGACATGTAGCGTCAATGCTCAGCGATGTCGGAGCTTACCTTGCTCCCCCGTCCTGGGCCTTGGGCCAGGCGACCACAGGTTACAAAGGTGGGTGAGGAGGAGCAGGGCCGACTTTCCCCACACAAGGGCTTGCCTGCTGTGCCCTGCAGTTTCACCTGCTCATGCTGGTTTTCTACAATCTACGCATCTTCTCCCTGCTACTGTCTGTGTCTCCCAGGAGGCCCGTCTCCTTTTATGTTTTAGTTTTTTGATCACGACTTGGCAATCACATGCTATTTCTTTCTGTTTTCTTTATCTGCAGTCTGATGGGTCTTTCAGGCCCTGGACAGAGCCAGGCTGATCTTTCTGTCAGAATACATATCTGTCAGATGTGTGTATATATATATATATATATACTGCTATATCTGTCAGTATAATTAGTTATTTCTGTGGCCCTATAATTGTCTGGTAAAAGTTCATTCCATCTTCCTTGCAAAATTTTATCCCTAAGATTTTCTTTTCATCAGATTTTTTCTGCTCATCTCCAAAGTGTATTGAAATAAGCTTTCCCGATGCTCATGCTGACAATGCTTATTTTCCTTAACGTCACAAATACTATTATCTGGAGGACAATTATTTTCACTAATGTTTATGGAGGAACTTTTAGAAGCACTTCTTACCCTAACATGCATTATCTCAATTAATGTCAAATAACCATGAGGTAGATGCTATGATCATCGTCCAGGTTATAGATGAGGAAATTGGGTCTTAGACACGCCAAAGAACTTGCTCTCTTCCCAAGGCCCGCAGCTGGCAGCGCTGGGATTGGAGCTGAGCCTGTCTCACTGTGGGGCCAGGCCACGGCCTGTGAGGGCTCTTCTTGGGCTGGTAGAACCTTTGAGAGTGAACTGACCCGAGTGACGCAGAAAAGTCTGCCATTGATGTCGTGTCCTCATTCCCACCTTGAGAACTGCTGATTTCATGGATAAATTCTGCCACTTTTTAATTTGCTTCCATCATTAAATATAATTCCTTTCCTTTTGTAAAAATTAAATTAAGAAGCCAACCCACCCAAAATGATTATATCACCTTCTATACTATGAAATCATTTAGAAAAATTATTGGACTGAAAGGTTATATTTGCTTCTTAAAAGGCTGCTCTGTCTTGCCCTGAAGCACCTTTTCACTAGAAGAGTCTGGCAACCTATGTCATATTTGGAATATTTGAATTGGAACAGAATTTTTACACTGTTTATCATCTGGTGAGGGTTTTAAGGGGAAAGTGTCAACATAAATTTGGAATTTCCTGACTTCTGCAGATTTGAGTTATAATCTTGACATGACTAGAAAGGAAATCTTAAAAAAATATTTTAGAGTGTTTTATTGTGGAAACGTCCCCAAACATTTTCATCCCATTTTCCCAGAGAAACCTGACAGCATGGGGAGGGGGGTGTGGGGTGGGGAAGAACAAAACCCAATGCCACATCCTTGAACTCTTTTGTGTGTCTAGAACAATGTCCAGTTAAAATCAAACAATATTGCTGCTAAATACGTCTAAAATAGTCCTTGGTGAGTGCTCTTGCCTGATGGAAGATGCTGAGGGAAGGGCGGTTTGTATGAGTGATGAGAGCCAGCGCCTCTCTGAAGAGCGAGGACCCAAGGCTGACCGCCGAGGCGCTAGGCAGGGCAAGATACACTATCTTTCCAATAACCCTGTCATCAGCTCTTTACCGCCTGGGACTTTAAATCCCCAACTGAGTGCAGAGTGAATACCACCACTGCACCCAAGTGGAAAACAAAAGCCCGGGCAAGGGCTGGGGGTGGGTAAGGCTCATAAAGGAGAAGTCATGAAGTCTGGCTTTCTGGCCAGATTTCCTCTGGAAGGTGAGGTGTGGCCGGCACTGTGTGTGTGGAGCGCCTGGGAGGGGACGCACACCCTGCCTTCAGACGGCAGGACCTCAGCCTGGCCTGCAGCCAAGGAGCCAGACGCCAGGCCCCGGCTCTCAGCAGTGGGAGCGGTCGCTGCTCCTGGTTATACAATGGTATTATCTCAAACCAACCACGGCTGCAGAAACTCGCAATGCTTCCTGTCCTTGCATTGCAGCACAAACTGTCCGATTTCCAACTGCTTTCGGACACACTCACTGGCACTTGGTCGCCAAGCTCGGTATATAAATGTCTAAAGCCACCTCTTCCTTGGGAATTGCAGACGCTGCCATGCTGTAATCCATTGTATTTTTATCCCCTCTGGAAGGACCTGCACGATCATGAGTCACATGGGGAAAGGGATTAACTCTCAAAACGGTTTATGTAATGTGGGCGAATACCTGGAGCTTCTTATAGCAGGGAAAACAGAAAAGTCTTTAAAGTAATGCTAACAGCACATACAACCCAATTTATTCGCGCTGGCCCATCATCTCATTCTTTTTCCTGAGTTTGAATCCCTGGGCTCTTTCTGTACAAGGAAAGCAAGTACACTGGGACAGAAGAGGAAAATCTGGGTGAACGTGATGGAGAGAGCTCGCTTTTAATATCGAGCCATTACTTTCAATATATTTTCACTGAGTTTGATCTAAACTATTATGATACTCTCAAATACAACCCATGGATTAAATTAAAAGTTTAAAAAGCCATTAAACCCTGATTTAATCAATGGGTTAGAAAGGACAAGAAAAACTAGGTTCTTTTTTTAAAATTTGGCGTTCTTGCCTTTGGAATATTGTGATTAGGTAATTAAACATCTGACTAAGTATTTCAAACTATGCGCCTATGCCAGAAAGTTTAAAACTTTTAGCAATCTGCTCCCAGAAATCAGGAGTTAAATCCAACAGTTACCAGAAATGCTCTTAAACCTTCTGCTTCCGGGTCAGGAAGTTTTTGGCAGGCCGTGGACTTAGCTGCAGGCCGTGCTACTGAAGGAGCGTTGGACCAGGCTGTTCCGAGCCCCCTTTGTGAATAACAGCAATCCCTGCTATTGCAGTGCCACTCAATCTCAGCAGAACAGGACAACAATGGTTCCAGATCATCTGGCTCTTGGTTTACCTCTAACATCCTAGATGGATTTTCTCCCTCATCATTATGCGTGCAGATCCCTCTGCTCCTTGCTTTTGTGGAAATGGGCAGGCTTTTTTGGCCTGGACTCAGCAGCATGCTGGCAACTGTTTAACAACCAGCAACAAAGAGCCTGATCAGAGGCATTTGTCATGACCTTTAATGAGACGGGCCTAGAAATGTAGAACTTTTTAAACTATGAAATGTTCAAGCACACAGAAAAATATGGGGAATCAGACAATAAATGTGTGTGTCCTCACCAACCAACTTTGATGAAATATGCACATTCTGTGATGTTTACTTCAGAGTTTTCTTTTAAAGAGGCAGTTGAGGACCGCTGGGTCTCCTCTCCACCCGCCTCCCCTCTGCCCCTGCCCAGAGCTGATTGTTCTCTGAACTTTGGGTCTATCTTTGCTGGGCCTGCCTGCGGGATGAATGTTCTTCAGGTCAGGCTGCCACTGCCGTGTGAAGGCTGGCATCTACTCTGATGAGTCATTTCGAGCTTTTCAATAATTTGAATCCCACCCTTGCCGCCATGTTTCCAAACATGTGTTTGTTTGTATGTATAATATGTAACATTGTTTTGCATGTTTGAAGATTTGAATGTTGTATTATAATGCACATAACCTTTTCAATAAGTTTTATTGAGATATAGTTCACATACTGCACAATTCATCTATTTAAAGTATACAATTTAATCATTTTTAATATATTCACAGAATTGTACAACCATTATTACAATTAATTTTATAAGATTTTCATTATCTGCTTCTAAAAAAACCCTGTTCCAATTAGCAGTCATTCCTCTCCCCCCTCCCACCCCCAACCTCCCAGACCCAGGAACCACTAACCTGCTTTCGATCTCCATGGATTTACCTGTTCTGGTCATTTTATATAAATAGAATCATACGATATGTGACCTTTTGTGGCTGGCTTCTTTCACTTAACATAGCCTTTTTATGGTTTATCCATGTTGTAGAGTGTATTGATACTTCATTCCTTTTTATTGATATTCGGTTGTATGAAAGTATCACTTTTTATTTATTTAATGGATATTTGATTGTTTCCACTTTTTAGCAAGTATGAATAATGCTGCTATGAACATTTCTGTACAAGTTTTTGTATGAAGACACATTTCTATTTTCGGAGGTATATACCAAGAGTGGAATTGCTGGGTCACATGGTAAATCTGTGTTCAATCTTTTGAGGAGCTGCTGGACTGTTTTCCAAAGAAGCTGCACCACATACGTTCCCACCAACAGTATGTGACAGTTCCCATTTTTCCACATCCTCGCCAACACTTGTTATTGTCTGCCTTTTTTGTAGACATTCTAGTAGGTGTGAACTGGTATCTCATTGTGGTTTTGATTTGCGTTTCCCTAATGCCCAAAGATGTTGAGCACATTTTCATGTGCTTGTTGGCTATTTTATATCTTTTTTGGAGAAATGTCTATTCAGATCTTTTGTCTATTTTTAAAATTGAGTTACTTGTCTTTTTATCATTGAGGTATAAGAACTCTTTATATATTCTAAATCTAAGTCCTTTATCAGATATATGATTTGCAAATATTTTCCTCTATTCTGTGGGCTGTCTTTGCACTTTTTTGATGGTGTTCTTTGCTGTACATAACCTTCTGAAACTTTTTAACTTAATAAACTTGGACCAAAGAATTATTCAATTAGAAATATGGAACACTAGTATATTAATTTTACCCTGTTTCAACCTCTGTTTAGTACTCAAAAGTATGAGTATTGTGGATTAACTTATTGATCCATTCTCTTGTCAATGGAAATTTGGGCCATTTCCAATATTTGGCTGTGACAAATGGTCCCCACATGAACGTGCTTGTCCACATCTCCTGAGGCACGTTTTCAAGCATTTGCTGGGTAAATAGCCAGGAGAGGAATCCCTAGGTCTTTCTCAGGTATTCCTGGGTCTGAACTTATATCTTCAGGTTTATTGATATTGTCAAGTTATTTTTCTTTCCTACCAGCAGTGTATTAGGGACCTCAATGTGTGACGTCTTTGCTAACATTTGGGACTGTTTGATATTTAAGTTGTAGCTGTTTAGATGGGTATGAAATTGAATCTCCTCTCTGTTTTAAAATGCAGCCTGATCGACTGTCAAACTATGGCAGCCTATGAAGGACAGATAAGCTGCTGGGGCTGTTTTGTGATTTGTAACACACAGTTAAGAAATTGTAACAATAATATGTCCTTGTGTATTGATAGCTCTGGAGATCCTCATATAAATAGAACAATATGAATAACTGTATATAATGTTTCATGGTTCTTCTGCATAGTCTTAGTCGGCTGTGTTGACTATATTTAGTGTGGAGCATATTTTAAATCTGCAGTATGAACTTTTTGCTATTGATTGGCATAAAGTTCTAGGAATTTATTAGTATAAGAGGTTTGCAAATTCTTTAGCCCCTGGAAGTCCTGTAAAGCAGAATACATCCCCAGTCTTGATCCTAATCTTTACTTAGTCTTGTAGCTGATAATTCCAATTCCTTCAGCATTTTGTCATATAGTTAAACTCAACTCTTTGGCCTTTTAAAAGTTAATGGTATTAAAACATCATGGTACTACACATGTAATATATGTATAACTTTGTTGTAAAGCTTTCAAAATTAACCCCATTTTCAAGGCAAAGATTAAATAATTGAGACCACTATGGTGTTTTTGTTTTGACATTTTTAGTGGAGTGAAATTCACCAGACAGCCTGTATTCTAGATATCTCATTAAAGTCACACTTAAATCAATATAATATGTATGCAAAGAAGAAACTTTTAATGGTAAATAAGGGTTTCTTTTTTCCTGACTAGAATTTGTTTCAAAAGGATAGTAAGAAGTTTCTATCTGAATTGTGGAGTCTCTAAAATTTGAACAAAGTTTCTCAGCTGAGGTTCTTGTATGAGTGTTGATCTGTTGTTTTAATATGGAGAGACAGAACCTACAGTGTAAAACAAGCACACAGAGAACTAATCACGGAGTCGGGATTCTAATGGGGGAAGCTTGGTAAATGCATTCCTTAACTTACATGAAATGCTTTTTTACGGCGATTTTTAATAGAAGATTCTCTTACAGAAAGTTTAGGGTCGCACTGTGCTCAGCCTTTCACATATAGTCATTACATCATTTACTCCTCACCAAAAACCCGGGAGGCAGGCACTACCTCACTTAGCCTGGCTTTCGTTATTTGCCAGAATCTTCCACAGATTTAGATGGTGATATTAGCTTAGGCTCTGGAAATAAACTAAGCTTTAGGGTCTGGATATTTTCCTCCAAAAAGTTTTCAAAAGCCAAGAAAAGTCAAAAATTAGTTAACAATGGTTGGTCCTTTTAGCTGTACCACGGAGCATTCTCCTTCAGAGTAAAGGGTACAGTCAGGAAATGCTGAGAGTTCTGTCTAAACTCTACTTTACTGAAGTGAAGTGGTGAAAGATGAAAGTTCAGCTTCAAAAGTTATTTTTTGCTGAAAATTGGATAGATTCCAGGTTGCACCAGATTTTCTTGGCCAGACTCTCTCACGTCTCTGGGCGGAGCTCAGGGCTCTCTGTGCTGTTGGTGGGACCTTGCCCATGGAAACTCCTCAAACAGAGAGCTGTAAGGTGTGGAGAGGAGAAGTTCTGACCTCTGTCCCAAAGCCAGTGACCATCCAGTGGTTTCTGGGGGTTTGTATCAAAATGACTGTGGAGGTGCTGTTGACCAGACATGTCACACCACCCAGGAATGGGTTTAGAGTTGACTAAGTGTAAAAATGTCCTGCTTCGCAGGTCCTGCAGGTGTTCCACCTCAGCTGGTGTTGTCTGCCTCTTAAATGGCTATTACGAAATTACAGAGAGACCCGGATTAGATCTGGTGTATCATTTTAGCTTTGTCACACATTAGCTCTGTGTTACTTCTCTGTCCTTTGGTTCCCTCATCTGTAAATTGGGGATAATAATAGTGCTACCCCACAGGACTAACGTGAGGATTAAGTGAGATTATAAACACAAAGTGCAGGAATGGTGCCTGGAAAATAGGAAATGCTCAATAAATGTTAGACAGGACTTGGATTGTATCATTATTAATGACACATCCAATGAAGTCAGGGGAAAATAAATTAATTCTAGATGTATTGGCTAAATACAATTGTTTGACTAAACCCATAAACTTTTTAGAGACCATTCAGGCACCTTCAATTAGGTGTAGAATCAGTGTGAGTCTTCTCAATGCATGGTCAAATTCAACTTAAAGAAGAGTAATTTCACACGCCATGTAAAAATGTAGCGTTAGCAGATGGTTTTGTAAATCTGAATTGTTTTTATGGTTTCAGGACTTACATGACACAGAAATAGTTGGTGAATTCATTTAAGATTAGAAATCAGAAAGCACATATGCTACTATATTAACATGGCAAATACTTTAAAATATCATAAAAATTAAGTTTGAAATAAAAAGACCCCAAAAATATTATTTTACTGAAAACATACTACAAAGGAGTTAATCTTTAAAAAGTCTGGATTTTTAATTTCCTGGCTATTTTTTGACTTAATTAAGAAATATGCAAGTCAATAGTTAAGTAAATAGGGTTTTAAACAGCTTACAATTAAATTTTTTTTCTATTTTTTATCAAGAAAGAGAATTAAGAACACACACACACAATCCTCTCAAATTAAAATCTGTTTGGATAGTACCATTTCAGATCATAATTGCAGCAAATCTAAATTTTATCTAGATAAATAATTCTCTATAATTAGAGTAACTGTTACATCATTATGAACCTTCAGCAAAACTTACATTGTTCAAGAGCAAGTCATTTTTCTTTTCAAGAAGAAGTGTCTCACGAATGTTTTCTTAAGTAAATTATGATAAATCAGCAGTAATATCTTAAATAAATATCTTCTAACATTTTCCCTTGATTTCCAGGCCCAAAGTGAACAATTTATTTCAGGAGGATTATTTCTGCTGACAGGGAAGTTAAAAAAAATCATTCAGCTGTGGAAGGTTTCCTGATAATCATGGAATCTTTGAAAGCTTGGCCCTGGCCATCACTAGATGCCGGTCTAACCCCAGGGTCCCCTCACTGAGAGGAAACCCGGGTGAGAACTGAGTCTCTTCATTACTGGAGGGCATGCCTGCCAGCACAGACCATTTTGGAAGAGAGAAATCTAAACAGAAGCATAAATAGCCACCGACAAATTTCAGGAAATAGCAGGGGGAGTTACCAAGGTTGTCAACTCTTGGGTTTTTTGATTTGGGAGGTGAGATGAAAAAGCAGGAACTATTCTGTAGTCCTTCATGAAATAGAAATATTTGCTAGTCCAACTAATGGAAAAACACCATGCATCAAAAATTTCCAGAGAGCAATGATGAAAACTATGATTTGGTTAGATTTTTTAAAAACTTTTACATTTAGAAAAGTGTACAAATCAGAAATATACAGTTTGTTAAATTTTCCTATGATAAAATTGTGATGAAAGTATACATAGCCCAGAATCTACCGTTTTTGGGTGTATATACTTCAATAGCATTGAGTACACTCGAGTTGTTATGCAACCACTACCACCATCCACCTCCAGAAGTTTTTCATCTTCCCAAAATGGAACCCCATACACATTAAACACTAATTCCCTATTCCACCACCCCGGAGGCCTGGGCAGCCGCCATTCTACTTTCCGTCTCTCTGAATTTGGCTGCTCTAGGCATAAGTCATTTAAATGGAATCATGCTTTTGTCCTTCTGTGCCTGGCTTATTTCACTCAGCATAACATCTTCTAGGTGCAGCTTGAACAATTTTATCAAATTGAACATACCTGTGTAACCAGCGCCCCAATCAAGAAACACAGCATTGCCAGCACCAAAGAAGCCCCTTGTGCCCCCCTTCCCATCAGTATCCACTCCCCTTGTGTGATCACGAGGGTAAACATGTCCTTAGTCAACGAGAGGAGGGAGGCAGAAGAGGAAAGCCCGAGGTTTCTGTCTCTCTCCTACCCAGTAGGAGAAACTGCACATTTGGTCTGTTTTATACACTAAACTTTAGCCTACCCACCAAGGAAAAGTGTGGAAACTGTGGGTTTAGGAAATGCTCACATCGCACTCCCAGATTGTCTGGATAAGTGCCTTGAGTCTGCTACTCTACTCACTCCCGTTTTTGTGACTGTTCAGGCAGCAGCTCCAAAAAGGAAGCCTTCTCTAAGTGCTCTTGGTACCTTCACGCCAAATTGTAGTCTAGCCACACCCTAGAATATTATGCAGCCTTTAGAAAAAGAGAAATTCTGTCACACGCTACAGCATGGATGAATCTTGAGGACATTATGCCAGGTGAAGTAAGCCAGTCACAGAAGGGCAAATACTGTATGATTCCACTTGTACGAGGCATCTAAAGTAGTCAAACTCACAGAAACAAAAAGTTGCGTGGTGGTTGCCAGGGGCTGTGGGGCGGGGAAATGAGCATTTGTTGTTTAATGGGTATAGAGTTTCAGTTTTGCCAAATGAAAATATTCTAGAGATCTGTTGCACAACAATGTGGATATACTTAACACTACTGAGCTGTGCACTTAAAAATGGTTGAGATGATAACTTTTATATTATATGTTTTTTACTACAATAAAAAAAGTTTAAAAAAATGTTATACTTTCTAATTCTGGAACTGTTTGCCCCTGCAGAGCTCCTTTAACTTCTCTCCTTGGGACTCTGGTAAAATAAAGGAAGTGTCAATATTTACTTGCCTGAAAGAGTTCCTATAAATAAATGCCTAAGTAACTCTCCATCCAGTCTGACACAGAAGTGTCAGACTGTCATCATAAGAGTTAGTGTGCACCCTTTATCATTCACCTGAGACAGATGATTTGGAAATCTCTCACTTTCATAAAATCACATTTCCTGATCTAGATACAAAAGATCTCATAGTTTAATTAGACAAAAAAATATATACATAATATTAGATGAAGCTTTACAAGGAAACCAGTCAATGGTTTTTTTCTTTTTAAAGCAAGAATAAGTAATAATAGGTAAAATTATATTTTTTTTATTCCTAACATGTCTGGCTTTTACTTGCATGCCATTCTCTGGCTTGTGAGGACTTAGTTACACGTTTTTTTCAGTCTAGGCTGCAAGGAAATCTTGAAACACAGAAGCCAGAAGTAGGTAGAGTCAGAAGAAGTCCTTTGCTAATTCCCCAAACATCTAGATGTAGGTAATTCTTGGAGAGCGTCCTCATATCTAATGAAGTGAACATCTTTCACCTAGGAGCCACCCACACAGCCAAGGGAAGACCCCAGATCTGCCTTTTCTTTAACTTCAGATTGAGAATCAACAGAAAAGATATCAACTCAGGTAAATAGGCAAAAATACTGAACAGTCTATTCATAACTATACTCACAGCCACCATATAAATCAAAGAAATTCACAATTTGAGTAACATAATTAGATAGCTTTTTGAGGCCTATGAAATCACAAAATATTTTAAAGTTTAATTAGAATTATGAGTGTTTTTTGTTTTCCCATTTGTATTCGTCAGATTTTTTAAAAAACTAAATATGTGCTATTTTTATAACCACTCCACACTATTCGAGAGAATGCTATAAACAAATGAACCCAGTTCATTTTATTCACGTGCAGGAAGCTCAAGTCAAGCCAGTGGAAACAGCGGTGAGCCGGCTGTGCAGGGTTTTACTGGCACCTGCTTTCTACTTTGTAGATACCAGGGGGTGAGCAGGCATAACTCTTATTTTCTCGGATACAGGAAAACTGGGAAATGACACAGACTCACCTGGCTTCTAGGAAGTGACCAAACGCTGTGGTGAAAGGCAAATATAGGAGGGAAAACAAAAATAGCAACCAACAGATCAACATTCAAATCTGATCTTCACCACGTCTGAGGGCAGAGGAGAACAACAGTGGAGTGGATTACGGGTGGGAGGATTGTAGTTCCACACAGAGTGGCCGGTTCCAGAAAGGCACCTCACCCAGGCTAAGCTTGGAAAAGGGGAATAGAGAAATTTCGCTGGAAAAGGAGATCCCAATCTGAATGGAGAAAGGTGTTCTGGGTAGAGGAAACAGCACGTGAAATTCCCACAGGTAAGAGGGAGCAAGTTCAGGGAGTCAAGTCGTCCAGTATGACTGGAGGTGAGAATAGGGAGTGAGCTAAGTGGAAGCATCCGAGATGAGAAGGATGATTATGGACATTGTCTACTGTGGTCAGGAGTCGGACTTTATCCCAAGGCTATAGAGAGTCCTTGAAACGCGTTAAGCAGAGAGAACATGCTCAGGACAACATTTAGAAAGAGCATCCTGGCGGTGATGAGGACAGAGGACCATGAGGCGGCATGTCCAGCAGAAGAGAAGCCAGTCAGAAGTCGGGTCATCCCCAGGAAATCAATCCTGATGAACTGTGCAACAGAGATGGATGCTCGCACCTTGCGGGGCAACCTCAAGGACATTGGACAACACTTCTCCAAGTTGCTCTTCCAAGGGGTGGCTGAGGCACCACCCCCCAACCTGGGAAGGAGTAGGTCTGGAGGGGCAGAATGTTGGGTCTGGTTTGCGTGTGTTGAATTCGATGTGTCGGTGGCGTGTCTGGCCACAGGATAGATGGTCTAAAACCCCTGAGGAGGCTTTGAGAGGGAAAACAAAAATGGGGAAGCCCAAGCTGTGGGCAGTAAGGGAAACCCTGGCAGAGAAGGAGATCACTCAGAAATAGGCCATCAAGTGCGGAGTTAGCTGAGGACAGGACTCTTAGGAACAAGTGACATCGAAGGAGTGAGCTGAGGTGAAGTCGGTGCATGAAGCTGAGACAGAAAGCTCCTGTCCAAGAAGCAGGCGAACAAGGAGACAGTAGGGTCAAGGATGGCTGTGGGCGAGGAGCTTCCAGCCCTTCCCTGCCATGCCATCTCTGGAACACGGGTTTGCACAAGCCTGGGCAGGGGCGAGGGAGTCCTGGGAGGGTGAGAGCTGTGGTCCAGAGGCCGGCAGCACACCCGCCTTTGAAGCCTGGTGCTGCCCACCTGCGGGAGCGAGGTTCACTGCTTGGTGCCTGCTGGAGGCTGGCTGGGAGGCTGCCAGGCCTTAATCCCTGCTTAGAGCAGGGCTGGCAGGCCACGCCTATTCAGGAAGCCGTAGCTGGCAATACTGATAGCACACAGGGTTCTGCTTGAGGAGAGTGCTTTGTAACATTGGGCCGGTAGTATAAACTCCTCATTCTATTTGGCTCTGAAAGTAATTACAATGCTTTATATTAGTTTATGAAACTGTATTAAAATTCAACAGGGAAATTCACAATCTATTTTCTTCTCAAACATCAGAGTTTGGTTTTTAAATTAAGAAATATGTCCATTTTTTAAAGTACCATAGACTTCTTTTACTCCGCTGTTCAGAAGTGAGAATCTAATCACCTCTTGTTTGACCAAGTGAAGTGAGAACATGTCCTATCAAGGTTATATTAAAATTCAGGGATTCTGAACTGAATAACTAAATTTTCTTCTTTTAGTGATTATATGATATCTTCTTTTCTGAGCAAGATAACTACTGAACTTTAAAATTAGCCACAGATACAATCCTATTTCTAAATAACACAGCACAGAATACAAGAGCTACCTCATTTTAAAGAAATGGACCATAAAATAACTTGGGAAATATCATTGTTATACACATATTGCCATTGTCACAGCATCTCTTTTAGCAGTCTGACCTAGAGAGATGCGTCTGCTATTAAAATAAGATTTAAAAAAATGAAAAGGATTAGTACCCCTGAAGTGACGACCAGTGACATATTTCCTCCAAGTTAACTTTTCCAGCAGTGTGAGGCGCTGATGGCTTTGGCAGAATTTGGGAGAGTCATCCTTCTTATATCACTGGACTCTCAGATGGCTCTATTGACAAAAAGTAGTTTTGTGTTTTCTTTTTCCTGAATGAATTAATAATGAAGACCCTTAGGCAGAACTAGATTCTTACACATGTAAGTAGGGAGGAGAAAAATCCGGATGTCTATAAGAGCCACGGCAGGAGACTGATAAAGTGTCAGCCCAGATGCACAACACCTTCCATTTCCACATGAAATCTGAGCTAAGAAAAACGTCAGGCGGATAATGAAGACAGACTGGGAGGAACTGTAATACAGGGGAGTCGAGCCTCCCTGAAGAGATTCCATAGGAGGGGAGAGATTGGCGGGCAGGGCAGTGGGAGGGACAAGTTTTATTGAGCCGCTTCTATGTCCTGTGCTGTGCTCGTGCGTTACATCTATTGCCTCATGTCATCCCTACAAGGGCACTGAGCAGAGCTTTTCCATTGGAAAGAGGGCCGTAATCCAGCAGCTGATTAACAGATATCAACATACAACAAAACGTGGCGTTAAAATTATTTTCAGAAGATATCGTAAGACTGCTTTTCTTTGTCTCAGATTATCAGCAGGACCTTGAAGTTTAATGACTGAGGCCCGGATGCCTCATTTGTCCAGTTCGGTCCTGTGCCTGACTCACGGGACAGCCTTAGTGAAATCATTTTCCATCTGTGAGTGTGTTTCCTTGCTAAGATGAAACTAAAAATACGTATTATCTTCATGAGTTATGGTAAGGACTAGCTGAGTAATCTTTGCTAAGAAATTGCAACGTTTCCAAGTAAAAAGGAGAGAAAAAGATGTATTTCATCATAGAGGAAATCTGTTTGGGAGTAACTTGATCTTAAAGTGATATAATATAAAATAAAAAGCTTTTCAAACTCCTCCTTTAGACCACAGGACAAAAACTGGCTTAATTCCAGTGCTGTTTGATGCTAGCCAAGAAATGGTACAGTTGCAATGAGCAGCTTAATCACTGAAGCCAGCTTCCAGAAGGTACCATGTGCTCAGGAGAGAGCAGTCTGTGCTTCTCTGTGCTGCTGTTCACACCATGCTGTGGTTCCCCAAGGAGCTGGGCCACTTGGGCCAGAGTCTGTCAACTCCCCGTGCTCCCAAAGCTCCCTCTTCCAGGGCTAAGTCCTTCATCAATTTTTCTTTGGAATTTATGTGACTCCAGTTTTTGGCTTCATGCAAATGTAGTTTTATAGGCAGTGGATTTTCTAATTTTAAACAGGAAAATTCTGGCCCACTTGCGTTATTTTTTTATAATTTTATTCCTCTCTTTAATTTGAGTGACCAATTCTCATAGCTAGGAAGGTGTCAAGGGGCAGCTCAGAATAGTAGAAGGGGCCTCAATGTGGAAGGCAAGCGATGAATCCTGGATTTGCTACTAACTCTCTTATAGCCTTGGACATGTTACTTACCTCTTTGGGCTTCAGAGTCTTTGACTGTACAAGGGGGAGAATGATATTAACCTCATAAGGTTGTTGTAAGAATTGGAGATCTTTTATTTATTCATTTCACAAAAGAAACATATGTTGAGTGCCAAGTTCCTTACCCGGTGATATGGCTGCAAACAAGGCCGACATCCTGCTCTTAAGGAGCAAATGCTCCAGTGGGGAGCTGCACCTAAGGTTCTTGGGTCTAGAACTTGTGTTAGACAGGTCAACAATCCATAGGCACAGTGGGCACCTCTTTACTGGCTGTTGATGAGCTCTTCCTTTAACGTCCAAGCACAGGATAAAGGAACGTTTTCAGGGCTCACTTGGTCTCATACTGCTTCCATTTTCACTAGTTATTCCAACAACAGTTACTGAACAGCTGGTTCCCATGTGCAGGGATTTATGCCAGGTACCAGGAATGAATGGGATGCCTTGTCCTCAAGGCTGACAGTCACGGGAAGAGACAGACACTTAGAGAATTACACTTCAGTGTACTGAGTACTATGGGGATCTTAGGGGGAACACTTCAGAGCTGGCTCTAGGAAACTGAATCCTGAAAGATGAAGAGAATTTTGTAAAACAAGGCAGGGGGTGACACGGTAAAAGGAAAAGGTGTTCAAGACAGAGAGGACCGAGGCACAGGCTTGGAGGGGACAGTCTTTGCTGTGTAAAAAAGCTCACTATGAAGTATGAAGTTTGGAGGGTGGGAGCGACAGATAAGAGGTGAGAGTGAAAACTAGGTAAGTGAGGAGGGGTCAACCTTGTATGAGTGCTAAGGAATTTAAAGCCTCTTAGGTGGGGGCCTGAGATTTGTGTTTTAGAGAGAACAACGATGGAGAAGAAGGCAGATGAGAGACTCAGAGTGAGAGACACTGGAGACTGGAGCAGGGCTGGTAACAGGAACAGTCAGGGAGCCATGTCTGAGGGAGGTGGACAAGACAGTGGTAACTGTTTGGGCTGAGGATCAGGAGAGGAAGAGAAGTTGAGGTTGGGGCCTAGGTGCCCTGGGGAGGATGGTGCTGCCATTTCCTGGGAGGAGGGGCAGGCAGTACATTCTCTGGGCACAAATGCCCCCTCCAGCTCTTGCCAGCCCCATGACCCCAGGGAAAATTGCTTAACTCTCTATGCCTCAGGTTCCCCATCTAAAAATGAGGATGATAATAATATGACCTCACAGAGCATAGCTTTACTGTGTGGATTAAATAAAATAACACATGTAAAGCACTCGGAACAGTGCCTGGAGCATCCCAATCCCCAATAAAGGCTAGCTACTCTTAGAGAACGGAAGAAGAGGCAGTCTTGGAGGAGAAAGAAGGCTTACAAGGAGCAGAAGGTCTAATTCTGTTTCAAATTACAAGAGGCTGCCTCAAGACTAAGAACGCCACCTTTGTGAAAGAAGGTGAACATTGATGGAGTATTGCCTCACTGTCTACTGGCTCTGCAAATACAGAGGAACTCTATTCTGAACAGATTTATGATATCTGGGACATGTAGGAGTGGGGACTCCACATTTGCTTTAGGCCTGGGGCAAGAGAAATGTGAATGAAAATGTTAATGCATCGATCTCTCTAGATTTTTCAGTCTATGATGTCAGAGACAAGGCTGGATGCCGATGAGACCGTGAAGTGGGTGCCATTTATTTCACTATGATGTTTTTATAAAGATACATTCCTTCTAAGTCTTTTCATGGCACCAATAAATAATAAACTTTTAGTGGATAATTTTAAAATCTATATGCACCCTAATAGGAAAACTGAGACCAAGGCATTTCAAGGTCAGGCTGCATCTCCTCTCACTCACCCAGCAACGGAGCTGTTAAAGTTAGAACAACAGAGAGCTTTGCTGAGGCCTCTCCTGGACACTCACCACCGTTCATTAAAGACTCTGGCACCTGATTCTTCCTCTTTCTCCTTACATTTGCCTTCATTCTGGACACATCCGATGCTGTGACCTCTTAGCTCTTTGACCCAATGACCTTATTCTCTGCTGGGCCACCGCTTCCCGTTCTCACGGTGCAGAATGTGAAGTCTGAACCATGTTATCTCTTGAAACTGCTCCACCTCCAAAATCGCAAATTCAAACATCCTCCTTGCTGGCCACAAACCCTGTCACTGCAGCTTCTTGCGCAAGGATTCCTACCTCGACCATCCTTCTACCTCTGGGTGACTTCCACACCTCCCTACTTTTTCCCCGTTCATAGGCCCCTCCTCTATTAACCTTCTCAATATTTGAGTTGGAGTCTAGAGCCCACGAAGCCAGCCACTTTCTTTCAAGCTCTCTAAGCTCAGTGCCCTCCTTTTGTTGCACATACCTGGCAAACTCAAGCCTGAATGAACTCAAGTGTATTCACTACCTGTCCTTGCACCAGGCAGCTGAGCACCACTGAGCACTGCTGAGGAAAGCTGCCCAGCCAGGCAGATTGGTATCACTATGCACCCTGGATCGCCAACCACAGGAGAGGCTCCCTTTTCCTGGCAATCTCACTACGCCTCTCTGAGCCACTTATTCTCTTGCCTTCTGAAAAAACTTCCCAAACATTTTCTCTCTGCTTCAACCTCAAATATATCCGACCTCTCCCTCATTGACTTTGCCTCGTATTTTATAAAAAATAGAAATACCAGACAAGACCTCGCTCAGCTTTGTGCCACCCTATCTATATACCTCACTTGCATCCGCGCTGGTTTTCCTCTCCTCTGGATACAACGGAGTGACCGTTCCCCTCTAAACAAGATTTATTTCCCATCCTGCTCTGGACCTGAAGATACTGAGAAGAGGTTTATGGTTGCAGCACCGAATAAAAGCCATACTGAGGTGAGATGAGAAGGAACTAGAAGGTGAAGAAAGCAACAAGACAGCTTAGACAATTCATTTGAGAAATGTGATCACGAAGGTAGGCAATTCCTGCTGTCTCCCAAACCTTAGGCTATCAGTTATCACTTTCATCTTTGCCTTCTTCCTCTCTACCCCTTCCCTTCTGCCCTTAAATATACAAAAACCTCTGTCATCTTAACAATAGTAGCAACAGCTAGACAAACAAGAAACAAAAACTACCCTTCAACCTTGCAGCCCTCAGCTATTGGCCTATTACTTGCTTCCTTCATAATCAAATTTCTCCAAAGGGTTCTCCACAGCTGTCTTGTTGCTTTTTCCATCTTCCAGTTCCTTCAAATTTCACTTCATTATGGCTTTTATTAGAGTCATCAGTGACTTCCAGATTGCTGGAACTCAAAACCACTTCTCAGTCTCCTGAGGCATCTCCCTGAGGCGTCCTCTAGCAGAGTCCTGCAGGTTTGGGAAAGTAACTTCCAAAGACAATATAATCAGTTTAACAAATCAGCTCCACCTTTACTGACTCCATACTCTGCATGAGGCACTGGGTGAGGTAATGGGACTTCCCAGTTGCAAAAGACACAGCTCTGTTCTCAGGGGCCTATAGGCTGGCAGTGTAAAAAAGCAATGATGATACACTGAGTTACAGGCAGCAAGTGAAGCAGATGGAGCCCAGAGAGCACAAAGGAAGAAGGAAGGATAAACCTTCTCTGCACTTGCCAGGAAAGGTGATGCCTAAGCTGGAGTTTGAAAGGTGGCCTGGAGTAGGTGCACGGTGTGGGAGCACGGTCCAGGCAGAGAACAGGTGCGGCAGCGGGGATCAGATCGCAGCAGTGACATGCAGGGAACCTCATGTCATGTGGGACTGCAAAAACTTGGGCTGAAGTGGTGGTGGAGAGGGGTGGGCTGGGGGGGCTGGATAGACAGTGATCTCTGACCAGGAACGCACAGGAGCTGGCACTGGGGATGCTGGCCTCTAGCCTATTTCTTCAGGAAAATGACATTAGAACCACTATATTTAATCTAGATACAGTCCTACGTGTTAGCAGGTGCTGAATAAATGAAGAATGATAGAATATTTTAGCTCATGAAACTTGCTACATTATTTGTGTTGTTTAAATCAAAAGTGCTAATACATCTAAACCGCTCAGAACCAGAGAGGCAGTGGAGCACAATGGTTAGGGCACCACCATATGGCCTAGATACCCAAGATTTATGTCCTGGCTTCACTACGTACCATGACCTTAGCTGAGTTACTTAGCCTCTTTGTGTCATCTGTACATTGGGAATTCTGATAGTACCTAATTCACGAGGTTATCGTGGGGGTTAAATGAGTTTATTCGTGTAAGGCACCTAACCCAACGCTTTGTAACAATTCATGATAGTTGTTCATAATTACCATTAATAGTATGATTAACAATTATTTTTAGTAATTTAAATTGTGATTAAATGATTATTGACTGTTAGGATCAAATCCCCCCGAGCCCTGATTCCTGAACCCACCCTCACCACTGTATTCTTTTCCTAGCATATCAGTATCTTCTGCTAACTCAGGAGTCAGATCACTCATCAGGTGTACCTCTCAGCTGATGGAAGGGATGTACACGCTAGACACCAGCATGGGAAATTGGTAGCAACCATCCATAGACCTAAGTAAACATCAAGATATTCCAAAGTCAAGACAGCCCGTCTTCATCATTCAAAGCATGATTGAATAACTCATGTAAAAACCAGTATATCTGCATGGAATTATGCTCTAGAAGGCTAAAGAAAGAAAGAACTGCTCCAGGTGTGCACTCTGGAGTGTTCCCATTACATTCGCCCCAGATTTTTTGTTTATTGTCATGTCAGCTTTCAAATTTACTGTTCAACTAATCCAGAGAGCACGTGTTTTTATATTCTGAAAAACTTATCAAGCAACAGCGTAGAACAACAGAAACCAATCGCAAAGCTTTCACTTTTAAACAGTTTCCAAGCACCCTGCCCTTTTCCTAAAGGACTCTTTTCCCTTTTATGGATGAGCACCAGGCTCCAAGACAGTGTAAATAGAGCTTCCTGTTCCAGGGAAGTGCTGGCTCCTGCAGGAGCCCAGGGGTCCTTTGGGAAAAGTTGATAGGAACTATGAGCTGTATGTGACCTGAGGCCCAGGAGTCAGCTGAGCCAGCAGGGAGGGAAACACATTTAACAGCCCCTTTGTGCAGACTGAGGTCCCAGAAGCTCTTCTGGGAAAGTAAGTCTGGTGCCATACACACAGAATTCGCGAAGAATGGCAGGGAAGCTGGCCGAGCTGGAGAAGGACATTCCCAGATTAGACGCCCAAATGTTGGACCTAGCTACTTTGAAGAACCAAGAGATGTCTGGAATTCCCACAATTTGGGGATCCTGTGCTTCACAAGAGTGGAGATTTAAAAGTCAGAAAAAAGCAAATTGATTCTGCACAACTTAACTCCAGTCCAACAGCCAATATTTTTCAGAGTGCTTAGTGGTTACACACTAAGGACATGAAAATTAAAATCCTTTTTCCTTCTCTCTTGACCTTAATATTTTCCCATACTTTTAAATGATAGTAACAAAAACCTTATTTATTTGTGGTTGACTTGATGTGTCATTCATTCTGATAATTTTGATCTTTGACTTTCGTGTGCTTCATAATCTCATCAATGGTGGCAAGAAAATAAACCAAAAAAGTATAACTAATCCTTTTAAACTTACCCATAATGATATTATGACAATTACAAATATTGTTTTGACAATAGCTAATATTTACTGAACACTTACTATGTGTTAAGCAGTGAATTAAGCCAATAATATCCATCAGTAAGAAATTGTTGAAGCATGAACCAACAAATTGTGTTTGCTAATTTAACATAAAGTATGCAAATATATCACCACACTATTATATTATGTACACTTAGAAAGCATAAACAAAAATACAAATTAAAGGAGTGACATGAATAAATAAATAGAAGTTATATTTCCTTTTTGCATAATGGTGGTTTGTTTACTAATGGAGTATAGGCACCCCAGTTTGGATACCACTCTGCAAACTCTTTATAAACTATTATTATTTACACTTTAAAGATGAGAAAAACTGAGGCAAACAAGGGTGAAGCCTGTGCCCAAGGTCACCGGGGTATCATGGTGGGACAGGTTATTGGCTGCTGTGCCCTCCCTGTGACCTCTTGACCTCTCTCATTACTGTAGCTACTCAAGCTGCACTTCCAGGAAGCTGCAGCATCATGCTAGTGTGTTCATATTTCTGCCCTTTCTTAATCTAAATGTTAAATGCATGTACTTAAACAGGATGTCCAAATGTGTTCTAGTCTTATCGTCTGAGATCTTTAAAACAGATTGAATCAAATGTATAACTTTATCCTTGGGTCAAATGCAAGAATTTCAGAATGAATTGAGATTTCTCCATCTGAAGCTTTCTTTCTTAATCAAGAAATGAAGCCTAGATGTTAGGCTTGCTGTGGTTAAGAGTAAGTATGGAACCGAAAATGGAATTAAGAAAATGATTCCATTTAGAATAGCCTCAAAAAAGAATAAAATGTTTAGGAATAATGAAAGCAGGGCAAAACTTGTACTCTAAAAACTACAAAAGATTGTTGAAAGAAATTTTAAAAGTTTTAAATAAATGAAAAGATATCCCATGCTCGTGAATTGAAAGATTTACTATTGCTAAGATAGCAATACTCCTCACATTGATCTACAGATCCAACTCAATTCTTATCAAATCCCAGCAGGCTTATTAGAAGAAATTTACAAGCTGATCCTAAAATCACCTGGAAATTCAAAGGACCAAGAACAGCCAAAACAATCTTAGTAAAGAAGAATGAAATCGGAGGAGTCACATTTCCCAATTTCCAAACTTACTACAGAACAAGGGTAATCAAGACAGTATGGTACTGGCATAAGGTTAGACATATAGATCAATAGAATAGAACTGAGAGTCCAGAAATAAGCCCTCACATTTATAGTCAATTGCTTTTTGACAAGGGTGCCAAGACAATTCAATAGGGAAAGTATAGTATTTTCAACAAATGGTGCTAGGACAACTGGATAATCACATGCCAAAGAATGAAGTTGGAGTTCTTACCTCATGCCATATAAAAAAATAATTCAAAATTGATAAAAGCCTAAACGTAAGAACTAAGACTATAAACACTTAGAAGAAAACGTAGATGTAAATCTTCATGACCTTGGATCATGCAATAGTTCTTATATATGGCACCAAAAGCACAAGCAACCAATGAAAAAAAGTATAAATTAGACTTCATAAAAATTAAAAACTTTTGTACTTTGAAGGGCACTATTGAGAGTAAAAAGGCAACCCAGAGAATGGAAGAAAATTTTTGCAAGTCACATATCTGAGAAGGAGCTTGACTCTAGAATATTTAAAGAACTCTTATAACTCAATAATAAAAAGACAACTCAACAACAAAAAACCCAAACAATCCAATTTAGAAAATGGACAAAGGATTTGAATAGACATTTCTCCAAACAAGACACACGAATGGCCAACAAGCACATGAAAAGGTGCTCACCATCACTAATCATTGGGGAAATGCAAATCAACACTACAATGACATGTCAATTCATACTCATCAGGATGACTATTATAAATCACAAGCAAGGGGGCCGACCCAGTGGCGCAGTGGTTAAGTTTGCACGTTCTGCTTCTCAGAGGCCTGGCGTTTGCCGGTTCAGATCCCAGGTGCGGACATGGCACCACTTGCACGCCATGCTGTGGTAGGCATCCCACAGATAAAGTAGAGGAAGATGGACACGGATGTGAACTCAGGGCCAGTCTTCCTCAACAAAAAGAGGAGGACTGGCAGTAGTTAGCTCAGGGCTAATCTTCCTCAAAAAAACCCCCAAAAAACCCGGGGCTGGCCCCGTGGCCGAGTGGTTAAGTTCGCGCACTCCGCTGCAGGAGGCCCAGTGTTTCGTTGGTTCGAATCCTGGGCGCGGACATGGCACTGCTCATCAAGCCACGCTGAGGCGGCGTCCCACATGCCACAACTAGAAGAACACACGACAAAGAATATACAACTATGTACCGGGGGGCTTTGGGGAGAAAAAGGAAAAAAATAAAATCTTTAAAAAAAAAAAAAATCCACAAAATAAAACCAGAAAATAACAAGTGTTGGTGAGAACATGGAGAAATTGGAAGCTTTGTGCATTGTTGGTGGGAATATTAAGTCGTGCAGCCACTGTGGAAAATGGCATAGTGATTCCTCAAAAAATTAAACAAAGAATTACAATATGATCCTGCAAGTCTACTTCTGGGTATATTCCCCAAAGAAGTGAAAGCAGGGACACGAACAGCAGCCACATTCATAGCAGCATTTTTCACAATAGCCAAAAGGTGGAAGCAACCCAAGTGTTCATCAATAGATTAGCGGATAAACAAAATGTGGTATACGCATATAATGGAATACTATTCAGCCTGAAAAAGAAAATTCTGGCACATGCTTCAACACGGATGAACCTTAAAGAAATATACTAAGTGAAATAAGCCAGTCACAAAAGGTCAAATACTGTAAGATTCCACTTATATGAGGTAATTGGAGTAGTCAAATTCATAACAACATTATGTAGAATTGTGTTTCCCAGGGGCTGGTGAAGGGGCGAATGGGGAGTTATGGTACGATGGGTACAGAGTTTCAGTTGGGGAAGATGAAAAAGTTGTGGGATGGATAGGGGTGATGATTTACAATACTTTAAGCATACTTAATACCACATAACTCTACACTTAAAATGGTAAATTTTATATTACATGTATTATACTACAAGTAAAAGAATAAATTTTAAAAAATAATAAAAAGACAACCCAATAAAAATGCGAGCAAAGAATTTGAATAGAAATTTCTCCAAAGAAGATATACAAATGACCAACAAGTACATAAAAAGACGTTTAGTAGCGTTAGTCATTAGGGAAATGCAAATCAAAACCACAATGAGCTACTGCTGCCTATCGCAGCCACGAGGATGGCCATAATCAAGAAGACAGAAGAGTTGAGGAGGACTGGAGAAACCGAAATCCTCATACACTGCTGGTGGGAATGTAAAATGGTGCAGCCACTTTAAAACACAGTTTGCAAGTTCCTCAAAGAGTTAAACATAGAGTTATTATATGATCCTGCAATGCCACTCCTAGGTATATATACCCAAGAAACAAAATGAAAACATACATCCACACAAAACTTGTGCATGAATGTTCATAGCAGCATTGTAACAGCCAAAAAGTGGAAACAACCCAAATGTCCATCAACTGATGAATGAATAAATAAAATATGGTATACAAAGAATGGAATATTATTTTGCAATAAAAAGAAATAAAGTACTAATATATGCTAAATCATGGATGAAACTTTGAAAACATCATGGTAACGGAAAAAAGTCAGCCACAAAGGGCTACTTATTGTATGATTTCATTTATATGAAATGTCTAGAATAAGCAAGTCTGTGGAGACAGATAGCAGATTAGTGGTTGCCTAGAGCTAGGGCTTGGGGTGGGGAAGAATAGGTCGCGATACACCTACTATAATGGCTAAAACCAAATGGATTGACGCTACCAGGTGTTGACAAGGATGTGGAGAAACTGGCACCACCAGCTATGTATGAAGGAAATGCAAAATGGTATGGCCACTTTGGGAAACAGTTGATGGTTTTTTAAAAAGTTGAGCACATGCAGACCTGTAACCTAGCAATCCAACCCAAGAGAAATGAGAAACATACATCCATCCAGACTTGTACACAAATGTTCAGAGCAGTTTTATTCATAATAACCAAAAACTAGAAACACTGCAAATGCCCATCTACTAATGAATCAATAAATGAAATGTGTATATTCATTCAATGAAATATTACTCAGCAATTAAAATGAAAGAACTATTAATATATGTAACAACATGGATGAATCTCAAAAACGTTATGCTAAGTGAAAGAAGACAGACTCAAAATATCATATTGTATGGTAACATTTATAAGAAATTTTTTTAAAAGTAGAAGTATGGAGTCAAAAAGTAGATAAGTAGGGTTGGGGTAGGAGTAAGAATTGACTGCAAATGGGCACCAGTGAACATTTTGGGGTGATGAAAATGTTCTAAAACTGAATTGTAAGGTTTGGACCATTCTATAAAATTCTGAAAAACTGTTGAATTGTAGGCTTAAAATGGATGAATTTTATGGTATGTAAATCATACCTCAATGAACTTGTTTTTAAAAAGAGAGGGAAAAGGGTAATAAAATCCTAAACTATCATTTTATTTGTTCAGGAAAAGTAGGAAATCTCTCTTTTCCAAGTGGCCCACAATTAACCCCAAAGAGAAGTCTCAATTTTTTTGTTTGTATTTTTTGTTTATTTGAGAAGAGTGTAAGATTAGTAATTAATTTTACTAAAATTATTCCCAGTAAGCATTTACAACTTGGTACTTTAATCATCCCGTAAATGCATACTAAGCACCTTGTACTTACTATTTTGGTTTTTTTAACTATTTTATTGAAATATAATTCACATGCCGTGCAATTCACCCATTTGAAGTGCACAATTCAGTAGTCTTTAGTATATTCACAAAGTTGTGTTCATTACCACAATCCTTCTTAGTACCTCTTTGTTAACCACAAAAAAAACTCCTATGTTTTGGAAAACATAGTTATTTTTCACACACACAAAAAACTCTGGTATTTATGTTGCCTATAATAGGTTTGTTATTTTTAATGAATTAATAACTATTTCTCAATTTCTCAATTTTAATTTCTAATATGGTTACTCTTGGTAGATATAACCCACATAAACAAAAACTTTTTCCGGTTCTCAATAATTATAGAATGTAAAGCGTTCTCAAGACCAAAGGGTTTGAGAAATGCTGGTCTATACACCCATTATCTTGACTTCCTCAAGTCCCACACTTTCTCAGCCCTCTGGCAATACTGTATTGCTTTCTTCTTCTGCTACTTTTCTGAAGCTCTTCATGGCAAGATTACCTATAAATTCTGAATTTCAAAATCCAGTTCAATTTTCATTCCTTATCTTGTTTGACAACTCTTAAGCCTCTGACATTGTTCTCCTTTCCCATCTTAAAAATCTTTCTCTCCTTGATGCTTGCGAGACCGACCCTTTCACTATGTCTCCCTACCTTTCTGTCTTTCGACTCCCTTTTGCTTGCTCCTTACCCTTACAGAGTGGTTATTCTCAGGGTTCCAACCTACACTATTTCTCTCACTGTTCTATGTATTTTCCCTGGGATGTCTCATTCAAATCTTTGGCTTCAGTTGCTGCTGCTGCATCAACGATTTCCAAATCTGCTTTGCTTTCTTGGGCTTGATGCCCTATTTCCAAATGCATATTAATGTCCCACGAGCATCTCAAAGTGAACATGTCCTACTGAAACTCATGAACTTCCCTTGCCCAAACTCATTCTTTTCTTTGGGTTAATATTATTATCCATTTATTTGAAAACAATAAAAAAGAAAACTCAAAACAATAATTTAAAAAACTATGAAGTTATCTTTGAGTCCTTCTCTTCTTAACACCCCCACCATATGCAGTAGATCCCCGAGTTCGATTCTAGCTCCAAAACAGCTCTAACGTCTATTCCTTGCTTTTCCTCCTCTTCATTCATGCTCCCATCATCCTTTTCCTGAACTACTGCAATTGTCCTATTGATCAATCTGCCCTGTCTTTCAAAGTAATCTTTCAAGCATGCACATGTGTCCATTGTCACTTTTGGTTTTAAAATTTCTTCCATGTTTCCTCATCACCTGTAGGATAATTTCATGCTCCTTAACCAGGACGTGGTACACGAACTCCTTCCTTATTTGGCCCTACTGACCTTTCCAGCTGTGTCTCTTGCCAGTCCCAGTTTATACCCTATTTCCTAGCCATGCCTTATGGTGCAACTGCGCCTCTGCTCAGGTGGTGCTTTCTGTCTAGAGTGTCCATACTCTCTCTGTTAGCAGAACTCAACCTGTGGATCTCTTATTCTTTGCTGTGTTTTCCAAGTCTCTTCTTAAAGGTCGTGTCCTCTCTGATCTTCCCTCTCTTTCAGCTCATGACACATTTGCTTACTTATCTTGCAAAGTCAGAAATCCATTTGAATCAGCCCTTATCATATCTCACTGCATTGTAGATATTTGTTTATATCTCTGTTTCCCCACTAGACTGTGAGTGTGGGGCAGCGGCTCCTCCTCACCTCGCAGCAGTCCCAGCTCACTAAGAGCTGGGCAGCTGGACTAGTTGGGCAGAGGGACATCAGAACAGTGCTCCCTTGCTGTCCTACTGAACCAACAGCAGAGAAATCCACTTTTCTTCATGGCTAAATCAAGATGTGAATATTGAATTGCTTCATCATGGAGAAACATAGGCGCAAAATAAATAAATCTGGTGATACAGATGAAATAAGTTACCCTCTCGCTGAGGGATCAGGATCATACCCTGTAGTTTTGTTGTTTGCTTCCTCCCATAGATTAGCAACGTGGAAAAGGGTTTAGAGAGAAAAGGAGATGCTGGGATGAAAGAACTCATGGGGAAAGAGAAGGAAAACCAGGTGAGTTACTTGGAAAAAAAGAGACTGAAAGGAGGATGAAGGAGATAGAAAAATAAAAAGAGAAAGCATTGTGGGAAAGAATGTACAGAAACAGTACTAAAGAATAGTCAATTCACTGCCAATAAGGAGCTACAGGGAAAAGAAATACAGGAATGAGAGGAAACTCTGACAGGATGCAGCTTCACAATTCTTTTCAGAGCTCAGGCTCATGCCGGCTTCTTTATATTGTCTCCGCAGTGTGTGTCCCCCCCCCCCAACTCTAACATCCATTTAGGTTTTCTCTGAAATGCACTTCTGGGTCAAAAGTCCAGAGCCCCCACATTAGAATAGGAAACTGTCTTTTCTGGATACATGT
Organism: Equus quagga; assembly: GCF_021613505.1. Taxonomy (NCBI): domain Eukaryota; kingdom Metazoa; phylum Chordata; class Mammalia; order Perissodactyla; family Equidae; genus Equus; species Equus quagga. Next base: position 54,470,488 of record NC_060282.1, read on the forward strand.
ACCATTGTAGGAACAAAACCAGCTGACACTTCAACCATTTGAGAAAGTAGTTCCAAGGCTTGTGAGTTTTGTTTAAGATATTGATGAGCTGTCTATAGAACTTCAATTGTTATATTCAATTTCTTCCATCTGGTGTGTTTACATAGGATTTTAATAAGATCCTATGCCAAATTTTAATACTCTTTGATGTCAAGAATCAGAAATAACTCTTGTTCAGAAAACATATATGAGATCAAAGCTACAATAAGTAATTGCTTCAATTAAACAGCAATAGAGCTATAAATTTAATCATAATTTTAAAATTGGTAGTAGAACATAAGGGTTGAGCTTACATATCTCTTATTTTCTAAAATGAAGGTTTTCTCCAGAATTGGAACTTTTATTTGTTTAGTAATAAGCTACATATTGAATGAAATAGATCCAAAAATTGAGAAAAAGGTTATGTGATGACATTTTAAAAGTAAAATACACTTTCTTTATTAAAGCTACTAGCAATACTTGCCTAGTTTTGAAAGACAATACCATATCTAATTATTTTAAAGTCAGCAGAATATACAAGAAACTAAATGTTTTGCAAAGATATGAATTATAACAAGCTTCATTTTCAAAGTGCTCTCCCACTATTATTCAGGCCTCTAGAGAAATCTCCTTCATGTATATATCCTCAACTCAGAATTATTAGTCTCCATTTGTCTTTTTAGTCCTCTTCAAATACAAAACTATTAGCTAAGCATTTAGTATTTTCACAAATTCTATCACTCAAATAAGATTTCATCAATTCTGCGCAGTGATTGTCCATCAGAGGGGAGACGGATTTGTGGGCAGAAACACAATACTTCTGTCAAATTTAGTGTTTAGGTTAACATTCTTCATTCTTCCTTAACTGCCATCTGCTTTCTTTAACACTTTTTCTAAATCTCTCAAACCTTTTACCATGGAATTATAGAGTGTTTGAGCTGAAGGGAGTGGAGAGTTGGGCCAGCACCTCATTTGATGGACCAGGAAATTGAAGGCCAGAGAGGGGCAGCAACTCCCCTATGATCACTCAGCTGGTCTGAAGAAGAGCCAAGATTGGAACTTAGGTTTCCCAGCTCAAGCACACTCTCTGCCAGATCACGTCACCTCTTCTTGTGCTTCTCTGCCCATTGAAAAGCTACCTGTGGCATTTCCCAATGTCCAGGACATATTTTCAGATCCATGAGCCAATCTAGTTTAAAAGAATTGGTGTTGGCTTCCCATGATAGAATAGACTGCTCAACCATCTTTTGTGTATGTTTATAGATAATGAAAGAGAAGGAAGAAGGAAGATGGACGTAGAGGAGGACAGCGTAACACAGAAGCAGTTTAGCTTAGCGCTTAGAAGCAAAGGCTGGTCTCACACTGCCTCGGTTCCTCCTCCAGCTATGCCATTCACTAACTTCTGTGTGACCTGGGACCAGCTGTTGGGTCTCTTTGGCCTCTGTCCTAGGGCTTCTGTGAGGATTAAGCAAGCCAAAGCACTTACAACTAGGACAATCAGGCCTGGCACATGGTGAGCACTCCATGTGTCAGCTTTATAGGAAGTGCTAGATGGAGCTCCTTTTTATTTAGAGGAGCCCAAAACAATTTGGTGGCGTCTATCTTGTATAGTCATGTGGAGTCACTCATTTGCAAAGATACATGATCTTCTCCAAAGTTCTTCCCTCAATGGGGTTCTACTAAGCTGCCCACGTATAAGACCCCAGCTAGGCCACTCACGTGCTGCTCAGCTGTGTTTTTCAGTGTGATCCTAAAGAGATCCATGTAGGAGTAATATCTATGATCTTTTTAGGGCTGTAAACAAGCCAGCTCATCTAACCCACAGACTCTCTCCAGGGTAAGACATCATTATTCTCTAAAAAGCCAGAGGTCAGCTCATTCCTCATTTCACCTCATTCTAATTGGTATCTCACACGTTTATTAGTTGAACCTGAGAAGGAGATCCCAATCTTCAGATCAGTTTGAGACAGAATGACTCCAAAGTCAAGAAGAAAAACTCCCTAAATCATTCAAAGATCTTCCCTTTCTCTCCATTCCCTGGCGACAACACTTCAGGTTTATTAGACAGTTTGTCTGTTAACATTATTCATCTGAAACAAAACCTTGGGTGTGTGCTTTTGGAGAGCCACGTAAATCAACAAAGCTATACATAGAACAGAGCGATTTGCTTAGCAGTCAGGAGCTCCCCACAGATAGCAGTTACACAGATCTTGCCGAAGAAAGGAAGTGCTGCGCTTCCTTATTTTTCTAGCACTCTAGGCGTACAAGTCAATACACATCCTCCATACAGTTGACTATTCAAATATATATTGACAAACCATACTGATTATTACAGGGGCTTAGATTTGTATAATTTCAATATTGGTAATGGTGGAGCTCTTTTCTTTGAATTATCAATATCTACTTTTTTAGTCTTAATTTTAGAGGCAATTTAGAAATGGGATATTTAAGAGGAATCACATACTTTAATAGTGAATTAGCAAAAGTAAAATATCATGAATGCATACTTTCAAAAATTATACACGCAACTGTGGTTTAGTCCATTTGAATGACTCTCAAAAACAGACAGAATAGCAGGCATTTGTGCAATCCTAATGGCTTTCTCACATTTCCTTAATGATGTTATAATCACCTGTGGAAATACAGAAGCCATTTCCCATCTGCCCAACACAAACACGTTGCCTCCTGTTGTGCATTTCCTCCCAGTGACATGCAGCACTTCTCTGGTTTTCCGGACAGCTTTCAGTCCTCAAGGAAAAGATGTTTTGTTATTTCTCCTTAGGTTGCGTTAAGGAGCTCCTCATCAATCCCAAATGGCAGCTCTCTGGAGACTGAACACAACAAGGATTAACATGCGGCTCTGGAGCTAACTCGGTGCTCAGTGTACTTCAGCCTTTTCTAACGCAGTCCCCCCCCCCCCCCCCCCCACCCCCGCCCAGAGGCTCCTGCCAACGTGCTTCCACTGAGTCCTGACACCCGCTTGGCCTCCCTTCTCCACTGCTAATCAGGGAGCAGCTTTCGGATTTACTGATATCTCTTCCCTAGTCTTTATGGGAAAATCTGAGAAGAGAAAGCAGGGTTTACCTCCTAAGCGAGCCTCAGTGATGGCTCCTGTTTCAGAGTCTTTGGTCATACAAGCCCTTTTATCCAGAGATGTCCAGCGGCCTATTCCTAGAAGGGAGATGTCAGAGCATTTTCTGGCTCTTTAAGCAGAATTGGTAAAAACATGGCATTCACGAAGCCAAAACTTTCAGATATCACTGCCGCAAACTACGTTCCTAGCTGCAGTCTCCTCCGTGGCCTAGGACATCACAGCTCTGCATGGCTAGTCCTGTTTCCTGCCACCTATGAGAAAGGCCAGCTGCCAGTTAGACTTATTTTTATATAAAGGCCAATTTAATAGGGAAAATGAGGATTTCCATTATGACCTACCAAGTTAATTTATTCTCAGTCTCATCATCTCCTGAAGTATTTTGCCTCTGCCTAATCCTCAAGCTTTCATCCTGAGGAAAGCCTTCCCTGGTTCCTGAGGTCGCTCCAAGGAGGGCAGGGAGTGTCTTGTGTGCATCCACACTCTGGCACTGTGGCTTCCTATCATTTGTGTAGACAGCCCTTGTCCTTCCTGACTCATGAGCTCCTTCAGAGCTGGAAATAGGTCTTCTTTCCCATTCCATCTCCTTGCTTAGCAGGGCTCCATCCTGAATGAATGCGTAGAAAGGGAGCTGCCCACACCCTGGGTCCTCCCTGAGCCTCAGGCTAGGAACTCTAGGTACCTACTAAGCCGCTGCACTTGGCTATTACACAGGGACACTAAAATCACTGAATTCACCCTCCCCTACCCCAGAGTTGCTTCACTTCTGGGCCCCTAGTCAACGGTCACTGTTCACTTAGTTGCCCAAGCCTTAAACCTGGGAGTCACACTCAGCTCCCACCTCTCTCACTAGAACCTCCCACCCACAGAGCTTCCTCCTTTAGTCAGTTATCTTGTCATTCAAATTTGTCAAGTAGTCTTTGTTCGTAGTGACATTATCTTAATTTTAGCAACAATAAGGTATCCTGAATTATTACAACTGCTTCCAAGTCAGTGTCCTTGCCCTCAGCGCTGCTGCCTTCCATCATTGTCTCCACTTGGAATCATCTCTTGCACATAGTTCAGTGGCCCCATTGCCCATTGGAAGGAGCCTAGCAGCCTTAGGATGGTTCCACGGGCTGCTGCTGTTTTGCCCTGTCTCTCATCCATTCCTCCTGCCTCTGGTCACAGTGCCTGACTTTCCTTGGGGAACCCTCTCCACAACACTCCCGGCCCTTTGCTTTGATCCCAGGCCATTCCTCTCACCTCCTCCTGGTAAGCCAGCTCCAGGGCTTAGAGACAAGGGAATGTGGTCCCTCTGGCCTGGTGATTGATTCAGGTTTGGCCATTTGTGTCCATTAGCCCAGTGAAAAATCAACCTTTGTAACCATTGTTCAGGAAGAGCTTCTTCTGCTGGGTTTGCATCCCATGGAATCTGAGCCTCGAACTGCTGGTGGCCATCTCCACATGGGCTTTAGGCTTGCCAACAGAGATGGGCCAACAGAGCAGAGACTGAGTCACACAGACCTCCGATACGTCCGAGCACCAGATTCAGTCTTGCTCAAACCACTTTACTCCCAGTCTTTTCAGTGACACAGGCCCTTTTTTGTTTAAATCCATCTGAGTTGATATTTTTCTTTTTCACAAAACAGGCTTGACTACCACACACAGCCATGTAAGACCCTTGGTGATAGACTTCTCCCTGTCTTTTGAAGACTCCATAAGGTCCACACTTTCTCTTGCCTCCAGAGTTTTGTACAAAGTACCTTCTTTTCTGGAATTTCATTTCCGTTTCTTTGCTTGAGTAATTCCTATTCATCCTCCAAGAATCAGCCAAGACTTCCCCACTCCTGAGAGGCCTCTCTTGACTGCCCCAAGTCCCCAGTCAAGGCCCTCTCACAGCACTTACCATATTACAGCCTAATTGCCTAATTTTGGGGGGATATAGTTTTGGGGCCTCCCTCTAGACCACAAGGTCCCTAAGGCTGGGATCACATCTTCTCACTGTTGTATCTCTAGAATCACAGTCACTCACAAATATGTCATTACTCACAAGAAAGCAAAATTAGAGCCTCAAAGGGAGATAAAAGAGAAATTATCATCTTGGTTTAATTTAAAATGTGATCATGTATACAGGCATATCTTGTTTCATTGTGCTTCTCTTTACTATGCTTCACAGATACCGTGTTTTTCACGAGATCCTCCACAAGCAAAAAGATTACAACTCACTGAAGGCTCAGATGATGGTTAGAATTTTTTAGTAAGCTATTTTTTAATTAAAGTACGTACATTATTTTTTTAGACATAATGCTATTGCACAGCTAATAGACTACAGCATAGTGTATCTATCATATATATGTAATACATATATTATATATGTATAAAAACTGTACAACTTTTATATGCACTGTAAAACCAAAAAATTCATGTGACTCACTTTATTGCAATGCTCACTTTATTGTAATACTCGCTTTATTGCCATGGTCTGGAACTAAATCTGCAATATCTCTGAGGTATGCCTGTCTTGGAAAGATCACTCCTTTTGGCTAAATCAAGAGAATGAACTAGGTAAGGGCAAGATTGGAGGCATGGAGAACAGCTGCAGCCATTAGGCAAGAATGATGGCATTATGAGTCATGATAGTGCGAATGGGAGTGCAAAGGATGTGATAGATTCAAGATATTCAAAAGATGTACAGTAGCCCCGCCTTATCTGCAGAGGATATATTCCAAGACCCCCAGTGGATGCCTGAAACCAAGGATAGTAACGAACCCTACATATACTATGTTTTTTCCTATACATACATACCTATGATAAAGTTTAGTTTATAAAGTAGTCACAATAAGAGATTAACAACAATAAATAATAATAAAATAGAACAATTATAACAATGTACTATAATAAAAGTTACCGTAGATCTTAGCACCTCAGCATATGATTATTTTTCTTTCCTTATTAAGTCGAGAACTCATACCTTCTCACTTAAAGGAAGCACTTTCTGGCTTCTCTTTGGCATATTCGAATTGCCAGCGTCACTACTCTTGGGCTTTGGAGCCATTATTGTAAGATAAAGGTTACTTGAATACAAGCTCTGCGATACCATGACAGTACACAACCGAGATAGTTACTAAGTGACCAGCTGGCGGGCAGCGTATGCTGGACAAACAGATGATTCATGGCCCTGGCAGGAGGGAGCAGAACGGTGTGAGATTTCATCATGCTACTAAGAATGGTGTACAATTTAAAACTTACACAGTGTTTATTTCTGGAATTTTCCATTTAATATTTTCGGACCAAGGTTGACTTCAGGTAATTGAAACCATGGAAAGCAAAATGGCAAAGGAGGGGGGACTACCGTAAAGGCCAAAGGTTGAGGGGATGTGGTGTAAAGAGAAGAAAAAAGTCCAGATGATGAAAGGTTTCTTGAGACAGGGAAACACACAAGGAGAAGAGTTTTGGAGTCAGTAAAGTTAATTGTTCTTTCTTTTTTGAATTTTTAAATACCATAATATTCACCCTTTTAAAATATACAATTCAGTGCCTTTTAGTATATTCAAAAAGTTTTCTCACCATCGCCATTATCTAATTCCAGAACATCATCATTTCTCCAAAAAAAACCCTATCTCATTAATAGTCATTCTCCATTGCCCCATCCCTTTAGGCTCTAGCAATTATTAATCTACTTTCTATCTCTATATATTTGCCTATTCTGGATATTTCATATAAATAGATTCATATTTTCTACGGCCTTTTGTGTCTCACTTCTTTCACTTAGCATGTTTTCAAGGCTCATCTATGTTGTGACATTTATCAGTAGTTCATGCCTTTTTATGGCTGAATAATATTCCACTGTATGGATATACCACAATTTGCTTAACTATTCATTAGTTGATAGGCACATCAGTTGATGGATTAGTGTTCATCTAATGAATAGATGGACACTGGGTTGTTTCCACCTTTTGGCTATTGTGAATACTGCTCTTATGAACATAGTTTTTGTGTAGACATATATTTTCAATTCTCTTGGGTATATACCTAGGAGGGGAATTGTTGGATTACACAGTAACTTCATGTTTAACTTTTGCGTTTTTTGCAGGGAAAGATTCCCCCTGACTTAACATCTGTTGCCAACCTTCCTCTTTTTTTGCCCCCAAAGCCCCAGTACATGGTTGTATATGCTAGTTGTAAGTCACTCTAGTTATTCTATGTGAGCCACCACCACAGCACAGCAACTGACAGACAGGTGGTGTGGTTCTGCAACCAGGAAGTTAACCCAGGCTGTGGATGCGGTGAACACTGAACTTTAATGACTAGACTATCAGGGCTGGCTTGATGTTTAACTTTTTAGGGAACTGCCAGGCTGCATCATTTTAGATTTCTACCAGTAACATAGAAATGTTCCACTTTCTCCACATTCTCATCAACACTTCTTATTGCCCATCATTTTGATTATAGCCATCCTAGTAGTGTAAACTGGTATCTCATTGTGGTTTTGACTTGCATCTTCCTAATGACGAATGACATTGAGCATATTTTCACATGCTTTTTGGCCATTTGTATATCTTCTTTAGAGAAATATCTACTCAGGTAATATATCCATTTTATCTTTTTTAGATAGAGAACAAAATTTTATTCTAAAAACAGATTTCAGTAACAACAAAATATCAAGAGCTGGTAATTATAATAAAAGGGAGGGGAAGTTAAGAAGAATTTGCTTAAAATGTTTTTCTCAAATATACAAAATTGTCACTGTAATATACTGCCAACTGTCCTTTGTCAGTATTTGAATTATTCACTTTATAAATTAGCCAAGGTAATTTTAAAATTACAGGTTGGTTACTGCCCAATATTTAGTCATACATATGGATTGCTTTTAAGTTAAAGGAAATTCATTCTCAAGGAATACAAGCAAATTTAAACCCTCATATGCTTATTTTAAATGGGATTATTCGTCTTTTCGTTATTGAGTTGTAAAGTCTTTATATATTCTAGATACTAGACCCTTAACAGATATGTGATTTGCAAATATTTTCTCCCATTCTGTGGGTTGCCTATTTACTTTCTTTATAGTCTCCTTTCAAGCGTAAAAGTTCTTAATTTTGATGAAATTCAATTTAGCTATTTTTCCTTTGTTGTTTGTGCCTTTGGTGTCGCGTCAGAGGAGCCATTGCTTAATCCAACATCAGGAAGATTTAAGTCTGTGTTTTGCCTAAGAGTTTTATAGATTTAGCTTTTACATTTAGGTTTTTGATCCATTTTGATTTAATTTTTATGTATGGTGTGAGGAAGAAGTTCAACTTCATTCTTCGGCACGTGTATGTTCACCACCATTTGCTGAAAAAAACTATTCTTTCCTCCACTGAATTGTCTAGCCATCCTTACCCAAATCAATTGACCACAAATATATGGTTTCATTTCTGGACTCTCAATTTTATTCTGTTGATCCATATATCTATGCTCATGCCAGTATCACATAGTCTTATTTACTGTAGCTTTTTAGAAAGTTTTGCAATTGGGAAGTGTTGAGTCTCCAACTTTGTTCATCTTTTCCAAGATTGCTTTGGCTATCTGGATTCCTCGAATTTCCATCTGAGTTTTATAATCAGCTTGGAAATTTGTGCAAATAAATCAGCTGGGATCTTGAGAGGGATTGTGTTGAATTTGTAGATCAGTTTGGAGAGTATTGTCATTTTAATAATATTAAGCTTTTCAATCCATGAACATGAAATATCTGTCCATTTGTTTAATTAATTTCCTTCAATAATGTTTTGTAGTTTTCAGTGTACTTGCACTTATTTTGTTAAATTTATTCCCAAATGTCTTATTATTATTGACGATATTGTAAATGGAATAGTTTTCTTAATTTCTCTTTGAGATTATTCATTACTATTGTATAAAAATACAACTGAGTTTTAAAAAAATTGACCGTGAAGGGCCAGCCCGGTGGCACAGAGGTTAAGTTTGCACATTCCACTTCAGCGACCCAGGGTTCACCAATTCGGATCCAGGGTGCAGACCTACACACTGCTTATCAAGCCATGCTGTGATAGGTATCCCAAATATAAAGTAGAGGAAGATGGGCATGGATGTTAGCTCAGGGCCAGTCTTCCTCAGCAATAAAAGAAAAAAAAAAGAGGTGGCTTTGTGGCAGATGTTAGCTCAGGGTTAATCTTCCCCCCCCCCCCCCCCCCAAAAAAAATTGACCTTGATTGGGCCAGCCTCGGTGGCCTAGTGGTTAAGTTCTGCATGCTCCACTTTGGCAGCCCAGGTTTGGTTCCTGGGCACGGCCCTAAGCTGCTCCTCTGTCAGTGGCAATGTTGTCATGGTGGCTCACATACAAAAAAAGAAGATTGGCAACAGATGAATCTTTCTCAGCAAAAAGTAAATAAATAAAAAATTGACCTTATATCCTACAATCTTGATGAACTTGTTTATTAGTTCTAGTAAATTTTGTGTGTGCATTAATTCTGTTTTCGAAATGGTAACTTGTAAGTGTCTCGAATGCTGTTGAACACAATGGTCCAGGGCTCAGGAAAGGATCTGCGATGGATGTGGGAGTTCCCAGTACTCAGGTGGGTCGATGAGATGGAGCAGGGAGGTTGTGTAGACTAGGAAGAGAAGTCTGTGACAGACCCTCAGGAAACACAAACAGGCAGAGAAAGAGAACTCTGAAAAGCAAAACACTAGTTTTATTCTCATCTAACAATTGCTAGAAATTTAAGGGTTTTTTTCTCAGAAGTATTTTTGTATATTTCTCTGAATTCTAGTGAATTCAGATGAAGAGCCCTTATAAGGACTTTTATCTCAACACTTCCTTTTTCAAATAACATACAAAAATATTTAGAGAAATACTGCTCAACATTTTGGAAATTGACTTTACTTCCTCACAATATCATTCATCATTGATGGTTACTATGGACATTCTAGGCCAAACTTGAGGGTTGAGGTCATATAGCTATTGATCTATTTAAATATCCATAACCAGATTTTTGTTTAAGGGAAGAGAAAACTACAAATACCACCTTAGAACTGCTTTTGAGGACAAATTTTTAAAAATTAACCTAGTTAATGGCATATTTACAAGAGGGAGAAGAATTTGGAAGTTTCTGTCTCCATTTCCTCTTCATTTTTTTCATACTTGACATTCCTTTTCCCCCCCGCAGAGCAGGCTCACATCTGCTGTGTGTTGCTGTTATTGATATGGATACTCCAAAATCAACAGGTGTTTTCTGATGTCAGAAGTCTCTCGTGTTTCCTTTGGATGCGTTCCAATGCTGGATAAAGACATGTTTGGCTTATCTCTTTCATAGCACCAACTGGCTAGAAGATGTTTGAGATCCTGTTGTCAGGGAATTCTCCACCAGAGTTTGTCCATACACTTCACCAAACTTCCAGGTCTGAGTTCCAGGTAGTGTGTGTTGTATGATGTACACTGTGGCCGCATCTACGTGGAAACTAACTGAAACATTTTGATTCAAAACTTTGGTCTCTAGCAATGTCTAAGAATTATTTTTAAAAGGAAATAGGTATAGCACATGGTGGCCCTTCTTCCTTGATTTCTTACTAAATTTTTGGTCAAGAGATCCACTGAGAATTTGAAGTTTGAATATATATTGCTATGTTTAAGCACATACTACAAAGCATGATATTTAGGTAGCTCATACTAGAAAGAGCCATCTTGCAGGCCAGCCAATTTATTTGTTTTTACTATGAGCCAGCCATATTAAAAGAAAAAAATCTTAGATCCATCATAAAAATAAATAATTAAATAACTTAACTGTAGGGGCTGGCCCCCGGGGCCAATTGGTTAAGTTCGAGCACTCAGCTTTGGCAGCCCAGGGTTCACTGGTTCGGATCCTGGGCGCAGACCTATGCATGGCTCATCAGGCCATGCTGGGGCAGCATCCCACATAGAAGAACTAGAATGACCTACAGTTAAGAGATATGTGTATTGGGGCTTTAGGGAGAAAAAAAAAAAAAGGAAGATTGGCAACAGATGTTAGCTCAGAGCCAATGTCCCAAAAAAAGAAAAACAAAACTTAACCGTATTAAGACCTGCATGTTCACTGAAATTTCATGTGCTTAATTATCTATCTATTTTAAAAACTTGTTTGGATCTTCACTAGATAAAGCTTAATTGCTCTAAATTTTTAATTTAAGTTGTCGATCATATTATTCTCCTTCACCAAAGTCATTAAAGAGGATCTTTCCAAAGCAGGAAAAGATTTTGGTATATTGTTAAAAGTAAAATATAGTCTAGCCACAAAACTGATTTGGGGAATTTAAGCATTTTTCTCATGCTGTAAGTGGCTGTTCCCTCTCAAGCTCAGAACCTTAAACTCCCCTTTTTCACATCAGAAATTATTTTATTGAATTACTCAATGACAATCAAATGGGTTTTCCTTTCATAAATAAAATCCAAGTCTTACACTATTATAATAAATATCAAAATTAGAATGTACTTAAAGGCCTACTTTCATAAACTCTGGCCAAGAGCTCTCCTGAGAGAGTGAAGAGAACTGGGCCCTTTTCTCAGGATATTTCAGCCAAACTGAGGTGGGTACACACACACATGTGAATTATGGAGAACAAAACTAAGCAATTCAGGACATTAACACAGAGTGTGCACAGACCAAATCAAAGGACATTTATCAGGATAAGAGGTGACATAATTAATCTACAGAACAATTTGAAGAAAAGGAAATGCTCTCAGTTGGTTAGATTACCCTTATGAGAGAGTTTTAGTAATTTAGGATGCGTTTCAGCAAGAGGCAGGCCGTGCTTCCAGAGCTCTGGTTTATTTCTAGCTGTGCTCAGTATCCTTGTTTAGGACTGTCCCTGCCTGGGCTGCCTTTAGAACAAATCAGCAGAGAGAGAAAGCAGTCCCCATGCTCAGTGCTGCCCTCGGTGACCCGCCTCCTTCTCGTCTCACCTGGCTCTTCCTGAGCCATAGCACAGCCCACTCAACTCTGCATGTTTCCCTGCTCCCAGCTCATCTGCTCTCACCCCCACCCAACATTATCATCTCCCTACAGTGGGGCAGGCCAGCCCCTCTGGGGGGTATCCTTCCCCCCAAGGAATGTCAGGACTGTAGCCTCATCCACGGTCCCTCCAGCTCCCTCCCTCCCTGCCTGTGGCACCTACAACAGTCCTGTGGCCTTTTAAATGGAGTCTGGGCCTGTCATCTCTCGGTCTTAGTGACCTGCCCTGTCACCACCCGTGCCAAAGTCTGGCAGTTTATACCTCTTGGACCTTTAAACATTCCTCAGATTTACTTTGATTGTTCAGAAAAGGTCTGTTTTAGCTAATCTCTTATCATCCTATGGGGGATGAATAGTGCAATTTGGCTGGATTAGGTTGGGGATTATCTCTGATTGCTTATTTTAGAGAAAGTGGATCACAAAGTAGTAGAGAAACCCATCCTGTGGGGTAGAAGTTGACATGCTCAGATCCCACAGCTACCCCTAAATTCTTGTATGAAAACTGAAGGCTTTACCACTGAAAATAGTAAATACCATGATGAGGTTGCCAGTGTTCCTTAAGTATAACACAACTCCCGACCAGGGATATCTTTCTAGCACATTCACATCTCAGATCTCCATTCCGTGTTTTTAATTCACAGCCGTGGGCCAGCAGGCACATTCTGCACTTCTTCTCTGACCCTTCCAGGGTTAGGAAGCCCCACTGCCCTGTTCCACTCTATTTTCTGCACTCAGAACAGGAGATACTCTCATCTCCACAAGATCAGACAAAGTCAGGCAAGGAGAAAATGCAATCGGATTGTTCATCCATCCTCGGACACCTGGTAGGCAATGGGGACACTGGGAAGCAGAAGGAATTGCTGTTCTTTGAGAATTAAGCACTTTGCGACCACATTTACTTCCTTTCTTCTTCCAAACTCTTTTATCCACCAAACTTATCACATTTGATACTCTATAACTCCTGATTTGTATTGCCTTTTGAGAAATAAGAAAAGACTCTGGAGAGTCTACTGAGAAACTACTGGACTGAATCTCCTTATAGATAATTCTTATCAGTTCAAACACACCACTGCTCTTCTGATAGAATTTGCATGTTTTCAGAACATGCCTTTTCTTTTTTGTCTTGTGGTGCAGTGTTTTTTGTTGTCATTTTCTAATATATAAAAGCAGATTTTTAAATATAGTTCTTCTTTCCAGATTGTTTTATTTTAGTGAAATGATTAAATAACATTCAAAGGGAGGGAATCAATTAGCATTATTTTAAAATAAATCTGACACATATTTCTAAGCCCAAGTGTGCCCAGCATTGGTGAGCCAGCCCAGCATTTGTAAGTGGTATGAACTAAAAGAATGAAGGAAGGAAGGAAAAAAAATGAAATCTAACTGTGCCCTCAGCGAGCCTCTTGGTGACACTTTAACCAGTCCCTGTTGTAGACCCCTCCCTGGGAGCGGCTTTGATGTGGACCTATTCATTCTCCTGGTTGCTGTATTTACCTTTGTGAACGGCCTTCCCTCCCAGAGGGTATCTAAGGACACAGTGGAATGACTTGAAGATTTACCTGTTTGGTTTGAAATCTGCCACTGAGAACACTAGAGTTAGTCTAAGTGCAGAGAAAGTTCCAACACTGGTAAGCATGAGAAGGGCCTCACTTTGTTCCAAGCATTCTGCAACCACCATCAGACTGAATCTCACCACAACTCTGTGAAGCAAGCACCAGTATTACCTGTTTTAAAGATGAGAGGCTCAGAGCAATTTGCTCAACGTCACACACAATAAGCGCAGGGCCAAGATTTGAAATCAGACTTTGAAACATTATGTTACATAAATATGTATTCCTCTCTCACTGGCTCCTTTCCGCCTGAGTTTACAATGCATTATTGATTGAGAGTGGGAAGCACAGGAACTCAGTTGCTAGTTACAGGACATGGTCTTGGTACAGGAATTACGGGTAGAAAGATGGAAACCATCCCATCTCCACCTACAGTCTGGGTGCCGGCACCCCGTGGGGTGGGCAGCTGAAATCTGGTGTAGCTTTGCTCCTGCAGAGCCCCCATCTTGACTGGAATGAAAAACAAAGGGAATAACAGGAGCCAGTTCTCCCACACTAACCACTAACCGGCTTCCTTGGCTCCTCCAGCTCCCGTCCTTCCTGACGGTTCAGCTTGGCCTTCAGGTTTTTTCAGTCACCCACATTCCTCCAATCCATTCCCTTTTTGCTTAAATTAGCCAGATTTGACTGCTGTAGCTAGCACGCAAAGAACTCCCATCTTTGGAATACTTATAAAATTCATGGCATTGTGCATGACATCAGCTGGTTTAATGCTCTGGATAAAGCATTCCTCAATTTATAAATTACTATCTTGAGGCACCAACAAGTGACTCTCTCAAAATCACATAATTAACAAGTGGTAGAACCTATACAAGTCCATCATTCTTTATGCACAATTCTGTGATCCACGCAGCTCTAAAAACTACTGACAACACCTGGTCTGAATTGATGCGTGGTTACTTACAGTCTTTATATCACTTAACATAACATTGAACTTGATGTGACTGCAAAACTCATGCTCCTCCCCGCTTTAATGGGTTTGAAGGCTTCACCCCTTTGTGAAGAGCCTACTGACCTACACCCATGTGGTTGTCCACCATTTGATGGCTCCTTTTAGCGAATGTTAGGAGCTTCCAATGATTGGCAGTAGTTGGGAGCTATACAGTCTCTCTCATGCAAACTTGCAAATCTGGGGCCAAATCCTGCCAAATGCATAAACATTTAGCAAGCAAATTTTTTAAAAATCATACTTTCTGGTGTTTTATGCCCAGAGAAACTGTCCCTCTCTGTTCCGAGTCACTCCAAGGAGCGCTCTCATGACGGTTCGCTCTGTAGGGGGAGCAACTGTATTCTAATGTGAGGACCACCGGGCTGGATGGACCCTTCTGCTGGTTCATAGTCTCTCATCTGAAATTCTAAGATTAAAAAAAAAACACACAAAATCGAAATTATTTTTACAATTTATTTGGCAGAAAAAAATCAAATGTTGAGGGTTCCAGAAAATTTCATTTATCCACTAAATATGAATATTCACATGTTTTATGCCAAAATTTTAATGTTTGCTTATAGGGTGCTGTCCCAGATCTCTCCGGGTTATTAATTAATATAGGCATATATATTGTACTCCCTTTCTACTTGGCCCCAAAGGCTTTGAAGAAGGGATTAAAATCCTGTAACTTGTTCACGCAAGAGCAAAGGGCCCATGTGATCCTAGTCACTACATATCTTGAGCACCACAAATTTCACCAGTAAAAAATTATTTGGCAAGCACGCTTTATTCTAATTAGTGAATGTAGTTTTGGTATGGACATTAGTAATATACTGCCTGCTAGTTATTTCTACAGTGAAGTTTCTGATTCGAGTACTAGAAATGCTAGCTAACCACACCTGCTTTGTACATGAAATATAATTTGCATAATCCTCATACAGACACTATAATGTTGTAAATACTGAAATTTTAAGAAATGTCAATTATTTGATATGGAATTACTTTAAAATTTATTATAAACCTGCCCATATTTTAAAATGGAACTTTCAAACAATCTAAGCCTTATCTAAACATCATTTAAATTTTATTTGAAAATCTAAAGGAGGGTGATTTCAACTAGCAAACAAGTGTTACTAATAGGGCGCTCCAACGTGCACCTTAGTTTCTTTTGCTCCTAATTATTCAAATGGTATTCTTTGGTGCAACTGTGTGTAAATACAAATCCAGGCCTGAGCACTGAAACTGAAATTGAATGTCAGTGATGGGTTATGAGGTGGTTATCCTCACAAACTAGGGGGGGAAATATACATATATAGTTGTTATTGCTCATTATATATAAATATTATAAACCAATGAAAAAACCAAAACTATAAATTGTGTAGAAAATCCATAGATCCCCAAGAATGTCTGAGGTTTCCTAAGGCCCATAAACCCTACTCTGAAAAACACTAGATAATTCCTCTGCCACTGTTTGTGAAATCCAAAAGGAGAATGGAAGACTCAAGCTGATCCCACAACACCATAGCACCTCAAAGTTATCCAAGCATTCGAATTTATTCGGTCTACCTACAGCTCTCCTGCCTTCAAGTAGCTCCCGGGATACGATAAAAATACAGTATACTGGGCATCCAATGAAGTCCTGCCAGAAAGGGCAATAGTTTCTTATAAATGCTAAATAAATGAACAAGCCTAAATCCTAAAGATGACTGGAAGTCAACTTGACCCAATAAAATTTTTAAATGAACCAATAAAACCTCAGTGTATTTGAGGAATTGAATTCACTTGAAATTTTAAATACCTAGCTTTTACTGCTGGAAGGACAAAATCTGTGAAGAAACTTCATGTACTGCATTATTTGGAACTGTTAAAAAATATTTGGCTCATCTGGTCCGTATATTTCCACTTAGTGGTAGTAAACATAGTGGATACTTTCTATTGCAGGATGATATGCCTGATATTATTCCAAATGGGGTGAGGGGGGAGGCAGGAATCTAGCTTGGTAATTAAGCTGCACTTCAGGAAAGACAAAATAAAGAATGCAGGAGTTTTTACCCTCATCAAGGATGCTGAAAAATAGATGAAGAAAGTTTGCTCTTTTTCAGCGAAGCCTAGAAAAGTTTAACCTTGTAGTAGGTCATCTACAAAGCTAGACTAATCTAGGACTAGGGTGAGGTTCTAGGACTAAAGGTCAGAGGCTCTTTAAATTCAGCATTTGGTTCAGGACTCTGGGACCATTCCCATATTATCCCAAATTTACCCAAAGCCAAAAAATCTACAAAAAGAGTTGAAAGCACTCTAGGGATGAGTTGGAGAGTACAGAGTGATCTGTTTTGTGGCTTTATCTTCCATGTTATATTTCTGTTTCCAAGGGTATATTAAATGGTAGAATGAAGCTTACTTGTTTAAAAAAAAGTACAATCCCTCAATGGCATAAGGCATCACAAACCAAAATGATCTAAAATACTACACTCAATATATAACATTGTTGTAATATATAGGTTTTAGATGTAAAAGGTCAGTTTTCAAATTGTTTCTATTTTTTAATATTAATGTTAACAGCAATCAATAAGGTATGTGTGATTGTGTCTATATAGACATAGACATAGATATATGATATTAATCTACCAGCAATCAAATTGATAACTGTCGCAGTAATATAGGAAATGCGTACAAATGACTGAATTCTCTCTTGTTTTCAATCGTTGGTTTGTTTGGTTCTTCAACAATCTACCCAGAGCCAAGTGTAGATCTTCTCTGCTATGATTGCATTTGTTCTCTCAAGATGTAAGAAATAAAGAAAGACACCTCCAAAGTCTCCCTGGCTACTGCTCGGTAGATTTCAGATGGCCTGATTGCATCTTTGACCTCAAGGGCCACCTGAACAGTAGTAAGAAAAACTTTTCTTACTAGATGTTGGGGCAATTCAAATCTGTAAACATGTCCCTGGTGCTATCAGTTTAATTGAAAGCTTCCTTAACTTATTGTCAATTTGAATGTGACTATGAGGAGGAGAACCCATTTCCTCTCAACGATTTTATATCTCCTCTAGAGATTTTCTTTTTTCCAGTGGGAGACTTTACAGTTGTGTATATTATGGGCAATGTAAAAATGAATGAAATCCTGACTAAATGTCTAGCGCCACCTATTGGTAGTCAAGTATACATTGATTCCTGGTGACTCGCATTCCCACTGAGGAAGCAGAAGTGATTTTGACCATTCTATTTTTCAATATATATGTCCATATGCACACTTTATGATGACTATTATATTTAAATATTGATGGTGATAATGATAATAAATATAGAATTCTTCTAAGTTACGGTTTGTATTATTCAATTTCACAATTCTGTTAAAGCAGCACACACAGTGACAGTCTCCTTTTCTTTTGTTCTTTTTTGTTGTTGTTGTTAAGATGAAGATGAGGGGGTGGTTAAATATGCCAGGCCCAGGGAAGAACCTGAGCAGGTGACTTGAGAAGGAAGACACAGAGGACCCTCTCTCCCCTCTCCCTCCTGTCTACCCCAATACTCCTTGGTTCCTCTGCCTGCTCAGGCATCCCTCTCCTTGCCAACACAATTTCAGCTCTTATCAGCTGGGCTCTTCTGGACTCTGCTTGGCAGGCTGCATCAGTATCATCCACACCTGCCACTCAGCCCCAAGAGCTGGGGACACACTGTGTGCGAGGCACTAAGGACAGCAGCATTACGGCAGAGCATGCCTCCCCACAAGAAGTTCAGAGACCAGGGTCTCCCAGGACAGTCTCCTTTTCAACAGTAAAATGAAAAAGGTAGGAAGATTCTAGATACAAGGCAAAAACAGTAAAATTACATCTTCACATTTTGTTTGTTAATCCTTGTCTCGAAATACACATCGTCAGCCACAACACAAGGTGTCCTGATTATGCACCGCACCTTTTGAAACAGCCTTTGGATTTTTCCCTGACATTTAAGAGTTTGAAATGATAAAGTTATTTAAATTCAATTACTTATCTGTGCTAAGAATAAACGGGCCACAAACGATGGTGACACAACTGGATTTCCACATGCAAAAGAATAAAATTGAATTCTACTTCACACCATAAGCAACAGTAATCAACTCAAAATGGATCAAACACCCGTAAACAAAATGTGGGATATACATACAATAGAAAACTACTCAGCTTTAAAAAGGAAGGAAATTCTGACACATGTTACAACATGGATGAACCTTAAGAGCATTATGCTAAGTGAAATCAGCCAGCTAGAAAAAGACAAATATTCTACTTTAAGAGGTAGTCAAACTCATAGAACAGAAAGAGGAATGATGGTTGCCAGAGGCTGGGGTGTCGCGGGGGTGGGGTGGGGCGAGAGCTGTTTAATTGCTATGGAGTTTCAGTTCTGCAAGATGAAAAAAGTCCTGGATATTAGTTGCACAAAAATTTGAATGTACTTAAAACTACTGAACTGTACACTTAAAAATGGTTAAAATGGTAAATTTTATGTTATGTGTATTCTATTGCAATTTAAAAAAATAAAGTTCTAAGAAATGGATCAATCATACATGTAACAGCTAAAATTATAAAATGCATAAAATAAAACATAGGCATAAATCTCCATGATCTTGGATTAGGCAACAGTTTCTTAGATATAACACCAGAAGCACAAGCAACAAATGAAAAAATAGACAAAATGGACTTCATCGAAATTAACAACTTTTTGCTCCCAAGGACTCCATCAAGAGAGTAAAAAGGCAACCTGGGAGAAACTTGCAAATCATGTATCTGGTAAGAGACTTGTATCTAGAATATAAAAGGAACTCTTACTATTCAATAATAAAAAGACAAATAACCCAATTTCAAAATGAGCTCAAGAATCTGAATAGACATTTCTCTAAGGAGGATTTACGAGTCACCAATAAGCACATAAAATGATTCTCCATGTCATTAGTCATTAGGGAAATGCAAATCAAAACCACAACAGAGACACTGATTCATACCCACTAGGGTGGCCATAATCAAATAGACTGATAACAAGTATCGGTGAGGAGTAGAGAAGTTGGAACCCTCATATATTGCTGGTAGGATTTTAAAATGGTGCAGCCACTTTGGAAAACAGTCTGGCAGTTCCTCAAATGGTTAAAGATAAAGTTACCACGTGGTCCGGCAAATCCCCCCCAAGAGTACTGAAAACATGGGTCTGCACAAAAACTTGTATACAAATGTTCATAACAGTATTAGGAATAATAACCAAAAAGCAGAAAAAATCCACATGTCTATTAGCTGACGAAAGGATAAATAAAATATGGCACATCCATGCAATGGAATACTATTCAGGCAGAGACAAGAATGAAGGACTGATACATGTCACAACACGGATGAGCCTTGAAAACATCTTGCTGAGTTAGAGAAGCCAGTCACAAAAGACCACATAATGTTTGATCCCATTTCTATGCAATGTCCAAAATAGGTAAAACTATAGAGATGGAAAGTAGGTTAGTGATTTCCTAGGGTTAGGGAGGTTTGAGGGGAAATGAGGAGTGACGAAAACTTTAAAATTGATTGTGGTGATGGTTGCAGGTATTTGAATGTACCAAAAAGTCACTGAATTGTACATTTAAAAATGGTGAATTGTATGATATGTGAAATATATCTCAAAAAGAGCTGTTATTTCAGAAAAACAAAAGAGTGGACAGGCCAATACTAGATTCACCATCATTAAATTTATGACACTGATTTTTAAAAACATTTAGAATGGGCAAGACCAGAAAGAGAAATGCTGAACATCCCTAATGGTATTAAGGCATATCAAATGATTAGAGTTTAGATTTAATGAATGTGAGGTTATTACAGTGCTTTATAGTTTGAATATTTATTTTGTTACAATAAGTAATTTCCACTAAAATTGAAAATAGAGACATTGTTCTTATCATTCTTTATCTTCCATACTCTTCTTTCCAGAAAGCAACATGAACAAGTGGCTTTAATCTAGAAATTGTCCTCCAGCTACGACTACTGCCCCTCTTCCTGGGATTATCTTTTATATATGCTAATTTCCTAAATTCAGAAGCAGTTATTTTCATTCAGAATGTTAAAGATACCCCTAGGTAAACTCATTGAAAAAGTATTGATTTTCACCGCCTTCCTCTGCATTAGAAGCTTCAAGAATCCCTAGGGGCTAGGCTTCCCTAAACCTGGTCTTAAGAACCATCGGGTGAGCATTTCCTCAGCTGCTTGGTAAAAAATGCAGATTCACAGAAGTTACTGCAAACCTCCTACACCCTCAGGTGATTTTTATGCATACTAGAATGTGTAGGTTTAGGAATATTCTACTTCCTTACTCATCAGAGAGGTAGGAGTTTTGAAATCTCATTGCCATATGAAGAATTATGGAATCCTAGAATGTTAAAACTGAGAGGCCCCTGAGAGTCGTCTCGTGCAACCCTCTCATTTTATGTAAGAAAAAAACAGATGATTAGCCCAAAGTCACATAGCTAGTTAGGGGCCCAGCCGGGACAAGATGGTGCTTGGACCTTCTGATGTCCAGAGCGTCCTGGCTCAGGTGGGGTGGAATGAGGTTGACTGAGCATGACTGGAGTACCTGCTACATCCATCTACCGTTAGGTGGAACCTTGAAGCTGAGCTCTAAATATAAACAGGAAAGAGGAGAGAAATAGCATGAGAAAGGGTTCACTGGAGAGATGGCATTTTTTATTTTTTTCTACTGCAGCTCTTTTATATTCACTGACATAAATTTACAGTTTAATATTTAGTCCCCAGAAAGCATTTCATACTCTCTTAAAATATTATGTAGCTATGGGGCTGGCCCTGTGGCCGAGTGGTTAAGTTCGCGCGCTCCGCTGCAGGCGGCCCAGTGTTTTGTTGGTTCGAATCCTGGGCGCGGACATGACACTGCTCATCAAACCACGCTGAGGCAGCGTCCCACATGCCACAACTAGAAGGACCCACAACGAAGAATATACAACTATGTCCTGGGGGGCTTTGGGGAGAAAAAGGAAAAAATAAAATCTTAAAAAAAAAAAAATATTATGTAGCTATGGAAGTAAGAAAGTGTACTTATGTATTTGTAGAGCTGACTATTTCCACTTTTCTTGTTGGGCACTTGTGACTCCCTATTAAGAATTTTCTAAATGTTTCGATTCTTCAACAAAACGATTTCGCAAAATAGTTTCATCTCCCTCTCCCTCTCTTTCTCCCTCTCTCTGTCTTTCCTTCCTTCCTCTGGTCCTGGAAATTGGCCAAGAAGATTATTTATGGCTCTTAGTTCGCATCACACCTTAATAATAAACAGGAGCAGTTTTCCTTTGTTTTCAAATTTCAACAGTACGGTAGTTAAAAATTGGCTCCCATCAGAAAACTCTTTCTCCAAGTCTAATGTGCTATGCTGGGTATATAACATGATTAACCAGTACAATACGTACAGCAAAGAAACCAGGTGAGAGATTTATTGATTCTGGCTGAAACAAATTGAAAAGTAACCTTGAACACTTTGTGAAGTCCATAATGAGTTCCACAAATCAACTTTTGGAGCCAGTTGAGCATGTCCATTTAGTTGAGGCAAAGAGCCTGTGTTTGATCTAACTTAATAACGTAATTCCAGAGTAAAAAGTAGGTCAAAATGATGACATTCTAAAATTCAAAGTTGTTTTTTTTTTTTACTAAGAGAAATGCATTTATTTCGAATAGAATTAATGATATTTGGTAAAGGATGACATTTTGTTAGATAGTTTGGGGGTTCCTTCTACTAATGAATACTTGGTGACAGATATTCGGGAAGAATGAGTGTCCCCAAGTTCAGAGCTGATTCCAAGTAAAACTCAATGACTTGGCCCTTCTAGAAAATTTCCCTGACTCTGAGGAATCAAACTTCAAATTGAGATTATAAACTATAACATAAAATTATTTAGTATAGTCAATAATATAGAACAGAATTCTGTTCTACTGATATTCACCCTATTTGAGTTAAATATGTTATCTGACAGCATTAAGAGGCTATGTTTTCTGAAATTCAGTGTAAGCTTTAAAAAAAATTTGACTAATCAGGACAGTAGAGAGCGCAATAATTATTAAGCCCTCAACAATTAACTTTCTGAAATCAGAAACGGAAAGACTGTGTCTACATGCTCACACATGAATAATTAGGATAGTAGAGACACAATTTCAAACTCAATTTCTTTGCTTTTTCGTTGTTGTTGTTATTAGTTTGTTTTTTTGGGGAACCATAAAAGGAATCTATCTTTCCATTGATATTAAATTTTATTAATAATGTTTTTCTTTTTATATGAGGAACTATCTGGTTCTATGGAAGTAGAGAATTCCATTTTTATGGGAAATCAGGAGTAAGTTACAGTGGGGAAAGGTACCGCATCCATTTGATTATCGAGAAATCTCATCCTTTTTTTCTAGGGCTGCAGCCCTTTTTTTCTGGCCAAAAACTAAAGAACTAAGTTCCCCAAAGTATAGGGTAATAAAAGAACCAAAAATGAGTAAAACTTCTTCCTTCTGACTATTTATTTTGGTAGGAAAAAAATAGATTTCAAAACTGGATAGCAAGCCCTTGGTTTATTGTTTACCAGTAGAAGAACTCATAGTCTCTTCTAATAAATGTTTCCAAACAGATTACTTACCTCAGTCAATTTTAGGAAAACTATTTCTCTTTGAGGCAGGAAGGACAAATATGATGTTTCAAGAGCAGCTGGTAAAATAAAAGCATTTGCCACCCCTCGCTGTGGTAGAAAGATGCCGACACTAACCCACACCCGTGATCTCTCGCTTTACAATGAAATGGCAGTGTTCTCGTACCCAGGTAGAATTCTCCAGCAATTTCCACATTTTGGCACATTGCCACAGACACTCATGCTTAAATCTGAAAACACTGGTTAGCATAGCATTCAATTTATGGAGAAATAACTATTCTCTTGTCATTTTGAGTGCTCAGGCACCTAAAGGAAGCATTTTCATACAAAACATGGTGACAAGCCTTTTAAATCCATTTGTAAGATTATTTCGCTTCTTTTGTAAAAAGATGAAATAATGACTGCTGTTGAAAATTTCCTCCTAGACAAATATTTTCCAAGCTCATTCCACCCTCAACTTTACTTAGTATCACTAAATATTATGCCACATTTTTCTGGAACATTTCATCAAGTCCCAAAGGGAACAAGTGAGAGAAAACCTGGTAAAGTACACTAACGAACACATATCAGAGAAACAAAAGAGGGCTCTGTGTTAAGAAGATTTTCTTCCCATTCCTACAATCACTCGTCTCATTTTTAACTTGATTAACTTAAGGTAACTTATCTTTTTTCCTTTTTTTTTTTCAGTTCTTCAGTATTCCAGCCACAAACCTTAATTGCCATTTAATGTTAATAAGCCTGAGAAAGAGAGGGTGAAAACTCATTTTACCCATTCGAGGCAGGAAGGTGGGAAGGGAGAAAACATCACAATTAGGATTCCGAAGTAGATTTGCTTAATGTTTTAAGCAAAAGTGCTTTCAAAAGTTATCCATGAATTTAAGTTGAAAATAGGACATAAAATAGTAGATAAAGCTTAAACTCACACTTGTCAGATGTTAAAACTATCCTATGACTAATCATAAATCAATTAGTTTATGTACTAGAGTATTTTTCTATTAACTACCCTGGGGGAGAAGATAATCCATTTACTGCTAATGTGGAAATGTGCTTGCCTGGGGGCGGGTAAGAGGGCAGGAACAATATCCTGATTGGTGTTATCTAAAGTGGATGCATCTTTCAACTAGTTTTCAATTTCTAACAAAACTTTTAATATCTATGTCTTTTCCATATTGTCTTCGATTTCTAATTTTTTAAATAACAGCATCATTGAAATATAATTCACATACTATATAATTGGCCCATTTAAAGTATACAATTCAGTGGGTTTTAGTAAATTCAGAGTTGTGCAATCATCCTCACAATCAAGTTTATCAATTTTCATCAGCCCATAAAGAAACCCCATACATTTCATATAAATGGAATCATGCAATATGTGGTCCTTTGTGACTGACTTCTCTCACTTAGCATAATGTGTTTTCAAAGATTAATGTCTAATTAAAATCTTTTTTTAATTGGGAATAATTTCAAACTTACAAAAGAGTTACTAAAATAAAAATTGTACAAAAAAATCTATATATCCCTTATCCAGATTCATCTATTGTTAATCAAACATCTAAAGGTTTTTAATGTTTTGGTTACTGCAGCAATAAAACATTTTTAAAAAATTATGTTATATTTATGTAATTAATGGTCTGCAGTAGCTTATAAATAATTTGGATTACCATTTTGAACCTTTCTCAAAATTACTCTGAAACCCAAGGGCTAATTCAGAGGCAGATGTGTACCTGATACAGTCCAATGGATTTTTTTGCACGTGCTCAGCAATACTTGAAAGTCACTGAAATGAACACACAGGAAACAGGATTTAAGAAGGCCAAGGGGAGACCAAGTCCTTTTCTACCGTTCTTATCAAATTGGAATTATGATCAACCAATATTGATTAAACACCTTACTTTGTGTCCCAAACTGCTATGAAGAGGTATAAAGAGGAGTAAGACAGGTGGTTAATTTTAACAAAAATAACCAACTGCGGTATACTGTGACCTGAACTCTGCTAGCAAAACTATGAAAAATGGCTATGGAAGGCATAAATACTTCATCTTTTCTGGGAGGAAGACATTACTGAAGTCATAGAAGGGGATGTACCTCAACAAAGCTTTGGGTAATAATTTCCCTTTGAGAAAAGTCATTAAAGATGACCCAGGCTACATGTGTTACGGAAAAAGTGATAAGATGAAATTAAGAAGATCCTTTCCTCTGAAGTTTTATTACTTTACAAACAATCGGGGGCTAAGAATCTAAGGTAGTTTTTCTTGTTTGTTGTTTAGAAATAATAGTACTCAGGATGCCCTAAGACTTAGCATACGTTATATAGTTTTCATCTATAATCTCACAATCCTATTGAATATCATTAAAAGTTTACTACTTTTAATATATGAGAGCAGTGTTTCCCAGCCTTGGAAACACAACCACTAGGGTACTTGTAAAGTAGACTCCGGGGGCCTCTCCAGAGGCGTAGAGTCTGGGGAACTGTTTGGAGTATGCTTCCCTAGGAGTTTATGAGGATAGGCTAAATTTAGGATACCACGTTACCATATCAGTTATTGACGCTTCGTCCATGGACATAGAAAGTATCACTGCAGAAATATTGAATAAAAAGTGTGTTGTCCTAAGTTTCCAAGCCAGACCAGAGGGCTCACAGTACAGTGATCTAAGAGAACTGAGTCCTTCAAGCAGTGCAGGAGCAATACAGCGGCTAAGGGAAGATAGCTGGAAGATGGTAGGATTGGCCTTTTTGCATGTGTGAAGCTATGTTAACATTGTGGAACAGTAGAAAAAGCATTAACTATGGAATCAAAGGATCCAGTCCTTCCTAGATTTGTGATTCTGAGTGAGTCATTTTCTCTCTCTGAACTTCATTTTCCTTTTATGAAAAACAAATTGGAAGCAGTATGAATATCTAACTGGTAGGGTTGTTTTGAAGATTAAATTGAAGCATGTATATAAAAATTCTTTGCAAAGTACTGTATAAGTATTATTATATTTTGCAAAACTACAAATCCCTTTTCCACATTCATGTCCTTTAAAAAGCAACACCAACTTTTTAAAAAATAAAGTAACATATCATTTTAAATGTATTACACAAGTCCATTATATCTGAAAATAAATCTACAAAAGGAACCATTTTTTTTCCTTTGTGTATTACTCCATGTTGTAGCAATTTTGATAGTGTCACAATTTTAGATCTCTTGCTTACAGGAAGTTCTTGCTCTGAAAGACTAGAAGACATTTGCTGATGTCCAGCTGAGAGAAAACCTACAGAAATGTGAAAAAGTAAAATAAGATACTTTCAAGATCATTTGAATTCAAGAAAGCTACTTGTAAAGAAATTTAAAACTGAGGGAATATGGCTGGGCAATTTAAGTACCTTTGAGAGTAGAGTTAATTGTAATTTAGAATGAAAGGAATGCAGGTAAACAGTTCAAGTGTCTGCCTGGAAAATATAATTTACATCAATTAACAATTTAAAACCCTCTGTCTGAATAAAGGCCTTTGTATGGTAATAAGATATAAGAGATAACAAAAAAATCAATATTTTATTATAGGGAAATATTTTCCATATATGGAAACTTGCGACCAGCTCTTTGTTGATGGCGATGGGAACAAATGGAAGACGGGAACTTGAAGGGATCTGCGACAGCCAGAACTCCAAGTATACTTATAAAATTAGAAGTTAGAATGAGTTGGGGGATGGTGTGAGGAGAGTTGGCCAAAAAGCCTAATCCCATGAGAAAGACCACGGGCGCCTCAGAAGTCGTGGAGCGAGCCTACACCAGCCGCAGGAGCAGCATGCTTAGGCAGGAGTGTTGTCAGAGCTCTCGCTTTAGGTAAAGGAACACATCCCTTAGCTTTAGCTTCTGGTACCAGATCCCCAAATTAACTATCAGAGACTTCACTTCCGTTTCTTCATCAGTAAAACAGAAAAAAAATTATTTTTATATATATGATGTATAGGAGTAGCTATGATTAATAATATACATTTACATATTTGGCAGCAGAAGAAAGAATTCAAATCTGTGACTTAGAAGCAGGTCACTGGGAGGTTAAGTTAACCTAAAAGGTCCGATTCCCACTCTCCTCTTGGCCACAGTCTGCTTCCCACTCCTCAAACTCCTCCTGCACCCACACGAAATCCCAGCAGAGAAGCTGAAAGCATTCACGTCTCCACTCGCCCCACGGAGGCCCTAGGATCGGACTGGCAAATGACCCTTTACTGTCAACCCATAGCTTATTATTGATGTCGTGCTTATTACCGACAGAAATTTTCATCTAATATCACTTTCATAATCAGTTTGATATCTCCTTTAAAAAAAATCATAAGGCTGAGACAGCTAATATTGCAAAATGACAAAGGGGCTGCCGTTTTAAGGCCCCAGTCTTCCTGAGA
Organism: Equus quagga; assembly: GCF_021613505.1. Taxonomy (NCBI): domain Eukaryota; kingdom Metazoa; phylum Chordata; class Mammalia; order Perissodactyla; family Equidae; genus Equus; species Equus quagga. Next base: position 54,498,113 of record NC_060282.1, read on the forward strand.
GAGGCTGAGGCCCGGGGTCTGTGGGGTAGGACGGTGAACGGTCGGTGCCAGCCTGCAGGGGTAGTAGAGAAACTGCACGTAAGCAACTGGAACTTTGGTAGCAATTTGAGTGTAATTTGATGTCTGATGAAACTTACAACAAAAAGTGTGTTTGTATTTTGCATGACTTTGTTTTTTATTTTTCTAGCAATTGTCTTTTTATTATACTTTAAAAGTATCAATGTGTGATAGATTAGAAATAAAGGAAAACCCTGAAGCTTCTCCACAGATAGTTTGAGAAGGCTTGCTTTAAGGAACATTTCATTTTGATCAGTATTTCAACTATCTGGTCATTTTCTCCCTAGAACAGTGACCTGGGCACAGACAGAGGGTGGGAAGGGGCGCCTGTCCTCAGATCTCCCTGTTGTTTGCCATGGGCGTAGGGGTCTTTCTTAGTCAACCTGCAGGTGGCTGGGCCAAGATTCCTTCTTCCCAGCTCCTGGCTCCAGGTGATAGCTGCGGTCTCATCCCCTGAGCAAACACCTTCAAAGAGCTCGCTGCAGATACAGAGTGGGCAGGGAGATTGGCTTTCTCCAAACACGGGGAGATTGTGGAGGGGGAGTAGGTGAAAATCATATTCTTAAGCAAGAACAAACACAATTAACTGGCAACTGGATTAAGATACCTAATCAGTCAAAATTATTTAGAGGCTCTTATAACCATCACCCTTCTTTTGAAAGTTCTTAGTTACTCTGTGAGATAATACTCTGTTAATGAAATACATGTCTGTAGGGAACACTCCTCCTCTTAAAGTGACATAATGAGGCTTCTGTAAAAGCTCTGAAGGGGAAGAGTGTTTTAAGGAAAAAGACAAGACGTGAAAATGCAGAGTAAAACTAACCGCCAGTCAAATGCATCCCTGGTTTCAGTCCAACTGAGGGCATAGGGAAATCCTTTAATGAGCTTAGCCTCAGGCCATCTTTTATTCATTCAACCAATCTTGTTGCATTCCCATGATGCACCAATTGCCAACTGTTCTGGACACGGGATACAGCAATGCACATCACAGGTAATGTCTCAGGGAGCTAGCATTTTAATGGGAGAGGGATAGACAATAAACAAATCAATATAAAATATGATGCCTGCTAATATTAAGTACTTTAAGAAATTATAATGCAGGTGAGAGAAAAGAGTGTGACAAGTTTGTGGGGGAGGTGGCAGATATTGGCTATTTTAGGAGCAGGTGTCATTGAATGAGGGAGGTAGCCATGGGAAAATATTGGGGACCTTGGTTCTAGCCAGAGGCAAGAGAACATAGGCTTTGAGGAAGAAAGAGTTCGGCATGTTTTAGGCACAGCCAGAGGCCACTTGGTTAGAAAAGAGCGATGGAGGCAGACAGTAGTGAGCAAGAAGGCAGTAGAGAGATAAGAAAGAACTAGTTCATGTGGGACCACATAGACTATCATAATGGAGAGGATATTTACATATGATTGAACTGGAATTGGTGATTATATGTTATGCATAAGCATCAGAGATGTTCGCTATTAAAATGTACCCCAATCAAACGCTAGGCAAAGTGTTGGAAGTATTTACATTCCTTTTATAAATATGCTATTATAATGCATTTGTTAAACAGAAGAAAATAAGTATTGGCAAAATCACATTAGCATGGGCCCTTCAACTAGAGAAGACTTAACCTGCTCAAGAATTAAAGCTTTAATTTGAACAACCAGGCTAAAACTGAACTGGTCTATTAGATCTGTTTTGTAAGTCTTGCTAACTACTATGACCAAACCAGTTAATACGTATATGTGTGATTAATGTTTGTTAAATCATTCATGCTTATAGTCTTTGCTTAACCAGAGGCTGCCCCTTTTAGCTCCGGGATGTTTTATCATCACCTTTTCTGTAGAAATGACCCGGTAAGATGTTCCTCCTTCAGTGTTGGAAAGGGAGAGAAGATTTGCCAAGGAGAGAGGAGCCTGTTCTGTGCCTTGGGTGTCCGCGGAAGCTGAACTTGCACCTGCTCACGGCCAGGGCTACAGGGGCTGCCGGGAGTGCAGCTCCTCAGCTACGCTGAGAGGAGGCAGCCCAGCCGTGGAAGACGCAGTTTAGGGAGGGGCTGAGCCTGATTTGGAGGCTCAGTACTTGGTCTTCATTTTAATATAGTTCCACTGAACTTTCTCTCTCACGCTGAAGATGGCAATGACTCACGAGAATTCAACCATGCATAGAAGCAGTGTAAATTAGATTGGCCAACCTCTGCACTTTGGGTAAGCCATGAAATTTGACTTGTTATGTATTAGTTTTTTCACTGAAGATCATGGAGAGTAATATGGATGGGGTTGCGGCTTACAGAGGGGAGAGGCAACATATTTATGAAGTATTTCCTCAAAACTTCTACAAATCCTATTAACACTTCTGGAAAACATTATTTAAGGCTTATTCCTCTTTCTTATAGTTTTTAGTAAAAGAAACCCTACTACGTCAAGCCCATTTCTGGTTTTGCTTTAGCCATGGCTGAAAGCCCAAGGAAGATATTTTGGTTTTAAAAGTACAGTCTTGTAGTTTCAAGAGTACAGGTGACTCCATTGAAAACAAACAAAAATAATGCCTTGTCATTTCGTTTTTAATTTATTCCTGAGGAATTTGCCAGAAAGTAACGGTAGTGAAGAAGTAAACTTTGATATTATAAGTTATGTGCCCATTTTATAATTAAAACAATTTTAAAATAAATTTAAACAAGTAATTATTTGTTCCCCTTGCTTCAGAGCATGTAAGAAGTGGAGTGCTAGGAGGATCAAGTGCTAGCCTGCCTGAAAGCCAAGAAAAGGGGGCCAAGAGCAGGCGGGCAGAGTAGTTGAGAGACTGACTACAGTGAGCAAATAGGCAGATATATGGAGGGTATTGGGAGGCAGGCTTCTCACTATCAGAAAAGGGATCTCTAAATATGAAACGGTACAGGCTAGCAAGAACTCTGAATGTAGGATGGAATTGGAGGTGTCCTCAACTAACTCATGGTTTTAATAGTTTTTTGAGGTAGATATAGAAATAGTTATAGCTCTATGTGTGTGTATATGTAAATGCACACATGTATGCATATGTTTCCTAGCTCTGTGTGCTGAAGGTGTCTAGAAGCAATGACACTCTAATATCGATGAGAACCCAGATCTTGGTTTCTAAATGACACCCTCAACTAAGAGATGCTCTTGACTCCTTGGAGAAATGACTGAATCAGGGCTGAGGCAAGAAAAGTATAAGATGAGCCTGGAATGTCTTGTTACATCAAAAAGAAAGGAAATGGTCAAAGAATGATAGGGACATATCAAAAGGATACAGGAGGCACCTTGAAACATGACCTGATGGCCAAATCTGAGACAACTTGAGCACCCAAACAAATAATATTAGTTAAGGATAAGTCATTGAATAAAGAAGGAATCCATGAGTCCATACTGATATAAATAAATAAACAACTAAATAAAAGAAGGAGAAACTTCCTTACAGTAGAAGGAAAAAATAGAGAAGGAATGATGGGAATAGAAAACCACCAACTGTCACCCCCCTAAGTGGATGCTAGGCAGGTAAGTGGAGGTTTCATGAGGAGTGGGACATTAGCATAACGGCAGAGCTTCCCCTTCAAAAAATACTCATCAATGGCACTAGGAAAAATAGTGACTTGAAGATAGAGAAATTGGACAGATACTAACCTGATCAAGTCATCAAGGTTGATTCACTGGTAATGATACGGGCTGACATCTAGCCTCCCTTGTCCTGCCCTGAGAAGAGCACATCACCATTCTGCAGTTTCCCTGCCAAGAATGCCTAAGCCCATATCAGACAGACATACAAGAGACAGGGAAAGACTGAGGCACTGTTCCAGATGGAATCTGAAGAGACATGATAACTAAATGCAATGTGTGATCCTGGATTGAATATTGGATCAGAAAGTAAAAAGAGACTTTGTTGGAGCAGTTTGCCAAATTTGAATCGGGCATGTGCCTTAGATGGTAGTGAGGTATGGTGGTAATGTTAACCTACTGATTTGATTGGCTATTTGTTGGTTATAGGGGAAGAGTGTCCTATGGAGAATTAGAATTTAGAGTGAGCAAGACATCGTGTCACAGCTTGCTCTCAAATGGTTCAGAAAAAGGCTAATGACATACATACATATATATATATATATATATGCTTTAATATGTGAGTACATATTAAATATGTAAAGATTACATATATTGATGTATTACATATTTACGTAGTATCTATAATGTATAGGTATATGTTAACATATTATATGATCATTAACATATGTATTATATATTAATGTATTATGTATTTATATTGTTTTATACATTTATATATTTTTAGAAATGGAGAGTGAGAGCAAATGTGGGGAAATGTTTTTGTTTATTTAGATAGAGATGGAGCATAAGAGATAAAATGCTAACAAATCAGAGAGTCTCAGTGAAGGTGATACAGTTCTATATGCTATTCTTGCAACTTCTTTGTAACTCTGAAATTATTTCAAAATAAATGATTTTAAAAGAACACCTGCATATTTATATAGCCATATATGTACAGGTGCTTTCATATATTAGTGAAATATGTGATTATTTCCTGTGTAAGACATTTCCATGTTTCCAAACTCTCACTAGGATAAATTTCTAGAACTTGGGAAGCAGGGGAGGGGTCATGGAGTCCTTTTCAGCCCTAGGATTCCATAAATGTCAGGTCAGTTTCCGGGAAGATGTTACATAATAAGAAAGTGTCAAAAAGAAAGAGTTGTCCATTTGACTCCAAATTCCAGTTTTAAATTAGCCACTGAAAGAATCTATTAGCTTTACTGAAATAGTGATTTTCCAGTAAATCCATAGTCTTAGTTCATAAAAATAGAATCTACTTTGCCCTAGATCAAAGATGGGACCCTCTGTGCAGTAATTAGTTAAAAAAAGAAAAAAAGCTTTTACTCTAAAGATAGCAGCATTCTATTATAATCCAAAGCAGTACAATATTCTAATATTCTTTACAATCTGTACTTCCATTTTATCTCAACTTGCTACTTTTCTCTGTACAAAAAAACCTTCTCTAAATGCATGTACACCCAGACATCCACACATGCACATACTTACATGCACACACAATAGCATAATTTTTAATTTGCAAAAGTCTCTGTGATTATTTGTTCACTTCTGTATCTGGGAAAGTTGGGAAGAGATCAGGTATTTTCCCCTTCCTTTTTTCAGGAAATTGAGGATGAGGCAGGTTAAATGACCCACAGTTTGCCGGATTGTAAGTTATTGAACAACCAAGACTAGAATTTAGAATCTTTTCGTTATACTACACTGCAAGATCTAGGCAAGGCTTGTACATTTTTGGGTTATTCTTCCTTTAAATACATGTGTATCAGGCACAGTTATCAAAATTGAACTTACTCTCTATGCCTTTAGGAGAAGAATCTCATCCTACCCAAGTAAATGCTGATTATAAGGTGTCTATTTGCATTTCAAAGATTTTCTGATGGAATATTGAATGTTTTTTAATGCCATGTATTTTTTCCTTGGAGAGTTTTAGAAGGTTGACATACACAAAACAAGGATTTTTTTTTCCACCAAAGTAAAAATATTCACATTCAAATATAATTAGAAAATGCATGATAGCTTATAGACTTCTCTAAAACCTTTTGCCAATGTAATAAGACAATTGTGATTAAAGCATGACAGCATTAGTTATTATCAGTTATAATAGATGTTACAACACTATGAAATTCCACTATTTTTTTTAAACACTTGCTTAGTTGTTGCAGTGTATTTACCTTCATTACTATGGTAGCTTTTTATTGTTTATTCTCCCAGCATGTCTTCATATGCTAACATGCATTAATCCACATTTCATTTTACTATTAAACCCCTGTGCAGTACTTGGTACATGCCATGTCCTGTTCTAAGCAGTTTATGAACAGTTAACTCATTTCATCCTCATAAAACTCTCTGAAGTCATTACTATAATTATCCTCTACTTCACAGAGGAGGTACAGAGAGGTTAAATAATATGTCCAAGGACACACAGGTGGTAGACTGTAGAACTAGGATTCAATCCCAAGCAGTTCAACTCCCAAATTTGTGCTCATAGCAAATGCACCATGCTGCACGGACTTTCAGATGTACAGGTGCTGGATAAGTACTCATTGATTAAATTAATAGGTTCTTCTCTTGTCTCTTAGACTGATTTGGAAGCACTAAGCAAATTACCCAATTGCTCTGTGCCTTAATTTTCCACTTCGTAAAACAGAATTAGTATGTGCCTTCCATTTCTCTCCCAAACAACAAGAATGGAGAGAATTCGCCTTGCCTAGCTGCTTTGTGTATGTTTTTATGCCTTAAAGACTTAGCAGTAGGTTTAGAGGAGATCAATAGAATAGACCTTAAACATGCGGGGAGATCACAACAATTCAGTATAATTAACCAAGTCTCTCTCAGCGTGAATGAGCGTGAAGGACAGGGGCAGAGCTTCAGAGACCTCAGCTTTATATTTAAATTTATCCTCATATAACTTAGAACTGTTTGCATTTTTTCAGCTGAATTAGAATTTGTTTGTAGGAAATAATACTCAAATGAGCTATCATCTAGGGCTTTAACTATGTGATCTAATAAAAATACCCAATTATAGATCTTCCAAATGAAAATGCTTTCTTGTTACAGCCTTGTATCTCTGATATTAAAAAAGTATCATGCCCTAGTTAGGGACAAGACTCCAAGTTTCTGCACCAAGACTCCTCAATCCATCTCTACTTATCCACTGTCTTCATTTAGTCCCTACAAATCCCATCAGATCCTTCATTGGTAACAGACATGGCACAGAAAGAAATTCAAAACAAGATCCTATCCCTTCTCAGTCTCAACTTCCTCTTCTGAAAAATGGGCATAACAAAGACTTCCTACCTTCAGGGCTATTGTGAGAATCAGATGAAACTGCTTTGTAAACTATACTCTGCAAATATGAAGAAATTAATACTAAAGGTTTTGGTTTTGAAAAATCCCCAAAAGATAGAAATTTGCTTATGCATTATATCCACATGCAAAATTTTCCAGGTACATTCTTGACCTGCAATTCCATGTCAAATGAGTTCAGAAAAGCAATAGGACTTGAGTTAAACCTCAGAACAGATGGGATTTCAGGTGCTTAATGACTGGAGACTGAACTGCTAGTGGAGGAGAGAGTGAGAAGGAATAGTGCAGGCCTGAAGTCAAATGACCACATGGTCTACACAGGTGTGTCTGAGATGAGAACCGAGTCTTTGTTGAGGTTCATAGAGATAATTCTTAGTGCCTTGCCTTGAAGGGAGATGACCCCAAGACTGGATTAGGAAGGATGACTGTTATTGTACCCATAAGCATTTATTAAATACCAACGGACTGTGTGTTCTGAGGATATAAAGATGAATTGAACCAAAGATCCTGGTTGTAATTATAAAGTATTGACAAAGTTGTTGGCAAGGTCCAAGAAATGGACAGAGAAGAAAATTCAGGTGACAGAGGTCAACTGAATACTGCAAGAAAATCAAACCCCTAATATTTTCTCTTCTGTTGAGAAGCTTTGGAAGCCAACTCAGGTACCATTTCAAAATCTGATCTGCTATGGCTAAAGTTGCACAGAAGAGAGGATAATGAGTGTTGTCAGGAGTGGCCTGTCTTATGACCTATTTAACTTTGATCACTTCCATGATCACACAACTCACACCTTGCCCAAACCAACTACCTGGCAAAATCCAGCCTTGCTGACTAGGGAATCTTGGCAAGCCAGAGTTTTCAGGTTAGAAAGGCAACCTATTACCTCTACTAGAAAAAATACCTCAAAGCGCTTGGCGTACTGATGTCAGCACCACCTTACATGCCAGGAACAAATTATTACAGTAGAACAGGCCTAGAACACCCAGCTGGAAGTTAATAAATCAAAGAGGAAGACTAATGGTACTGCATTGTACATTCCTCGGAGGCAGGGGCCGTGTCCGCTCTCCTTCGGGTGGGAGTGCAAGTGTTCTTTCTGCTCACGGTGGACACGCCGCTGATAAGACTGCCTGGTCAGTTAAGGATATGACTCTACGAGGAACGCCCCGGCCTCTTCTAGGGTGTGAGCAAGGTGGGAGGAGGAGGTCAGCAGAAGTCGGTGCATAGAAGCAATGCCGCTATTGAAATTCCCTTTAAAATTGCGAGGCAGAGATGAAGGAGACAGCAAGACAGGGTGTGTACGTAATTTGTCCTGGCAAAGGCGCTGGGCTCTCTCTCCCTCACCCCCGACGCCGCCTCCCCCGGAGTCTCAGGTTCCCCACGCCAGGAATAAAGGGAAGGAGCCCACGCTTCAAGCCGGGACCACAGCTGGGGCTGGGGGGATCTAAGAAACACCCCCGGGGACGAGTTTCTGAGCAGGGAAGTGGACCGGGAACAGCGCATTTCCTGCTTCGCCAGTGCAAACCCCAGGCGGGGCCAAGCGGGAACAGGGTTACGGTCGAGGAGTCTCCCGCTGCTAAGGCGGGGTTCGGGGGCGGCCTCAAGGGGTCGCGGACTAGGGAGGAATGCGGGCAGAGGGAGGGGGAGAGGGCGTGAAAGCATAACGCACGCCTCCCATCCTTGTGCGGAACGAGTCCCCAAAGCCCTTCTGGCCGTCGCCCTTTTTCGGCCCCGGCGGGAGAGGCCTGCGCAGCCGAGGGCCAGAGTCGGGCTCCAGGTGCCGGGTCCGAACAGCTCCTACCGTGCGGGGGCCTCCCGGGCCGAGGGCGGGGTGAGGGGGTGCGGCGGAGGGCCGCTATCTTCTCTGTCACCCCTTCCTCCCCATCTCTCCTCTCCCGCTTACAACCTTCGACCTAGCATCCCGGACCTACGGGGGACTGGCCCGGGGACAGGGAGGAGACGCGAAAGGTATCAAGAGGCGCGGCGACACCGCCCAGTCGGCGCCGGGGCGCACGGTGCGAATCGGTGGCGTCGGGCTGCGGCCCTACCTGGAGGTGCGGAGCCCCGGCCGCGCTCCGCCGCCGCACGCCGCCTCCCGCTCGGCTCCCGGGGGCCGTCCAGGCGCGCGATTTATAAATGCAAAGGCCTTATTGTTGTTCTTTGTCCCAGGGATACCATTGTCTATTTGCCGCCAGGCCGCCCGGCCTTTTCCCTGGGCTTGCGGCGCGCACTCCCCTCCCCGCCCCCACGGACTTGGTCTCCAGAGCAAACCCGGATCTGTCACTGTCTGGGTGCCCACGGCCTTCCTCATCGACTTGAGTGTCCTTCGTCCGGCTCCCGCTTCCCGAGCATCGAAAACACAAAAGCCTGCAGGAAATCGCCAGACTTTGCCTGGTCATTCAGGGGCCTGGGGAAAAGCGAGGCTCTGACTCCTCCAGGCCTAAATCACATTTCGTCACCTACCCGGGTTAATTTCTGCGCCCGCTGGCCGAAAACCCCGAGTGGTAACAGGCACAGCTTCTTGCTGCGCTAGTCGCCTCCTCGCCCAGCCTTTCGAGCCTCGGGTCTGGCCTGGGAACCGCGAATGCAATTTGTAGCCAGGAGCCCAGAAATCCTGGACTGTGCAATGCGAATGCACGCGGCCGGCTACACGAGCGGGTGTACAAGGCTCTTACTCGCGAAACTTGTTAGGGCCCCCACCGCCCCCCCGCGCGTAAATCTCTCGTGTTGAGAAAAGCAAGGCTTGCAGGAAGTCACTCCGGATGTTTGCTGCTTTTCATCTGGCATTTGTGGCTGGCTCTGATAACGTCCTGATCTCGACTTCCAACACGGCGTTTAGTAAAGAGACCGAAATAGAAGAGTCCACACACTTCTATTGTATGTGGCCCCCAACACCCTCCCCCCAAAATATATGACAAGTGAATGATCAGAAGAAATTACATGTAGGTAATGGTATATAAAAGGGACTAGTCTTGGAAAGCCACAATAATTCCTTCCTGGTAAATATAAGTTAACTGCTACTTTATAACTCCCAGGGAGGGTGTTATGAGAAGCAGGAGGAGGGCAAATCTGAACCTCCAACTCCATCCTATGGATGCTGTGTTCTCACTTTATTTCTCAGTAATCATAGCCAGCAAAGATCAGTCGTTAGTCTCCAGGAACAAGTGCAAATAATAATGGGGAACCTCAAGCTTTTCTTCTCCATCCGTTTCTAGACCCTCTTGGCACCTCTTCCTGTAATGAGGTGGTCAAGGAGGAACATGAGGATGAGGAAAGTGTACAAGGCTAAATCCATGCGTATACGTTTTTTGGACTCACACCTGGATTGCATTTCCTATATTTTATTTTTTATGGAATTAGTCAAATAGATTAATCTAGATAGACAAAATGGATTCTAGAATGGGCATCGTTCTTGTTTAGTTTTCAATCTCTAGTCTAAGAAAACTCCTATTAGTTCATAAAAACGTTTCCCCTAATAGAAAATTCTGCTTTGAGATCTTTGAAAATATATTTATTACTATTCGGAAAAGTTAGAGAAGATCGCCAAGGAAACATAGTGGAGCAAGGTGCTTCTGGATTAATTTGTTCTCCACACGCCTATAGTTTCCTTACTTATATAACCATTTGGAATGCAATTATGCTTAATTTTAAAGCCCTTTTTTTTTTCAGAAAAAAATAAAGCTTAAAGGAAAAGTACATAGTTAAATTTGTTTAAGATCAACTGCTTCAAAACCAATTAAAAATAACACCTCTCTCTGATTTCCGATAGCAGATTAAGTTTTTTTTTCTTGTCTGCACTGCAGAGACCCAGGAACTAGAACTACTTTCTTAGTTTGTCCCAGTGTGTAAAGACTGGCCGCTAAAGGTGAGGGAGGGCAGCCAGTGTGCCACAGTCCCACAGAATTAAAGTTGGCTGAAAACTAGTGCGTGAGAGTTCTTTGGAGAAATAGCAATGCCAGAGAAACTGAAGGCCAGGGCTTTCCAAAGGCTCTGTGTTTCTTTGTCTTCATGGATGCCACGAATATGCAGACTTGATAGATTACTTTGTCGCTGCAATGTCACCCAAAACCCTGCAGCATTTACCTCCCAGATCCCGGGTGTAAGCCTGGTTTTTCATCACCCCTTCACTGTAAACAACGAAAATTGGTTCTGGAGATTGATGTAGCGATTTCTTTGCAAAGTTATCTAATTATGTAGAAATTGTGTTAGTTACCCTAGAAAACAACACAAATACACAAACACAATAGTTTGGTTTTGGCAGCTCCAAGCCCGAAAGCAGACAACTGGAGATGAATTCCACTCCCCAACGCTGTGATCTCGGTGAGTTCCTTAACCTCTCTGTGCCTGTTTCCTCTCCTGGAAGATAGAATAGTGTCCACCTCACAGGGCTACAAGAATAAACTAGTTTGCTAAGGTTTGGAGAGCTCTAAGAACAGTGTGTGGCGTGCTGTGCCATAAATAAGTGCAATATAAGGGCTTATTTAAAAATCCCACTGAAAAGGTTTCCCAGATTTAAATACAAGTTTAACAGTCACTCAGATTTTCATTCCAAACTAGAGAAATGTATAGGAATCCCCTATCTGTGAGGGTAATTATCCGCCCAGGAGATAGCGGGGCCTCGGCCCCTCTCGCTCCCCACCCCGTCGGAGAGGCGGCGTGGCCGGTGGAGGGGCGCGGGGCAGGGCTGGGTCGCCTTGAGCAGCCCGGAGGCGGGATACGCCGGTGAAGACCAGAGCCAGACCCACTTTAAACTGACCCTAAGACCTACAGTTATTTTGCTGCTCAAAAGGATTGCTCTCTTTCCTCCAACAGACGGGCATTTAGATAAATATTGCTGCTGTTTTTGCTACCTTTTAAAAGTAAAAACTGTTTTGCGTCTTTTAATGAATACATAGGAGAAAATTTTGTAATGTTTATTATTGACTTCATGTACGAAGTTTCAAGGGTTAGTTCATCCTTATGAATAAAGGCTTTAAATTCTTCAGGATGACAAGATATTGGTTACAGAAAATCATTTCGTATTTAATCATTTTAGAAATTAGAATTTACCCCCGTCACACCAGTTTGAATATAATACAAGTAAGTTGAGTCCTCGGGGAAATAATTATTTTTTATTGATTATCAACAGCGTCTACTGCATTCGATGAAATGCATTTGAAGAAGACCCCCGTGGGGTTCCTTGGAAGAAAGCTAGGCCACCCACCACTGAAACAGCCTTAGCTTCTGTAATAAAGAGTGGAAGCTTAGTGTGTTGATCGAACCATCGTGGACAAATACTTCTATCCTTCGGTACAAGCAGCACGCCAGGTTTTTCAGGGGTCCCCCTTCTCCAGTCGGAGAGGACGTGGCGCCAGAGCCTGGCTCCAGCCAGTTTTCCCGGGGGCAAGTGTAGTTCTGGGCTTGGGGCCGGGGGAGGGGAAAAGGGCAGGCGTGGGGTTGCAGCCGGGACTTGGGACTCCGGCGGGTGGCTGGGCGTGGACCTCAGGACGCCCTCCCGGCCCGCCCCCGCCCCTCCATTGGCCACGTCGGTGCAGAAAAGGCCCAGCGGCCAGGGGGTGCCCGCAGTGTCACAGAGCGGGTGGGGCGCGCGCAGTGTGCCGGGGACTGGGGACTGGCCGGGGACACCAGCGGCGGGTTCGGGCCCGAGAGACTCGGGCAGCCCCCGGCCTCGGCCGCCCTCGCTCCCCGCCCCCTCCCCCACCCCCGCGTCGGGGGAGGCGGCGTGTCCGGCGGAGGGTTGTGGGGCGCGGGGCAGGGCTGGAGCGCCATGAGCAGCCCGGATGCGGGATACGCCAGTGACGACCAGAGCCAGACCCGGAGCGCGCTGCCCGCGGTGATGGCCGGGCTGGGCCCTTGCCCCTGGGCCGAGTCGCTGAGCCCCCTCGGGGACATGAAGGTGAAGGGCGAGGCGGCGGCGAGCAGCGGGGCGCCCGCCGGGGCCGCGGGTCGAGCCAAGGGCGAGTCTCGCATCCGGCGGCCGATGAATGCCTTCATGGTGTGGGCTAAGGACGAGCGCAAGCGCCTGGCGCAGCAGAACCCAGACCTGCACAACGCTGAGTTGAGCAAGATGCTGGGTGAGTCCGAGCTCGCGACCCAGGGTAGTGCGAATCGCGTTGCCGCTTCTTTAAGCGCAAAAGGGTGGGGGCCTCGCGTCCGAGGCCAGGGGTGTGCTGCCGCGACGTCTTTCCCTGGGGCCCTAGGTTCCTCTTCTGCCCTCCGCTCTCCTTACTCTGCAAAGGGGCTTTCGGCCTCGGTCATCGGTGCCCGGATTACTTTGGTGACCGGGGACACGGGCACAAGGGTTCTGGGGAGGCGGCTTCCTAGCGCGGCTGAGCGGCGGCGAGGGGCATCCCTGGCGCCGAGCTGGGTTGGTGGTGCCAGCTCCCTGACTCCTTTCCCGGATAGAGGGCGTTTTCATTTATTCAAACGACCCGGAGTGGGTGAGCGGGAAAGCCGCTTCCAGGTGGCTAAGAGAAGGTAGGGATGCCCTTAGAGGACCCTAGATCTCTTGTGTTGCCCCAGTGTTCGGACTCCCCCTAGGCCTCCGGAGTCCCATACTTTCACTCTTTAACTTGACCCCTTCCCCCATCTAGTTGCACAATTGAAGGTCGGAGGGGAGAGGTGTGGTCAGGTGTGGCCTGGGAGCTAGAGCTCAGATAGTAAGCCCCGCGCCCTTCTCCCCCTTCCCACGCCCATGCAGGCAAGTCGTGGAAAGCGCTGACCCTGGCGGAGAAGCGGCCCTTCGTGGAGGAGGCCGAGCGGCTGCGCGTGCAGCACATGCAGGACCATCCCAACTACAAATACCGGCCGCGGCGGCGCAAGCAGGTGAAGCGGCTGAAGCGGGTGGAGGGCGGATTCCTGCACGGCCTCGCCGAGCCGCAGGCGGCTGCGCTGGGCCCCGAGGGCGGCCGCGTGGCCATGGACGGCCTGGGCCTGCCCTTCCCGGAGCAGGGCTTCCCCGCGGGCCCGCCGTTGCTGCCCCCGCACATGGGCGGCCACTACCGTGACTGCCAGGGCCTGGGCGCACCCCCGCTCGACGGCTACCCTCTGCCCACGCCCGACACCTCCCCCCTGGACGGCGTGGAGCCGGATCCGGCCTTCTTCGCCGCGCCGCTGCCCGGGGACTGTCCAGCGGCCGGCCCCTACAGCTATGCGCAGGCCTCGGACTACGGGGTGCCCCCGGAGCCACCCGCCGGCCCCATGCACCCCCGGCTCGGCCCCGAGACGGCGGGCTCTGCAATGCCGGGCCTCCTGGCGCCCCCCAGCGCTCTGCACATGTACTATGGCGCGATGGGCTCGCCGGCGGCGGGGGGCGGGCGCAGCTTCCAGATGCAGCCGCAGCAGCACCCGCCGGGCCCGGGGCAGCCGTCGCCCCCTCCTGAGGCGCTGCCCTGCCGGGATGGCGCGGACCCGAGCCAGCCCGCTGAGCTCCTCGGGGAGGTGGACCGCACGGAATTTGAACAGTATCTGCACTTCGTGTGCAAGCCCGAGATGGGTCTCCCCTACCAAGGACATGACTCTAGTGTGAATCTCCCCGACAGCCACGGGGCCATTTCCTCGGTGGTGTCGGATGCCAGCTCTGCGGTATATTACTGCAACTATCCTGACGTTTGACAAGTCCCCGATAGACCAAGCCTGCAGGCCAGAAGCACAGTGTTACACACTTCCTGGAGGAGCTAAGGAAATCCTCAGCCTCATGTTGTTTTGTTTTTAAATTGCCTTGGCATATAATTTATGGTAATTTATTTTGTCTGCCACTTGAACAGTTGGGGGGAGAAAAATGTGAGGTTGTGTTTTAAGATTTGTTCAGATACTTGTTTTCCACTGTTGCATGTTAAACTCCGTTTCCAACTTCAAGTTTACCAGTTTTGAATGTGTCCCAGAACAACTTGCTCCATTTCCTGAAAGTTTATTAATCAAAGAAATCTTGTCCTGGGTGTGTTTTTTCACTCTAAAAAAATAAAATCTGGAATCTTTTTCAGTCTGTTAGTGCCTCTGTCACGCAACCAGTTTTTGAGATCAATGTTAAGTATTAATAGAATTAGGAATATTTTAATGGCGACGTTTAATATAGTTACTGTAAATTTCTCATTCTCTTGTAATAGCAGGCCTAAATGACTTTGAGGAGAAGCCCTAAAAATGAACATTAAGATATCCAAGTTTGATGTAATTTTTTTTTTCTGGGAAAAAAACCCCTCATGAAATGAGCCTATGTTATACATTTCAAGTGATATTAGTCTGTGAAAAGTAATAGTTAATTTTGACAGTCTAAATATTTTCAGTTTTAGTATATGACTTTCACCAGAGGGGAACATGTAAGTAGTTTTGGCTTTCCAGTTGTGAATCTTGAGACCTGCCTGAAGAGGCTTTTGGATTTTTTTTTTTTTTTTGTCTGTATTTCACAAAGACTCTTTACACTCTCTCTCAACACTGAACTTCCCAATTCTCACATATCTACACCTTGGGCAGTTGTGTTGCTGGGTTAAAAATAATTTGAAGAAGTCACATAAATAAAATGTGCATTGTGACCTTAACTTTTAATCCATAATTTCAATAGGATGTTTTGCCATAAGTTGCATACATGACCCATTGCATTTCCTGACACCTGCACATCTTAAACTCTGGAGGGATTCAGGGATGATTTTTATGTGGTGTGCTTGCTTTATAAATGCAAAGAAAAAAAATAGACATAAGTTGGTACAGATGACCTGTAATGGGCATTTCTTGGGCCACGTGTTTTCGTCAATGCTATTTTGTCCCGAGTTTGAGCCTGATCAAGCCTATGAGCTTAGGTGCCATTGTCCCCATTTTGCAAGTGAGGAACGGAGGTACCGAGCCCTCCTGGCACATAGTATATATATGGTGAAAGCTTGGTGTGCACAAGTTCTTACAACATATTTGTTCACTGTTCTCTTTTGTGCCAGGATGTATCCATGGGCACTGGGAGAGCTTGCATCCCAGAGGTGAGGAACTACATAATTCTCCATAGCTGATAAATGCTGTTGAGAAAAGGGAGGGGAAGCTTAAAGCATTTCTCTTGAGGAGGGATGTCTGAACTGGAATGGTTTTTTGGATTCTCTTGAGAAATGGCAGGGTGTATGTTTTTTAGATGTATGTTTCCTGGATGCTAGGAATGTTCAGGATAGAGAGTTTCAGTGAGGAAAGGTAAGTACTTTGTTAAACATAACAGGTTACCTTAAAAACTTGAAATTATGAAGTTCATACCATCAAATCCAATTTATTTGCATCTACTGCTTTACCCTTTTCCACATTCTTTCATTCTCTGACCCCAGACAGTTTCTGCTTCCAGCCTGAGTTCCTTCCCCAGGATGTGCCAAGCCTTCCTAGTAGATAAAATGAGCAGAGGGGCCTCGCTGGCTCAGGTTCAAGGCTGTGCGGCCAGTTCAGATCAACAGGCATTTTAGTGCCTACTTGGTTGACCCAAGGAGACTCAGTTGTACACTCAGCTGCTGCCTCTTAACAAAATTAAGGAGATAAATAGGGCAAAGAGGAAAGGAGAGAAGAAAATGGCATACTTATGGGGAAGAATTGAAAGTCCTGTTGAGTTACATTCTTAACCACTCACCTGGTACAGGCGGGAAAATAATAAGAGCTAAGATTTAGGCATTTCTAATGCCTTTAACTCCACTGGAGGGTAATTAGTCCTCACAGTAATTCTTGGGGATGGAGGCATCTAGTCCATTCCTTCTCTTTCCTTCAGCAGATTCAGATGAAGTGACCTCAGGTACCAGCTAGTGATGGCTTTTTTGTTTTATTTGGAAACAGATAAAAGATACATTGCTTTCCCCCCATCCTGCTTCTGAGGTACTTCAGAAGTGCCTCAGGAGGTGAAAATCCAGGGCATCGCTCACTGAGTTCAAAGCCCTTTTAGATGTCTCTTGCTTGTTTGAGTTCACTTTAGATGAGTCTAAGGAAAGCTAGGAATCCCCTCCCGGGAACATGCACATATGCACAAGCATAATAATTTTGGTATAATTTTAGGCAATTTGTGACCTCTTATAACCCATCCAAAGGTTGTAGGAATCTGAAGCCCTCCGATTTAGAAGTCTTGCTGGTGAAGAAGTTCTGTTGGGAAGCATGGCACCCAAGCATCAAAGCAGAGAGGCACTTTCCCCTATATTTGAAAACAGAGGGACATCTCAAGAACTCTCATGTTACTGATTTTGCCTTCTTATGACATGTGAATCAAGGAACACGGGAAGTAGTACGTCCCTCTGTCAAGGTGTAAAGGAACCCCATGATGCCCTGCTGAGATGAATGCATGATCTTTTCCTTTGTGCAGTTGTGGTGGTGGTGGTAGATGGTCTCCCAGGTTGGCCCTGTGAACCACACCTTGGGTGAGTACATCCTTGTATAAACTCCTCCCACATTTGACCTGGGTTGGACTTGCTACTCTAAGCCAATAGAATGAAGTAGAAGTGATGCTGTGCCAGCTCCAGGACCAACCCTTCAGAAGGCTTGGCAGATTCTGTTTCTTGTACTCCTGGGAACCCTGAGCTACTGTGTAGAAAGTCCAGTTACCAAGGTGGTGACACTGTGTGGAGAGACCATGTGAGGAGGAGAGGCCCTGTGACTCCTGGCAGAGGGAGAGGCTCAACCTTCCCTCCTGCTGATTCCTGCCTGCCCTCTTGCCACCATCTGCCTGGAACTGAAGAGAGGCCAGAAGAAGAAATGCCCAGATGAGCTCAGGCAATCCACAGGTGAGAGAGATTTTTAAAAAAAGGATGGTTGTTAAAAGCCACTAAGTTTTGGGAAGCTTTGTTACAGAGCAACAGATTATGGAAACAAGCATTATCCTTAAATAACTCTACTTTTAAGCGTAGAAATGTGGGCTGTGGTGAAAAAAATCAGGAAAAGAGCTTTGGGGCCTGTCAGAGATACAAATACAGTTTTCAAGTGAAGGCCAGAATGTAAAACTTGGACTCAGGTTGGATGACTCTGCGATATCACCAGATGCATAGACCCTTGTTTTCTCAAGCAGACTCAGATGAAGTGACCACAGGTACCAGCTAGTGATTGTTTTTCTAAAAATATTAAATTTGTCTCAAAATTTTACAGTCTTATTTTGGAAACAAATATATAA
Organism: Equus quagga; assembly: GCF_021613505.1. Classification (NCBI taxonomy): domain Eukaryota; kingdom Metazoa; phylum Chordata; class Mammalia; order Perissodactyla; family Equidae; genus Equus; species Equus quagga. The sequence goes on from NC_060282.1 coordinate 54,516,137, forward strand.
GGGATACATTGCTCCCACCTGTACCCAACAAGTCTACTTCTGAGGTACTTTAGAAGTGTGTCAGGAGGTAGGAATCCAGCCCATTTCTGGGCTGAGACATCCTGACTCGATGCCAGCATAAAGGCTACACCCCTTTGTAGAACCCAGAATAAGAAATAAAAGGGTATTTTCTTCCCCACTGTGACGGTGACTACATCATTAAAGCTCCCAGAGTTGGCCTGATTAATTACAAGCAAACTTGTAAGTTACTTACACAACCAGCTAAGAGATGCTATCACAATGAAAGGATTTCTTTTACTTATTCTTATCTCAGAAGATTGTTGTACATTTAATTTGAATCACACTGCAAAAGACAACAGCTTGATCTTTAAATTTGTGCTGATGTCAGGAAAAGCACATACAAACTAAAGGAATTGAGAGAAAACAGAATGGGGTACTATGAACCAAAAGATATCGTCGGTGTGTAACATTTTTAAATGTCGTATTTCACTTTGTTTTTAATACTTAGAACTGTGCCTGTCACAAAATAGCTGTTCAACATTCCCTTCCTCTCCCAGTCCTCTTTGGTTTGTTTTGACAATACCGGACAGGGAGAGAAATCTTATATCCATTATTTCAGCACAGATTTATTCTTCCTGCTTACAAGGTGCTTCCTTCTGAGTCCAGAATATTCATCTGAAGAAAAGTGGTATTGCTGTCCCTCCGGGTCCCCGTCTGGAGTAGGAAGAGAAGTGTTCCGCTCCTGTTCCTCCATGTGATGAGCCTGTGGCTGACAACATTTCTTCAGGTCTTCGGGCCTGGGATCCAGGGGCATCTCTTCCTTAATTTTTCACTATAGCACCCATCCCTACCTTCCTTTTAGTGAGAAAGTTGCCATGTGCTTTCTTCTGAATTATTAGGACGCTTTATGTGAATCAACAAGTCAGTTTGCACTGCCTCCCTTACACAAACACTGAACCCTCAGGACCGGCAATTCTCCAAGCTTTATTCCAGCTACTGGATGGTAAAAATTCTTAGTGCAGTACAAAATAGTATTTAAATAGTAAAATAGTGTTTCTTAGTGCAATATAAAATTTCTTAGCAAAGTATGCTGTAAGTGCTAAATAAGTTGTTGCTATGATAACAATGATTTTCTCAAATGTAAACTTTCTCTACAGCCTGGGTCCAAACAGTTTGGCTGAATAAAAGAAAATAAAATTTAAATTGCTGAAGACATTTTAGCTTTGAGGCTTTTGTTTCCACTTTAGTCAGTCTTAAACCCTTTGCCAAAGTCAAATTCATTACAAGTATTCCCCAAAGTGATGTTACTCAAAAACCTGATTTGTGAAGTTACACTCTGTGTGGAGATTGGGAAGAGCAGACGTAAACAGCAGCAGATGTGTGGTGGACCTGGTTTTTTCTAGGATCATGGCCAAGGCCCACTCGGCTGGCAGTCAGCGCCCTGCCATATACCTGATCTCTTGTTAGTCAAGGAAAAGAATTGTGGCAAGCTTGCAGCCAGCTGAGCAGTTTTCCGGTCTGTCTGATTCCTCTGGTTACGAGAAGAGCTCCCAGGGCAGGTGCTGTCTGCTTTCGCTTTGTATCTGCCCTGGCACCTCTTAAGTACTGGGAAAATTGACTGAGTAATTTGCTTGGTAGTTGGTATATCCCTCAGTTTTCCACTGGGGATTCCCGAAGGAATCGGGAGTTCCTGCTTTGTATCTCTTCTAGTCGAGACAATCACCAGTGGCTACAATCCCTCTCTCCGGAATAATGTGTCAGAACATAAAACTTAACAACACAAGAGAATAAACGATTGGAGCAAAGAGTAGAGAATGGCTGAATAACACCACAAGTGGCCGTGTTCCAAAAGAAGAAAAATCTGTATTTTGAGTCATAAGTTCCTCTAGCTCAGCAACTTAGATTTGTAAGTTTGGAGATGGCACTAATCTTTTTCTGAACTCCAGTCTGCTCATCTGTAAAAAGTAGGGATAATGATCCAAGCCCTGTCTCCAAATGAGCTTGTGCTTAAAGGACTCTTTCAGGGCCACAGAAAATGCTGTCTCCTGTGCCCCCCTTCTCTACCTTTTGAATCTCTGTCCATCCCAGCAGACGTGGGGGATGTGATTTTGTTAGTCCCTTGCTGAAGAGAAGACAGCAGTAACTGACTTTCCCTGGTGCTTTGATGAGTGGACTGAGAATTTTATAGCCATTGAGATTGACCATATCTGCTGGAAACAAAGATCATCCCTGTTTTACTCTGACCTTTGGACAGCTCAGCTTCTTTGACTAGAAAATTAGAATAGAAATAATTGTCACTTGAAGAACTTCATATAGAATGCCTCAATTCCTATGAACTCCCATTTTGCACGCAAATCTCAAAGCCTTTAAAAGAGACGGTTAATTGGGACACGTTGAATGCACCATCAAGTCTTCCAACACTCACCTTTCAGGCCAGCCCTTCCACCAATCATAGTTTCTCAAGTCCTCAATCATATTTCCATGTCACTTATGTTTTTAGGACTGAACAGAGTTGGAATTCTTGAGGCCGAATAAACAGAGTGGAATGAAGGAGGACAGCAAATTAAGAAATAAATTCCAGCTTCCAGTAGTTTCAAGTAATGTTGAAACTTGACAGTTGGTTTTTTGAATCATTCAGTCCTCAGAAGTTACTTCTTTCTCCTGGTAATGGTGGATGGGATGAAGAGAAGAAAATTGACAGTGGCAAAATGAAGGAACAATTTTGTAGTTGTTTCCTATATAGTGGACTCTTATGCTTATTTTAATAACTCTATCTGGACATTTGAAAACAATAGTAGGGGTTGCAAGTGCAAACACACACCAAAAATATTAAACTGAAAAGGGCTTTAGTGAGGTTACAGAAGGGAGAAATAAGAAAGTAAAAATTCAAGTTTGTAGTTTCAGTAAAGAGATTGTGGGTAAGGAAAACATACAGTGTTTGTTTATTCGTTTAACAATTATAAAAAATTTTAAATGATCCAGCTGCTTACAAAAAAAGCAACATTACAGGTGAGCTTGTGATATAAACTAAGAGTTGTAGGAAGATTCCATCCCCCTCAGCCTCAGTTCCACGTGTCAGTCAGTCCTTTTTGTTTTGGTTCTATTGGGCGTTATCTACATTAGTAACTGTCCTTCTGGTGGTTAATTAATTAATACGCCCGTGCTGCTAATTCTGTTTATCAGTTTTGGACACTGACTTCCTGCTATAATAGCTAAGCACTTCCTCCACTCCTCTATCCACCGAAAGTAGTTATATCCTTATTCTCATTTTTTCTATTGATTACCATTGCCTTTTAGAGTACTAGGATTACACACCCTTTTTCTTGTTCCATCACAAAGGCGCAAAGTCTTTACTCCCCGCTGGGAAACGTAAAAATATTGGTGCTCCCAGACTTCCCGGCGGTCTTGGGTGCCGCACTCTCTTCTGCGAAGGTGGATTTTTTTTAAAGAATTTTTTGGGAGGTGGGGAGCAAAAGGAATATTGATGCACGCGTTATATGGAAAGGTAATCCAGTTTTATAGTATTTAAATCAATCCTAGACAATCGCGGCTGCTTACCTCCATCGCTGTGACTTTAAATTGACTCACTTCTGAGACCCACCAGGAAGCAGAAGTGGCCTCTCTAAAGCTTTACCCAGAGAAATAATAAAATCATGTAAAGGGGCAACACTATGCTCGGTGGTCAGCTTCCACTCCCACTCCCCTCCTGCCCCGTGCCCTTCCAAGCCTGGGGGAGGCTGCGGCAATCCCCTCCCGCGCGCCTCCGAGCAGCAGAGGTGCTGCAAGCCCAGCGCGCCGCGCTCGCCTCGCCAGGAATCGGCACTCCGGCTCCATTAATTCAGAGGAACATTTTGACAGGACTCTGCAATGACTTTAACTTACAAAGTGAAAGATCATAGGTTTGGTGTAAAGAAAAGAGCCCTGGAGTGTGAGTCAAGGAGAGCACGGCCACTCCGGTACCGAGGAGGGGAGGAAGACCGCGACGTCGTGCGCCTGCTCAGAGGCGTTTGGAGTCCCGGTGCCGGCTCAGCGCGGGTATACAGGCCTGAAACGAATCGGACTCGTGGGTTAGAATAGGGCTGTTCAGGAGCCTGCCTGCCGCGCCAAGACTTCAGAAGGTCCAAACGTGACATCCGGGACTGACTTTCCTCGGAGGAGGGGAGGGGATTGATGTCGGCGCGTTATTTTCTGTTGAGGGGAAAATTAAGCACAACGACCCTCGGCTGTGCTTTAGTGAGCGAGCGGCTGCGCGTCGCGGTGCTTGGCGCCCGAGTTCTTGGCCGCACGAGTGGAGCTGGGCGGCTGGAGCAGGGGTTCTCTCTGGGCCACGTCGGTGCAGAAAAGGCCTGGCGGCCCCAGGGTGTCCCCCGGGGCCGGCGAGGACGCGCGCTGCGCCGGGGGCTGGGACTGGCCCCTGAGACTGGAGCAGCAGCGCGGCCTCGGCCGCCCTGGCTCCCCGCCCCCTCCGCCTCCCCCTCCCCCACCCCACCCCCATCCCCGTCCCGGCGTCGGGGGAGGCGGCGTGTCCGGCGGAGGGTTGTGGGGCGCGGGGCAGGGCTGGAGCGCCATGAGCAGCCCGGATGCGGGATACGCCATTGACGACCAGACCCATACCCGGAGCGCGCTGCCCGCGGTGATGGCCGGGCTGGGCCCTTGCCCCCGGGCCCAGTCGCTGAGGCCCCTCGGGGACATGAAGGTGAAGGGCGAGGCGGCGGCGAGCAGCGGGCGACTTCAAGGTGTGGCTAAGGCCGAGCACCAGCGGCTGGCGCGGGGACCCCTGTCCCGCAGGACGCGGAGCTGCGCCCGCCGCCTGGGGAGCGGAGCGCAGCGGGGAGAGGCGCTGAGAACCGAGGACAAGGGAGGAGTGGGCATCTGCAGTGGAGGACGCCGGGCTCCGGGAAAATCCGCCTTGGCGGGTCAATGGCTCTACCTCTGAGAACTCGCTGGCATAGTGAGTTTTACCTCTGGGAGAAACAATTGACTGGCAGGTGCAGAATCGTCTTGTGGGCGGGAGGTAAAATTAAAAAGGATCAGGGCCAAATTGTTAACCATCTCCAAGTGTAAATGATAAAGAACACGAAATTTTGCTGTCTTGGAAAAGGTTTTCAAGGTGTCCTCTAATCAGGCAAAGCTCTCTAAAAAAGAAAACTCGAATGCTCTTTTTCCAAGTTTTAAAAAAGAGCTTCATTTCTCAAGCAAGAAATTGAGACACTCAATACAGATAAAACTGCCTGTCATTAAGGGAACTGGAAATGCATTCAACAGCACCTTTCAGAAACATGTGCAAAGCTTTAGAATTTCAAGCGAGATAGGTTGCAGTTTTGAGCTCTTTTTTTGATGCTGAAGTTTGTTAGAAAAGCCGAGGCTGTGGCCTTTAGTTGCGAAGAGTTCGAGCTCATTTTGCTTTCAGTTTTTTTAAGTTGAGGGAGAGCTGTTTTTTTTTTAAAGAAGGAATAAAATGGCCAGACTATATTCGTCTTTCCAATGTCATTTTTCTTCGTAAATAGCTTTATTTAAAATATTTAAATTCCTGTTTTTTCCCCAAAAAACTGTAAGCAGCACACCAAGGGAAAACTAAGTTATCCTTGCCCCAGTCCGAACTTAGGAGCTGATGACTGCTTTCCTGTTTTCCCTAGCACACTTTCTCTGCATCTACACTTATATAAATATGTAGGATTTTCTCTCTCTTCTTTCCCCCGCATTAATGGGATCCGTTTTCCCTACTATTCTGCAGCTTACCTTTTCAGTTAACGGTACATATCTGGCGATCCTCTATTCCTAGAAGCTGAACCTCTACCTGGTTAGGGGTCCTCTCCTCTCTTCCATTTGTTCTGTCTCTGGTCCAATATAAGTTTGTATCCTGACTTAATCCTTTTTTTGTGTACATGAACGGAGAGTACCTGCACTTAAGATACAGGGGACTCAGTGGGCGGGCACATTGCACCCTAAAAGAAAAGGGGCAGAAGCTTCATGCCCTCAGTGCGATCTTTTACAGGACCGGTTCCTTCTGTGTCGGATCTCAGGGGTGTCGGCAGCCAAGCGGTGGATAGGAAACTCCGCTGGCAGTACTCGTTCCTGGAGATTGTCCCTCTGTTAGCAGCCTTTTCAGGGCAGGTGTTGGCCTGTCAGGCTGCCGCGTTGGCACTTCCAGGCTGAGACGGCGTCCCAAGGAGCTGATTCGGTCGAGGTGGTGAAGTCTGCCCTAATAATTATTGGCTGATGGGGTGCCTAGTGTTCCTTTTGTGGCACAATGGTTAATATTAACCTCCACTATTGGATTGTCTTGGTTTAGATGATAAAGTGGGGCGCCAATTTGCGGGCTGCCCGCCGGCTTATTAGATGTCCTTACTCTGCGAGTTGGGAAGCGACTCGGTCCCGAACAAGGCGGGCACGCGCGGAGGACTGGCCTTCCTGGGGGAGATGGCGCTGCGCTGGGGCCCTGTAGGACCAGCCGGGCGACCAGGACAGGCCCCCGCCGCCTTAGGCGGCCTCGTGATCATGGACGACCAGGGCTGGCCCTGCCCGGAGCAGGGCTTCCCAGCCGGCCCGCCGATGCCGCCCCTGTACATGGGCGGCCACTACCGCGACTACCAGCGCCTGGGCGCACCCTCGCTCGACGGCTACACCCGACACGTCCCCCCTGGACGGTGTACACCCAATCTGATCTTCTTCGCCGCGCCGCTGCCGGGGACTGTCCGGCGGCAAGCCCCTATACCCCTCGGACTACACGGAACCTCCGGAACCACTCGCTAGCCCTGTGCACCCCAACCTGGCCCGAGCCTGCGGGCCCCGCAATCCGGGCCTCCTAGCGCCCCCAGCGCCCCGCACGTGTACTACGGCGGCCTAGCGGGCGGCGGGGGCGGGAGCGGCTTCCAGGTGCAGTCGCAGCAGCACCTGCTGGGCGGGCATCCGTCGCCTGTCCCGAGGCGCTGCCCCGCTGGAATGGCGCGGACCGAGCCAGCCCGCTGAGCTTCTCTGGGCCCACTCAGCTGGGAGTGCTGGCTTGAACTCTTCTGCTCTGTCCTCTTGAGTTCCGTTGCCAGTATACTGTGTATTACTACAACGTCACGGTATTTGAACCTTTCCAGTCTTTCTTAGAACGAACATTCCAGTAAGAACAGCATTTAACATTGTTAACATCTGAAAGGTGGCAATGCAAAAATGTGCTTTGCTTAGATATATGTAAAGTCCATCTTTTTCCATTTTCTGTATGTGCACGTTATTTTTAAGTTAGATTATTTTTATAAAGTGGAAAATTAATGGACCATGGTAGAAAGCACTTTTCTCTGCAAAAATTATTTCGTTCCAGCTAGTTTTAAACATTTAACTAAGATTTATTGTGTATTGTCTACATTTCAAATCTATTTCTCAAGTTCTTGGTTATTGACATTTTTGTAAATTTGGAAATAAAGCTTGTAAAAAAAAAAATCTGTGCATATGGAGATTTTATATTCTGTGAAATTAAGTGAGTTGTGTCTGTGTCAGTCAGGGTTTCCCAGGAAACAGATGGCATACTTAAAATGGGTGAATGAAGAAACATCAAGGGACAAACAGACTGTTTACCTGAGGGAACCTGTGGAGGGACTGGAAGCATCCTAAGTTGGGCAATAGCTCAGAGCATCATCCATTAGCGACCACTGGGAAAGGGGAGAGGCAGGCGTTTCCTGGGACCCAAGGTAATGATAGCTTTAGGGGTCCTGCCAGCCAGAGGTTGTGGCCTTGGGAAGAGGAATGAAGCTATGGCCAAGTGTCGCCCAGGAGGATGGGCCTAGAAAATAGATCCTGGAAAAAAATCCTGTTGCTCTCCTGACTTCCTGACAGTGCCTCTCATTGGCCAGAGCTAACCACAAAACTAGAGGACAAGGAGTCTGTGGATGCTGCCACATGAAGGAGGGTGGAGAGTGCATCTATTGGGGTAGAAAAAGTCCAGGCTTTTTTTTTAACAGCTCCGCGGAAGGGAGTTCAGCACAGCACTTAAAATTAATTGAGTAAAATTGACTACAATACTATGTGTGTGAAACATAACAGATGATAGGAAGGAAGCTTAGGTGCTGCTCTTCTCAACCTCAGAGATTTTATCAAGAGAGGAGAGCCTGGAGGACACCAGTAGAGCGTGGGCATGAAGCCGTGGTGGTGGGACATAGAGCAGGGACACAGAGAACCTGGACTCCAGGTGACAGTATCTGAGTCCGTGAATCAAGGCTCCCAGCAGGGGAGGCACTCCTCTGAACTCCAGTTATGTGAGCAAATGCAAGTCATTTACTGTTTAAACCCCTTTGAGGTGGTTTTGTTCTCATTTGAAACACAGGGATTGATAAGAGAGAACTAAGGATAGAGCAGATTGTAGACATGACTGCTAATTCCTTTGGTATCAGAGGGAAATACCAAATGTGGGGTATCCTTGGACCAGCAGCCTTTGCATTGCTTGCGAGATTGTTAGAAACACTGAATCTCAGGCCGCTTGAGCATCAAATTCTGGTCTGGAATGGTGCTTCTCAAACTTGAATGTGCATGTGAGTGATCTGGGGATCCTCCTAAAATGCAAATTCTGATTGAGCAGGGCCAAGATTCTGCATTTCTAACAAATTCCCAGTTGAGGCCGATGGGCCACACTTTGAGTGCCAGACCCTAGATCCCTTATCCACACTGAACTCTTAGGGACTGTTCTTGACCTAAAACATGCCAAGTTCAGAAACAAACACCACAGAGTCATTTCAGAACTACTAGACTAGACGGTTTGGGGTCATTTTTGCCTGCTGGCCATGTCTGCCCTGCTTTCCCCCACCCTCACCCCCCACAGCCTGCCCTCCTAAGTCACTGGTTATCTTCCTTTTCTTCAAAGTCCTATAAATACTCAAGTTAGAACCACAGGTGTGATAGCACTGGGAAATTATGGTGCCTGCTGAGAGGAAGAACCAGGGAGATGAACAGCAAGTATCTGGACCTCCAAAGCCGAGAACCTGATGGCCTTGAGCTGCCACAGCCCCAGTGTTGGTGCCAGGGAGAAGCCCATGGCTCCTACCCTCCACCTACTGGGCATTTTCACTGACCTGACCTCTCCCCAAGGTTTGGCCTGCAGTCAGGGCGGTTCAAATTTTAAAAGCTCTTGAGGTGATTCTAATTGCAGCCATTAAATAGATGAACATATTAATATCACAGAGCTACCTAAGAAGTCAGTTATTTATGTATTTATTTCATCAAATAGTTATCGAGCATCTATTATATGCCAGACACTATATGGTTTCCAAAGATAAACAAGGCACATTCCCCGTTCTCAAGGAGCTTGTGGTTGAACAGGATGGAAAGTCATGTAGATAAATAATCTTATTGTGTGATCAGGGCAATAAAGTAAAGCACAAAAGTTATTGTTCTGGCAGAAAGCAGAGGATGGATTCCGTGTGAAGAGGGGTGGGACAAGAATAATAATAGCTGACATTTATTGACCAATTCATTATGGATCGAGAAGGCCCCGGGGAAATGTTGATGCTTACCTGAGTCTTTGAAGGAGGGGAGAGCCAAGTTGGGAAGGTGTGGGGGATATGGGGTGAGGGGGTGAGGAAACTGACGGAAGTCACTTCTGTTTCCTTTGTAAAATCAGAGTGGAGTCAGGACCAGAGAGGGGATGGTGGGTGGTGGGTGGTGGGTGGTGGTAGGGGTGGGGGCTAGGCAGGGGTGGAGCAGGGGACTTGAGAAGACTAGCTCCAGGCAGGAAGCCCAGAAGAAACTGGATTTCATAGATCGCTTTCCATCTTCAGGGTTGCAAGCTCAGCAGCTCCAGTGTAGAAACAGAGAGATGGCACTGCAGGATTTGTTCAAAGCCGGGCTTTTAGGAGCGGTGGGGAAGACAGACAGGAGGGCCAGGGAGTTGTTGGTGTGATTTTGGTTTGAGAATTTAATGGAGATGGGTATGGAGGTAATGAGGTCTGGAGAGAGCTGCTAGGCTTGGAAAAAAGGGAGGGAGAAAGCGAATGAAAGGACAATGCATCAAAGGGGGATTGCAGAGATGAAGTGGGATGTGCAGGGCATGGCCAAGGCGGGGCTGCTGAAGGGCGTGAAGGTGAAGGTCGCTAGCGTTGTGCAGCTAGAGGCCATGTGCATACGGAAAGCCCCACTGTGGGAGGAGCGGGGGGGGAAGACGGTAATCCTCCCTGTGCGTATTTCCTGAGACACCCGACCAGTGGGAGCAGATTCAATCAAGTCATTTAGGATGTAAGGAGGGGCAGGTAGAAGAGAAAGCAAGAGAGCTCCCATTGAAATGCAAAGTAGAGCACTGGGGAAACAGGACAATCCACTCAGAGAGGAAAACATTCAGGAAGAAGTGGCAGAAATGCTTAGTGATGAAAGGAAGTTTTACACATCCTTCTGCAAACCTGGACATGGATTTTTTTTAGCTCAGGGGTAGAAGATCTAGAATTCAGAAATTTTGCTGGCTGCAAGAGAAGCTCAAGGCCAAGTAAGAGAGTCTCTCTTATCAACTTTGTAACCAGTGGTAGGGTTTACAGATAAGGGTTATTAGCAATGTCCTGCTTCTGAGAACTTCCTGTTTGAATTAATTGTTCTTGATCGCTAGGTGCTAAACTTTAAAAATCATTATTAAAAAACATTTTTTCCTGGGGCTGGCCCCGTGGCCGAGTGGTTAAGTTCGCGCGCTCCGCTGCAGGCGGCCCAGTGTTTCGTTAGTTCGAATCCTGGGCGCGGACATGGCACTGCTCATCAGACCACGCTGAGGCAGCGTCCCACATACCACAACTAGAAGAACCCACAACGAAGAATATACAACTATGTACCGGGGGGCTTTGGGGAGAAAAAGGAAATAATAAAATCTTTAAAAAACAAAACAAAACAAAACAAAACAAAACATTTTTTCCTTAAAGCAGCTCAATATTGATACCTTGAGGCAAAGCCCCATTCACCTGGCATGAGTTAGGGTCCTGTTCCACCTGGAAGGGTGCCTGACTCCCACAGTTGACCTTTTCCCCTCCCCTAGATCTAGAGAGCTCCTTTTATCCTGAGATTGAGCAACACTGACCAGGCTCCTTATCAGGCTCAAGGACAACACCCTATGTCAAGAGGACACTATCTGACCCGAGGTAGAGCCGGAACTCCACAGGGTGACTGGCTTCCTCAGAATTTCCCACGAGGGGAGGAAAGCTGCTCCTGGACCTGGAAACGTGGGTGCTGGAGTCCTTCCGGGATCCTCCTTCTCCAGAGAAGTCTAACATCTCCCAAAGTATAACTCTAGAGACCCTGCAAGGTGCGCCCCCTACGGAGAGTGACAGAGCCATCTAAAGACCTTCAAAGACGGAAGCCATGTTTCATAAAGCCATGGACCCCGAGCATCCCCAAACCCTGCCGCGGGCGCCAGTGTGAAGGCAGGAGTACTCACTTAGGAGTTCATGACAGACGGCTGAGATGGCCCTGTTTGCAGCGGAAGGGAGGCCTTCCTCTTCCCAAGTGGGCCCTACATCCTGTTCCACTAACCGCTCAGGAGAACCAAGAAAGGAGAAGATGGAGTTCTCGGCTTTTCCCCGGCTGTCCTCTAGGCTGTATCACTGGGTGGGTTGCCCACCAATCACCCCTAAGATTATTGAGGGGCACATGGACTCTTTTCCCTGGGAGGGAGACTCCTGGTCCGGCTATATATAGTGAGGTCCCGCACACCCTCTCTCATTACTCATTTAGTTTGGCCCGGGTTTAAAGCATGAACAATCTCTTCCAGGCACTCCCTGTTTTCACTTCCCTCTGACCAGAGGGCCTCTCCGTCTGACCCGTGGGGGTCAACATCCTTTCTAGCTGATCCGCCCCACTTCCTCCCTCAGGCTGAGCTCCAGGCTGTTTTTCAGCTTCAGGGGTTCCTGGAGAAGTATTTCCTCTGCCCCCCTCCATTATCACATCAAACATACTGAAATCAGGGTCTTGGGTTATTGGAGATTTGAAAGCAGAAAGATCAGTGTGAACCGTGGGAAGAAACCTTACTGGAGAGGCGGACTTGAAAATCCATCTATGAAGGTGCGCAAAGGGGGGCGCCAAATGTAGGGAGCCAGACTGGATCTCTCTGTGTCCTGGGTGCGGTGGAGAGCCCAGCCCGAGGGGTTTTGGAGGGGTTTCTGAGAGGCTCCGAGGAGAGGGAGTTAAGCAAGCAGCATGCTGTGGTGAGCAGGCTGTGGGCCTCACAGGCAGAAAGACCTGAGTTCACATTCCAGAGAGATCACTAGCAGGCTCTGGGATCTTGGGTCGTCCATTACCCAACCATTCAGAACGTCTGTTTTCTCGTCTGTAATGTGTGGGTAATAATAACTACCTGCAGAGTCATTGCAAGGATTAAAAATATTTGTACAGTCCCCAGCTGAGTGATGGTGTTGGGGGGAATCTCTGTTCCTTGGACCTGTATTCCACAGGTTGGTGTGGGAGGCAGAGCCCCTCCTCCACCAACCCCGTTCTGTTCTGACACTGCAGTCTGGGCTGGTAGAGTATGCGGGTTACTGAGCAGTCTTAATTCACCGGGACATAAACAGAATGGTCTTGTGTTTCTGAGTGTGGCTTTAACTATGCTGTCTTAAATCTCTCTGTGTTGCTCTTTAATGAACACTTGGGAAGAGTTTATTACGTTCTAGTTACTTTCAGTTGTTAAAATCTAACTCATTTTATTTATTTTGAAAACTAAGAATGTAAAAAGTCAAGTCACTGTAAAGCCTCAATCTTAGTTTAAATCTTACCGCTTCCATTCTCCTCCCTGAAGGCTTAAGCAGGGCCCCTGTTCACTGGTCCAGGAGGAGGAGGCCGCCGCTTTTCTGACAGCTCTCCCCTCTCCCCTGCCTCCTTAAGGCCAGCTTGCTGTGTGCTTGGGGGTCGGCGGTGTGGAGCAAGGGGAGGGAAAGGGACAAATGGCTTTTGACTTACCTGGCCACTGTTGTAGTTCTATCTCAGGGCCACCTCTGGAAATCATTTACTGGCTTAAAAGCCCCTATGTGATAGGGTCTGACTCTCTTGTGGGCCACATGTGGGTGCCTAAGAGGGCGCTGTGGGGCCGCCACACTGCCTCCTTCCCTGAGTGGGAGAAGGATTGTGGCTGGACTCGTCCACATCCACTTCTCCTCTCAACAACCCCCCCCCCACCCCCTCCCTGTACACCCCCACCCCTCTCTGGGCAGTAAATTCGCTGTGGCTGTGCTGGGGTGCCCGTGCCTGGAAGGCAGCTTTCTTTGCGGTGCATCAGCAAGATGGCTGAGGCCTGGCTGCTTTGTGTGGTGTCCACTTGGCCCCAGGGAAATTCATGCATCCACAGAGGTAGTGAGATTACCCTGGACTGTCCCCTGCTGCCCCCTCTCCCAGCCCTGCCACTTCCCCTCAAATTCTCTCTCTCTGTTTAGGTAAGATCATCAAGTCTGATTCTAAGCCAGATCTCAAACTAGGGACCAGAATTCAACTCTCTTTTATTGTGTCCCTTGTAACCTCTGTCTTCCTTTTTAAAATGTATTTCACTTAAAATTATTTATTATCTAATATGTAAGGCATTCAAAATTGCCTAATATAATAGCTTACATCAGATAACGGACACTTGTTCACCACCATGCATCATAAGAAACAAAACAAGACAAGTCGGTGCTTTTTGAACCTGTACTTGCATAACACTGGACATCACTTTGCTCAGTTCAAAAACAATTGGAATTCAAATTGGAATTATAGTACATTTGTATGTTACTCTTGGGAAGATTTATATTTTTGTGATATACTTCCATCCATATTGCCCAAATTGATCTACAGATTCAATGTAATCGCTGTCAGAATTCCAACTTTCTTGCAGAAATGGACGACTTGATCTTAAAATTCATATAGAAGTGCAAAGGTTCCCAAATAGCCAATGCAATCTTGAAAAAGAAAAACAAAGTTGGATGAAGTACATTTTCTGACTTCAAAACTTACTACAAGGCTACAGTCTGGCACTGGTATAAGGATAGACCTATGGATCGATGGAATAGAATTGGAAGTCTAGAGATAAACCCCTACATCTATTGTCAGTTGATTTTTGACAAGAGTGCCAAGACTACTCAATGAGGAAAGAATAGTCTCTTCAGTACATGGTGCCAGGACAGGAGGTTATCTACATGCAAAAGAATGAAGTTGGCCCTTACACCATTGTTTCAAAATGGACTAAAAGTATAAAACTTTTAAAAGGAAATATAGGTGTAAGTCTGTACGACCTTAGAATAGGTAATAGTTTCTTAGATATGACATGAAAAGCACAGCAACAAAGAAAAAATAGATAAATTGGCCTTTATCAAAATTAAAAACTTTTGCTCATCAAAACACACCATCCAGAAAGTGAAAAGAGAATCTGGGACAAAATATTTGCAAATCATATATCTGATAAGGGTCTACCATAAAAAATATATAAAGGACTCTTAAAACTCAGTAATAAAAAGACAACCCAGTTTAAAAATGGGCCAAGCATTTGGAGAGACATATTTGAATATCTGAATAGACTTTTTTTTTTGTATTGCCTTTGTCTGGTTTTGGTATCAGAGTAATACTTGTTTCATGAAATGAATTGGAAAGCCTTCTCTCCTCTTCTATTTTCTGGAAGAGGTGTAAAATTGCTGTTAATTCTCTTTAATTATTTGGGAGAATTTTCTAGGGAAACCATCGGTGCTTGGAAATTTCTTTTTTGGGGGAGGTTTTTAATTATAAGTTCAATTTCTTCAACAGTTATAGGGCTATTCAAATCATCTGTTTCATATGGGGTGACAGTATGTTTTTTGAGAAAGTGATCCGTTTAATTTAAATTGTCAAATTTATATGTAAAAAGTTGTTCCTAGTATTCCCTCATTATCCTTTTGATATCTGCAGGGTCTGTAGTGATATCTCAGTTTTTTTTCCCCAAAGATTGGCACCTAGGCTAACAACTGTTGCCAATCTTCTTTTTTTTTCTTTTTAAGGATTGGCACCTGGGCTAACAACTGTTGCCAATCTTTTTTTTTTTTTTTTCTGCTTTATCTCCCCAAACCCCCCCTGTACACAGTTGTATATCTCAGTTGCAGGTCCTTCTAGTTGTGGGATGTGGGACACCGCCTCAACGTGGCCTGACGAGTGGTGCCATGTCCACGCCCAGGATCTGAACCCTGGGCCACCGCAGTGGAGCTCGAGAACTTAAACACTCGGCCACGGAGCCGGCCCCTGATATCTCATTTTTGATATTGCTAATTTGTGTCTTCTTTCTTTCTTTGTCAGTCTTGCTACAAGCTTGTTAATTTTATTGATCTTTCAAAGAACCAGCTCTTTGCTTCATTGATTTTCTTTATTGTTTTTCTGGTTTCAATTTCATTGATTTCTTGTTTTTTCCCTGTCAGTAAGGTATTATTTTTCTCTGCTTTCAAGAGTTTTTCTTTGTCTTAGTTATTTTTTTAATTACAATGTGTCTTGGCTTGAATTTCTTTGAGTTTATCCTGTTTTGGATTTTCCCAGCTTTTTTAATCTGTAGATTTATGTTCTTGACAAATTCGGGAAGTTTCAGTTACTATTTCTTCAAGTTATTTTTCAGCACTGTTTTCCATCTTTCTGGGACTCTCTTTATATGAATGTTAGCTCTTATCTTATAGTCCCACATGTCCCTAAGACTCTGATCATTTTATTTTTTTTAGTCTATTTTCTCTCTGTTGTTCAGATTGGGTAATTTCTGTTTTTCTATTTTCCAGTTAGTGATTATTTCCTCTATCCTTCCATTCTGCTGTTGACCCTGTTTTGTTATTGTATTATTCGGTTCAAAATCTCCCTTTGGTTCTTCTTTATATTTTCTATTTCTTTGCAGCAACTATTTACTTATTTTCTGAGGCTTTATATTTTTTCATTTGTTTCAAGCATGTTTGTAATTACTCATTGAAATGTTTGTATCATCACTGCTTTAAACTTGGTCAGAGAATTCTAATATCTCTGTCATCTTGGTGTTGGCATCTATTGGCTGTCTATTTATTCAGTATTGGATAAGGGAATTGAGAGAACATGACTGCCTGTTGACCCTTGAGCTGGACCAGGGCAATCAGAGGCTCCTTGTCCCCTCCCCTGTCTTTGGAATGTACTCTGTACCCACTGTTTTCACAGTGGGAGCTATTTTCAAGGATGCAGCATTGAAAGAGCAATGTGTTGTTGAGATCATCTGGACTGAATACGTGACTGAACCCAGTTAAGGCCTCAAGATAAACTTTTATGATTCTGGTGGATGGGTGTGGAGATCTACTTATTTTGCATCTGCCCAAGACAAACTATGTATGTAACTTATTAAACTGTGCTTATTAAACTGCCACCTACCAATCTGGAGTGATCTGCCCCTTTCTTTGGTTTCTCCTTGCCTTCTGTGTTTGGGGGCCAGTTTGTGAACCAACATTCAGTTTGAGATCTTCCTAGTTCTTGATATGATGAATGATTTTCAACTGAAACCTAGACATTTTCATATTACATTATGAGACTCTGGATTATATTTAAACCTTCTGTTTCAGCTTAGCTTTCTTTAATATTACTCTGGCAGGAGAAAAGAGAACACGCCCTCATGAGTGCCTGGTGGAGGTATAAGTCCATGTTCCCCATTTTCCTTCGGTCAACACTGCTGGGTGACTCGTTGCTGCTGATTGGAGATGTGAGTTCTGGCTCCCCATGTGGACCCCACTGACACTGCAGTGGGGGGAAGTTGGCCTTAGTACTGCTGGGCAATTGTGAAAGTCCTGACTGTCCATAGACTTTCTCTGACACCACTCCAGTGTGAGAGAGGTGCCTTTTTACTGCTGAGTGGGGGTGTAAGTCCAGGCTCCCCGTGTTGTCTCCACTAACTTTGTGGGTAGGGGGCTTGTTACCAGCTGTCGAGATGAAAGTCCTGGCTTCCTGCTTAGTCTTTTTGACATCAGTATGGTGCTGGCACTTCCTGTTACAGCCTTGAGAGGTTAGGAGTGGAGACTCCCCACTTGACCTTTGCTTGTGGGGTTGGGGTGGGCCATGTTTTTTTCTGTGGCATTTGGCTGCAGTATGGTGGTTATTGTCTGAAAGTTCTCTGTCTTGCTAGGCTGCCCCTTTCTTGGTCCTTTGGCTAGAGAGAGCAGGCTTTTGTTGTTGTTGTTTTGTTTCTGTCTGTTGACATTTCTGTATTGTTAGCCTTTTCAACTTAAAGTGAGGCAAAAAGACAACCCAGGAAACTCACTACCAGGTCATTCCTTGGGTCCTAAGGTCCCTAGCCGGTCTGCCTTCTTCCTTCCATTCTCCAGAGTCTTCTTGTGTTCATCTTATATAAAATGTCCAGAGTTTTTGGTTGTACTCAGCAGGAGGAATAAGCAAAAGTTTGTCCACTCCAACTTTCTGCAAGTAGAAGTCCCTGGTCTTAATTTAGTCTATCCACTTTGTGGTATGATCATCTTTTCCTTGAGTACCTTTTTTTTGTTTTTTCGGTTAATGATCTGACTTAAACAATAATAAGAATAGTAAGTGACAGTAATACATTTCTTTCTATATGCATTTACATGACATTTACATCAACTCTATTGAGAGCTCCTATATTATAGATGTACAGATGGAGGGACAGAGCAGTTACAGAACTTACTCAGATAACTTACCAAATCTCAGAGCTGGTAAAGAGCAGAGCTGGGATTCAAACTGAGGCAGTTGGACTCCAGAATTCATGCTTTGGTTTTTGTTCACTGCTGAACCCCTAGCACCCCGAATAGTGCCTGGCCTGTAGCGCGTGCCGTGTAGATATTTGTTGAGTGAATTAGTTGTGACGTTGCTGCAGGGAACTTTATTCTGCTCCTTGGCTTCCATCTTTCCCCTGAGTTCATCACATCTTCAGGCCCTTTTCCCTCTTTTTTTGTTTTCCTAGTCCAATATGTTTGTATCATTTCCACAACATTTCTTTTTGTCTTCTTCAGTTTTAGCTAACTCTGTCCAGTCCTATTATTTGTTTTAATATATTGTGAGTGCTTTTTGCTTCATTTCCTTTCCAACATTTCTAAAACCTGTCCGTCTTCCCTGTGAGTGGCTGTGTGACGGGTGAGTGTTTCATGTTCATCTTTATTTATGGAATCTGAGGGTCTCTACATGCACAGAGGAAAGAAGACAGAGCTCAGCTGAAACTGTACGTTGTTTGTTTGGGTTCACTGCAACCGGTTACGGGGCTTTCCTACTCTGTGGAGGGGAATTTTGGGCTTCACGTCACTTCCCAGTCTAGTGAGAAGCTTTGAAGGATGAATTTCCATCAGAGAAAGTTGAGCTCCGCTGTTTACTTCTTCAGTTTTACCAAAGACTTTCTCGTAGCAATTTCTGCTACTCCCTACTACTCAAATATCACGGTTTTAAATATTATATTATAGGCATAGGACTAAAAATGCATTTAATGTGGATTTCTTATCTGAGATCCAAACTTATAGATCAAGCTGCCTATCTGATATCTCAGCATGGATGTTTAATTTTTTCTGTATCAATAACTAAATTGTTCTGGCATCATTTATTTGGATAGTCTACCCCTTTCTCATTTTTACTTTTTAATGTAGCACTTTTAATATGTAAATGTCCTTGTTAGTGGATGTCTTTTCAGTTTCCATTTTTTCCAGGAATCCATTTATCTATTTTCACACCATTAGCACATGATTCTAATTAGTTTTCCTTTATAGTAACTCGATATCTGATGGGCAGTTTCCCCCATCTTGTTCTTTTTCAAAATTATTTTGGCTATTTTTGTCCCCTTCACATTCCGTATGAATTTCATGATTGGTTTGTCAAATTCCAAGGAAGACTTGTTGAGATTAAATTGTTTCCAACTTTATTGAGGCATAAATTTACATACCACAAACACATCCACTTTAAGTTTACAGTTTGATGAGTTTTGATAAGGATATATAGCCACATTACCATCACCAACTGGTGTCTCCATCACCCCAAAAGATTCCCTGTGCCCCTTCCTGCTCAATTCCCTCCCCAACCTTGGGTCCAGATTAACCCATCATTGATCTTGTTTTATGTCATATAGATTAAAATCATTTTTGTAGATTTTTATATATGCAGAATCATATTAAATTTACTCCTTTACATCTGGCTTCTTTGCTCAACATAATGGTTTTGAGATTAATCTGTGCTGTTGCATTTGTCAGTTGTTCTTTTCATTTTATTCCTGAGTAGTTAGTATTCCATTGTATAGATATATAACAATTTGTTTATCCATTTATCAGCTGATAGACATTGGGGCTATTTGCAGATTTGACTATCATGAAGAGATTTGCTATAAATATTCATAATCTTTATGTGGATATATGCCTTTGTCTCTCTTGGATAAGTACTAAGGGTGGAATTATTTGGATTATATGGTAAGTACATATGTTTAACATTTTAAGAAACTGCCAAACTATTCTCTAATATGTTTGTAACAGTCTACATTCCTGACACTAATAGCTACAGTTGGTTCAAATCCTTGTCAACAGTTGCTATGGTATTTTTTGTTATTTTAATTTTTTAATTTTTATTTATTTTTAAAGATTGGCACATGAACTAACAACTGTTGCCAATGTTTTTTTTTTTTTTCCTCCTCAAAGCCCCCCAGTACATAGTTGTATGTTTTAGTTGTGAGTACCTCTGGTTGTACTATGTGGGACGCTACCTCAGCATGGCCTGATGAGCGGTGCCATGTCTGCACCCAGGATCCCGAACCGAGGAAACCCTGGGCACCCAAAGAGGAGTGCGTGAACTTAGCCACTCAGCCACGGGGCCGGCCCCTATGGTATTTTTTAATTTTAGCTTTTCTAATGGGTGTGTAGTGGTACCTTATTGTGATATAATTTGTATTTCTCTGATGACGAATGATGTTGAGTATTTTTCATGTGTTTATTTGCCATCCGTGGATCATCCTTTTTCATGTGTCTGCTCACATCTCTTATATCCTATTTAACTGTGCTGTTTGTTTTGTTCTCCTTATTGAGTTGGGAGTATTTTTCGTATGTTCTGAATACACGTCTTTTGTCAGTTATTTATATTGCATGTATTTTCTCCTAGTCTGTGGCTTTCCTTTTTTTTTTCTAAAGATTGGTACCTGAGCTAACAACTGTTGCCAATCTTCTCTTTTTTTTTCCTTTTCTCCCCAAATCCCCCCAGTACATAGTTGTATATTTTAGTTGTGAGTCCTTCTAGTTGTGTCATGTGGGATGCCGCCTCAGCATGGCTTGATGAGCGGTGCCATGTCCACGCCCAGGATCCAAACCAGTGAAACCCTGGGGGGCCAAAGCGAAGTGAACGAACTTAACCACTCGGACGTGGGGCTGGCCCCTCCTTTTTAATTCTTAATAGTGTTTTCTGAGGAACATACGTTTTCAATTTTGATGATGTCCAATTTATCAAGTCTTTATAGTTTGGATTTTTATTGCCTATCTACGAAATCTTTGCCTAACCAAAGCTCAAAAATATTTTTCCCCTATTTTCTTCTAGAAATTTTATAACTTTAGATTTTATATTTAACTTTATGAACTATTTTGAGTTAATTTTAATATATGGATTGAGGTTCAGTGTTTTTACATATGGATCGTCACTTGTCCTGGCACTATTTGTTGAAAGGACTATCCTTTCTCCATTTAATTATGTTGGCATCTTTGTCAAAAAAATCAATTGAGTATACATGTGTGGGTCTATTTCTGGACTGTCGGTCGTGTTCAAATGATCTATACTTAACCCATACCACTGTGTCTTAAATACTGTAGAATTTATACTAATTTAGTATAAATTGAAATTAGGTAGTATGAGCCCTTCAACTTTGTTCTATTTTATCAAAAATTGTGTTGGCTACTGTACGTCTTTTGCTTTTCCCAAATAAATTCTAGCATCCAGTTGGTCAATTTCATTGAGATTGAATTAACTCTATAGATCAATTTGGGAAGAATTAACATTCTAGCAACATTGAGCTTTCCAATCTATGAACATATCTCTCCATTTATTTAGGTCTTCTTTGATTTCTCTCGTTAGTATTTGTATTTTTCAGCACTTAAATATTGCATGTATTTTATTAGATTTATCCCTAAATATTTCATGTTTTCTAATGCTATAATAAATATTACTATATTTTAAATTTTAGTTTCCAGTTGTTTGTTGCTAGTTTATAAAAATACAGTTGCTTTTTTTAAATTTTTTTTATTAATGTTATGATAGATTACAACCTTGTGAGATTTCAGTTGTACATTTTTGTTAGTCATGTTGTGGGTACACCACTCCCCCCTTTGTGCCCTCCCCCCACCCCCCCTTTTCCCTGGTAACTACCGATCTGATCTTCTTATCAATATACTAACTTCCACCTATGAGTGGAGTCATACAGAGTTCGTCTTTCTCTGACTGGCTTATTTCGCTTAACATAATACCCTCGAGGTCCATCCACATTGTTGTGAATGGGCCAATTTTGTCTTTTTTTATGGCTGAGTAGTATTCCATTGTGTATATATACCACATCTTCTTTATCCAATCATCAGTTTCTGGGCATGTAGGCTGGTTCCACGTCTTGGCTATTGTAAATAATGCTGCGATGAACATAGGGGTGCAACGGACTCTTGAGATATCTGATATCAGGTTCTTAGGATAGATACCCAGTAATGGGATGGCTGGGTCATAGGGTATTTCTATTTTTAACTTTTTGAGAAATCTCCATACTGTTTTCCATAGTGGCTGTACCAGTTTGCATTCCCACCAACAGTGTATGAGGGTTCCTTTTTCTCCACAACCTCTCCAACATTTGTCGCTCTTGGTTTTGGATGTTTTTGCCAATCTAACGGGTGTAAGGTGATATCTTAGTGTAGTTTTGATTTGCATTTCCCTGATGATTAGCGATGATGAACATCTTTTCATGTGTCTATTGGCCATATTCATATCTTCTTTTGAGAAATGTCTGTTCATGTCCTCTGCCCATTTTTTGATTGAGTTGTTTGTTTTTTTGTTGTTAAGCAGTGTGAGTTCTTTGTATATTATGGAGATTAACCCTTTGTCGGATAAGTGGCTTGTAAATATTTTTTCCCCAATTAGTGAGCTGTTTTTTTGTTTCAATCCTGTTTTCCCTTGCCTTGAAGAAGCTCTTTAGTCTGATGAAGTCCCATTTGTTTATTCTTTCTATTATTTCCCTCAACTGAGGAGTTATAGTGTCCGAAAAGATTCTTTTGAAACTGATGTCAAAGAGTGTACTGCCTATATTCTCTTCCAAAAGACTTATTGTCTCAGGCCTAATCTTTAGGTCTTTGATCCATTTTGAGTTTATTTTGGTGTGTGGTGAAAAAGAATGGTCAATTTTCAATCTTTTGCATGTGGCTGTCCAGTTTTCCCAGCACCATTTGTTGAAGAGACTTTCTTTTCTCCATTGTAGGCCCTCTGCTCCTTTGTCGAAGATTAGCTGTCCATAGATGTGTGGTTTTATCTCTGGGCTTTCAATTCTGTTCCATTGATCTGTGGACCTGTTTTTGTACCAGTACCATGCTGTTTTGATCACTGTAGCTTTGTAGTATGTTTTGAAATCGGGGATTGTGATTCCGCCGGCTTTGTTTTTCTTGCTCAGGATTGCTTTAGCAATTCGCTGTCTTTTGTTGCCCCATATAAATTTCAGGATTGTTTGTTCAATTTCTGTGAAGAATGTTCTTGGGATTCTGATTGGGATAGCATTGAATCTGTATATTGCTTTAGGTAGTATGGACATTTTAACTATGTTTATTCTTCCAATCCATGTGCATGGAATGTCTTTCCATCTCTTTATGTCATCGTCAATTTCTTTCAAGAAAGTCTTGTAGTTTTCATTGTATAGATCCTTCACTTCCTTGGTTAAGTTTATCCCAAGGTATTTTATTCTTTTCGTTGCAATTGTCAATGGGATTGAGTTCTTTTTCTGTTAGTTCATTGTTAGTATATAGAAATGCTACTGATTTATGCACGTTAATTTTATACCCTGCTACTTTGCTGTAGTTGTTGATTATTTCTAATAGTTTTTCTATGGATTCTTTGGGGTTTTCTATATATAAGATCATGTCGTCTGCAAACAGCAAGAGTTTTACTTCTTCGTTACCTATTTGGATTCCTTTTATTTCTTTTTCCTGCCGAATTGCTCTGGCCAGCACCTCCAGTACTATGTTGAATAGGAGTGGTGAAAGTGGGCACCCTTGTCTTGTTCCTGTCCTCAGAGGGATGGCTTTCAGTTTTTGTCCATTGAGTATGATGTTGGCTGTGGGAAAATACAGTTGCTTTTAACAAATTAATCTTGTATCTTTTGATTTTGCCAACTCACTTATTAGTTCTAGTAGGTTTTTTTTGTAAATTATTTGAAATTTCTTCATAGACAGTTATGTCCTCTGTGAATAAAGACAGATTTATTTCTTCTTTTCAAATTTGTATGGCTTTTGTTTCTTTTTCTTGCCTTATTGGACTGTTTAGAACTTTCTGTACAATGCTGAAAAAGGAATTGAGTCTTTCTTGAGTCTCCTGAGTCTCCTGAGTCTTTCTTCTTTCTTTTGTGACATGTCTCTTTGGCAAGTCACCTCCCAAGAGGGTAAATGGACATTTTGTGTTTCTAGGATCTGCAACCATAACAGCCTACTTTTAAAGATTTTATTTTTTCTTGTTCTCCCAAAGACCCCCAGTACATAGTTGTGTATTTTTAGTTGTGAGTCTTTCTAGTTGTGGCATGTGGGATGCCACCTCATAATGGCTTGATGAGCGATGCCATGGCCGTGCCCAGGATTAGAACCAGCGAAATCTGGGCCGCCGAAGTGAAGCGAACGAACTTAACCTCTCAGCCACTGGGCCGGCCCCATTATGGCCTAGTTTTAGAGGCAATCAAACATCTTAGTTTCAGAAGGGAGTAGAATGAATTTTGGTGGTTTGGGAGCTGAAAAGGAGAGTGACTCAACAATTGTGGAAGCTCTTCACCCTGAAATGGACTTCCAGTCATTATGGGTCCCTAATAGGTAGACCCTAAACATGCCTTTGGACCAGCTGGGCTCAGAAGAGAATGACCATTGTGGTAACTATGAGGACTGAATGCTTAGGCTGTAACGTGGTAAACGCAGTAGGAAACTCTTTGAATCAAGTGTGGCTTTGAGGAAATGGAGGCATGCCGGGGCAGCATTTACCTTCACAAGTTTCTGCCAGCTTGGGCTAGGAAATACTGGAAGTCAGCCTTTGCTTGAGAGGGAGGACAGCATTTGAGGCCAGTCTTAGGTGGCAGAGATATGACAAACCCAGTGGCAGTGGTCTAACAGACCCTAGGCTCTTGTCAACTTGATAGTGGATGTCTAAGGGATCTTCTTTTTGGGACTGTGTAAGAGCCTGAAGTTCTTGAATGATCTAGAAAAGGATCAGAGAGAGCTCCTAAGAGGGTGAAATTGTACTTCCTGCAACTTACACACTGAGGGAGTTAAGTCAGTTTTAATTTAATTGTGGAAATAAGATAAATGAAAATTACCTAGATTCCGAGTGTTAAGGGTTTGTTTATATTGATTACAATAAGTTGAGGTCAGATTATAGAAGCTTTTGAAAATCAGGCTGAAGTGTTTGAACTTTGATTCTATAGCCAAGGCAGAATCATTAAATGTTTTTGAGAAAGGAAACAATGGACACATAAAATACCCCATGAGCAACTGGTGGTATAGTATTCTTATAGGTAAGGAGCTTATAGTGAATGCAGAGGCATGGAGGCTAAAGCAGGTAAGTCCAATGCTGGAATGACAGGTCAATTCACCTGTGTGGAGTGGAAGAGAATGTAGGATATAAAGCACTGGGAAAGAAAAAGCCCTGAGTGACACTTGTTAAAAAGAACTTTCCCATAATGAGTTAAAAACAATTCAAAGATGTGAACATATTTCCACTCTTTTTCTTATCAGGCTAAAATGCATTTCAGTGGATATTTCTTGGAGTTATCAAGGGAATAGACTTATTGTTCATGTAGAGGGTGGCAGCACCATTTACCAGGGAGAACCTATTTAAGAACCCACAGTCTTGGGCTCTTTCCAAGGCATTGTAAAATTACTTTACAGTGTCTGATTTACTTTAAAGCTTCTTGTTATTGCAGTTTAGAAACAAAATTTATCCTGCACACATCCTGTTTAAAACAGAATTTTCTCCTCTGTTAAGCATAGATAAAGAATGCAAGAATATGCATTTCACAGCGTTAGTTCCCCTTTATATTAGATGAAAATGGGACCTGGCACTTTTAATGATCAGATTCACGGAAGAACGGGGCACAAATCAAATATACATTTGAAACTGTAATTTGGTTATGTCTTGAATAATTTAATAAGCGTGATAATCAGTTCTCAAAAACATAAAGTGGAGGAAAGTCCATTTCTTTTCCTCCTCTTCCCCCTTCACCATCTCCTTCTTCTTCTTTAGACTTGCTGTACATACAAGTATTTGTGTATAACATCATGGCACTACTTAGACATTTGGAAACTGTTTTCCCTCAGAAGACACACGTTCACTCCTCAGGCTGCACGCGCGTATTGGGGATGGCACCCTTCCCTGTCCGGCATAGAGACATCAGCAGGTAGACCAGTGTCTGCCTTGAGGAGCAGCTCAGGTGCGATTGGGAGCTTCATGGGCAGCACAAGCTTTTCTTTCGCCAACCTGCAGCAGATTTACCTCTTTCTGAAAAAATGCATACACAACATGCACTCGTGAGGCCCTTCATGAGCTTTGTACGTGTTACCATGATGTTATGAGAAGACCCAGGCAGGAGGGTTACTGCGCTGTGCGTGGCCGTCTCTCTGCCAGGGCCCGGGGCATTTGGCCCCCACCTTTACAGTTCCCAGACGGCTTGTGGCATAGGAGTCAGCTTTTCCAGTTAATGGCCTCGGAGAGAAGCCTATTCATATATGCTCGCTTTGGAGATGGAGCTAGTTAACAGTGGTTAACATTGACAAAAAGTAAAAAACCTAAGGGAATATATTTTATTGGGAATCTCAAGGAGTTTTAACATAGCCTTGGCTACTAAAGCGTAATGGGAACTAGACTTGCTTGCTTTTCAGGTCCTTCCCTGATGTTCTTTCTTAGATAACCCTGAGGGCAATTCTAATCTTGTGGTGAGAATCAGCATATTTCTCCGTCTGGGAATAGGACTTCTGCATGAGAGAGTGACACCGATTTCTCCCTGGTGTTTTATGAGGTCTCTTCCTAAACTCACTCTCATCCCTTCACTTCTCTGGGAGGTCTCTATGACTTTGACCTGGGAGTGTCTTTCCTCCGCCCTGTGCGTTTGCCTACACCAGTCATCCTAAACACTGGTCAGTTGTTAAAAAATGTTCTATTCTTAAGGAAACCTTGGAACTGGTCTTGTTTTGTGCTAACTCTGTGGTTTCAAGACAGAGGCTGCCTGTCCCACATCAGTTTCCTTTAAAACCATCAACCAGAATTGTGTCACTTGCTGTTTCAAAGTTAATGCTCCTTGTGGGACCTATGACTAAGTTTTGGTCTGGATGCTTTTATACTCAGATAATTTGTAAAGCAAGATCATTGACACGCTTTACTGATCAAGTCTTCCTAGGCAGACCATGGTCCTGCTCATCTTCTCGACTCTGACTCATTTCCTTCATCAGTCAACCACTCTTCTTCCCTTCTTCTTTATCACCCCCGACCTCCACCACCCCAGCTATGATCTTCTACAGTATTTAAATGTTCTAATTTATACTTTGGTGACGCTTCTTGTTCCCCATAACATAAAACCCATCCTAAATTTGCCTAAGTAACAGTGATCTTATTGACTCAAACAACTAGTATGTTTAGGAGTAAGACTTGTTTTAGGCATGGCTGGATCTAGGGACCCAACAGTGTTCTCAGGAACAAATTTTTCTCCTTCAATTTTTTTGGAGGGAGGGGCTGCATTTCCATGGAGATGCACCTATGTTTAGATTCCACATGGAGGCAAAACCACGGAGGCAGCTCCAGTACCTCCACTGTCTGAGGTACTTACAAGTCCAGGAGAAAGACAACCTACCTTTCTCCTTGAGGCCCCAGTAAAGTTCTTAATGCATTTTATGGACTCTGTTTGGGTCACATGCTGGCCACTGAACCAAACACTGAGCTGGAAAATGGTTTCTCTGTTCAAGTGTGAGTCTCATGGAGAAGAACATGGACTGATAATTGGAAGAGAAGACGGTCTTCCTGAGAGAAATCAATACAATCACCAGAAGAAGAGTGAATGAATATTGGGTGATGCTATAGACTGAATGTTTGTGTTCCCCCAAAATTCATATGTTGAAACCTAATTCCCAATGTGATGGTATTTGGAAGTTGAGCTTTCAGGAGGTGATTAGGTCATGAGGTGGAGCCCTCATAAATGAGATTAGTGTCCTTACAAAGAGACCCCAGAGAGCTCCCTCATCCCTTCCCCCTTCTGTCATGTGAGGGCACAGCAAGATGATGGCCGTTGGTCACTGAAGCAGAAAGCAAGTCCTCACCAGAAACGGAATCTGCCAGAGGCTTTATCTTGGAATTTCCAGGCTCCAGAAATATGAGAAATAAATTTATGTTGTTTATAAGCCACCAAGTCTATAGTAGTTTGTTACAGCAGCCTGAATGGACTAAGAAGGTGGAAAAACAAGAAAATAAGAAAAAAAACAAAACAGACATTCACTTGAAAGACATAATTTCCAAGAAGAGAGGTTAAGTTTTAATAATGAAGTTCTAAATAGAGAAATTTTAATAGCGAAGTTTTAATAGTATAATTTAAATGTCACATAGTAAGTGTGTGAGCTGGGACTTGACATCTGTTCTATTCTGGATCTGATGTATTTACAAACTACACTATGCTGCCTTCCCTGTAGACTGATAAGAGATAGAAAGGATAGATGCACAGGCTCTAACTCAGTGTTTGGCACATTATAGGCACTCAATGCTTTTATCATTTTTATGTGTCCTCATCTGTATAAATGGGGAAAATAGTATCTACCTTAGGGTTGATAGGAGATTAAATGTGGTAACAGAGATAAAATAGTATGGTATCCAAAACATAAAAATCTTATGTGTTAGGTACTGTATTACTTGCTATAGGTATTATTATCTGAGTTATATAGATGAGGAAAGCAATGCTCAAGTAATAAATGGTAGATCCACAATCAGAACTGAACTCTGTCCAACTACAAAACCTCCCTTTATTCAATTTACCATTCCATGGCCATTACTGTATATTATCCAGAAATTACAACTGAAAAGATATGTAAGCTCACGCTAATGAAAACCTTTGGTATTTATTGTTAGTTAAAGTTGTCTAAATCTTGACAAACTCTGTGTGGAGAAATACCGAGACTTAGCGACTGTATTTCAATGTGGATTCTTCTTCCTAAAATTTTTCTGAATCTTAGAAAGTGATCTTTACATGATTTGATGCAGTATTGTAGAATATAATGGAATCCTTGGTTATCCTCAATAATTCCTTTCACTCCTATGGTTACCAGGTAAAGTATCAGTATTAACTTTCAAACTTCTTGGTAAATGAATTTTCTAAATTGGAATTTTGGTTTTATGTCCAATAGCCCTCTAACTCTTCCACAAATCCATGGTCATTTCACTGCTTAACATTTTAAGTCTTATAACTCTTCTTCATTTCTCTGGAACAGATTTACCATTTCACAGCTCACACCACTCAGTTATGTAGAAATGTAATGTTTGTTTCTCCATGACTGAACTTAACTCTTATAGTCCCTGTTTCCTCTGCTGACATCTTCATGACTTAGTTGCTTCTTGTGTAAAACCCCAGTCTCTTGGGTAAATATGGTCAGCTCGAGCTTTCCTCCTCCTCTTCTCCCTGAGGGCTCTGGACGTCATGGTCCATTGTGGGAAGGGTGGTTTCTCTGCTGGCACCTTTATGGGATTCTCTCCCCATTACAGTTTCTGCTAAAGCATTTGTCCCCCTTTCTGCTCTCCAGAGGATGTCTGTGTTCTTTTTGTCCCAACTTCATGGTGCTTACCATGTCCCCTCACCCTCATTCAGTTACTTTTATCCTCTTCTCTGCAGCACAAGAAATTTTGGTCATCCTGCTGTAATCTCTGGAGACTGTCTGAGACTTTTAAAAAAAAATTATTTTATTGAGGTAAAATTGGTTTATAACATTATGTAAATTTCAGGTGTACATTATTATATTTCAGCTTCTGTATAGACTGCATTATATTCACCACCAAAAGTCTAGATTCCATCCGGCACCATACATACATGCCCCTTTAACCCTTTTGCCCTCCCATTACCCTCTCTGGTAACCAACACTCTGTTCTCCTTATCTACGTGTTTGTGTGTTTGTTTATCTTCCACATATGATTGACATCATATGTATTTGTCCTTCTCTTTCTGACTTATTTCGCTTAGCCTAATACCCTCAACGTCCAACCATGTTGTTACAAATGGCATGATTTTGTCTTTTTTTGGGCTGAGTAGAATTCCATTGTGAATATATACCACATCTTCTTTATCCATTCATCCATTGATGGGCATTTGGGTTGCTTCCAAGTCTTGGCTATTGTGAATAATGCTGCGATGAACATAAGGGTGCATATATCTTTTTGAATTAGCGTTTCCACATTCTTTGGATAAGTACTCAGAAGTGGAATAGCTGGATCATACGGCATTTCTATTGTTAATTTTTTGAGAAATCTCCATACTGTTTTCCATAGAGGTTGCACCAGTTTGCAATCCCACCAGCAGTATATGAGGGTTCCCTTCTCTCCACATCCTCGCCAACACTTGTTATTTCTTGTCTTTTTAATAATTGCCATTCTGACGAGTGTGAGATATCACATTGTAGTTTTTATTCGCATTTCCCTAATAATTAGTGATGTTGAACATCTTTTCATGTGCCTTTGGCTAGCTGTATTTTTTGACTATCTGTATATCTTCTTTGGAAAAATGTTCATATCCTCTGTCCATTTTTTGATCAGGTTGTTCATTTTTTGTTGTTGAGTTGTATGATTCTTTTATATATTTTGAAAATTAACCCCTTGTCAGATATATGGTTTGCAAATCTTTTCTCTCAGTTGGTGTGTTTTTTCATTTTGTTGATGGTTTCCTTTGCTGTGCAGAAGCTTTTTAGTCTGATGTAGTCCCATTTGTTTATTTTTTCTTTTATTTCCCTTGCCTGAGTAGACATGGTATTCAAAAAGATACTGGTAAAACCAATCAAAGTCAAAGAATGTACAGCTTATGTTTTCTTCTAGGAGGTTTGAACTATTAGAAAGAGATATCAAGAATACAATCCCATTTACAATTGCAAAAAAAGAATAAAATACCTAGGAATAAATTTCACCAAGGAGGTGAAAGACTTATACACTGAAAAGTATAATACATTATTGAAAGAAATTGAAGAAGACATAACAAATGGAAAGGTATTCCATGCTCATGGATTGGAAGAATAAACATAGTTAATATGTCCATATTACCTAAAGCAATCTACAGATTCAATGCAATCTCAACTAACATTCCAGTGACGTTTTTCATGGACATAGAACAAAGAATCTTAACACATGGAACAACAAAAGACCCCAAATAGCCAAAGCAATCCTGAAAAAAAAAGAACAAAGCTAGGGGAATCATAATCCCTGAATTCAAAATATGCTACAAAGCTACAGTAATCAAAAAAGCATGGTGTGGAAGAAAAATAGACACACAGATTAGCAGAACAGAATAGAGAGCCCAGAAAATAAAACCACACGTCTATGGACAGCTAATCTTTGACAAAGGATCCAAGAATGGATGATGGAGAAAGGAAAGTCTCTCCAATAAATGGTGCTGGGAAAACTGGACAGCCACATGCAAAAGAACGAAAGTAGACCATTATCTTACACCGTACACAGAAATTAACTCAAAATGGATTAAAGACTTGAGCATAAGACCTGAAACTATAAAACTCCTAGAGGCTTTTTTTTTAAACCCTAAATTCACTTGCTACCATTTTTAGCCTAATGTTTTGACTGTGAATTGAATCTCAAGTCTGCTTTACTTATGTATCTCCAGTCCTATTGTGGTGTTTCTAACTCCTCCTCACAAGGGTTTTGATGAGGTTGGAGGCTGGGGGCAAGGAGTAAACTTCAGTCGTACCTATTTTAAATCTTTTCCTCCCATTAGCTGGTCAAATTTTTTAAAATTACCTTTTGCTGGGAAAAAAGCTGTATTTCTCCCTGCATCCTTTCGAACTCTACAAAGCATATTCTATGCTTTAGTTACCTAGGGCTCCCTCTTGCTAGTTACAGCCAAAAGTTCTGAATTCTAGTACAAACACATAGCAAACAACAACAACAAAAGTTACAAAATAGTTTCTGTCTTAAATCTCTTGTAATTTCTGGCTTTCAAGACTGTTGTCTGTGTTATAGCCTTGAAAAAGTCCACTTAGAAACTGAGAAGCCAAGAATGGGAGGTTCCCTTGGCTCAGAGGCCCCTGCTGGATGGTGAAGAGATTGAACGCTGGGAAATGGGGCGAGAGGTTGGGGAAGGACACATCTTTGTTTAATTTGTCCACATTTTATCCTAGTCCTTTTACACCTAACAGCTTTTGTATTCTGAAACCAAATGTAATGAAATGCTGTAATGATCATTCAGGGATGATCTCTTTCTTACAGAGGGTATAACCAGTAGAGTTCAGGTGCTGGTATTGGTGGGAAAGAGGGAGGAAACACACATATTCTCCTGACATGTCTGAGTAGATTAGGAGGAAAAGAAGGTAGTGAGAGATATGTCCAGGATGTGATATGTTGAGACCACAGTGAAGGTACTTGAGGAGCTCAGCTTAATGGTGTCAGTTCTGTGTGTGAAGCAGGAAGGATGCTTCTGTTGAGAGTGAAGGTAGTTTGTGAGAAATATACGGGTTTCAGAAGATTGCTCTGGAATGATGCATAAATGTACAAATGCACTAGAGCAGTGGCTCCAAACCCTGGTAAATCACTTGGGAGTGCTTAAAAAAAAAATACAGATTCTTGGGCCTCTTGAGTATGGCCTTTTGAGCCAGAATCTTTCAGAATCTCTTAGGTGATAAGCCCCCAGATGATTTTATTGTAACTAGCCTAGTACTGGTGTGGTATGTTTGGGGAAGTACTGTGCTAGAGGGTCAGGGCGGAATCAATAAGATACAAAATGGCACCAGTGTGGAGGACTGTTTTTTTTTTTAAAAGACTTTATTTTTTTTCCTTTTTCTCCCCAAAGCCCCCTGGTACATAGTTGTATATTCTTAGTTGTGGGTCCTTCTAGTTGTGGCATGTGGGACACCGCCTCAGTGTAGTTTGATGAGCAGTGCCATGTCCCCACCCAGGATTCGAACTGATGAAATACTGGGCCGCCTGCAGCGGAGCATGCGAACTTAACCACTCGGTCACGGGGCCAGCCCCGGTGGACTGGTCTTTAAAAGACTTTATTGTTGCAGTGGCTCTGACATGAAAGGCTTAGACGAAAGAGAACACTGAGCTGAAAATTATTTTTAATGATTTGCATGTGGAGAAGGAGACGTTTTCTTTATAAGTCAAAGCTACCATATTTGGAACTCTCTAGAAATAGGTTGGCTGATTACTAGACACCGATGTGGAGAAAAAAAACATTCCGGAAAGATGCTAAGCTGGTTTCCTCCTGTTTAATGAACCTAACTTAAGTAATATCTTAATATTAAGATTTATTCCTCTAGATAAACTACGAATAGGTTTATCAGCCTTGCTCTCTTCTAAACAGGCTAAAGTTAAGAGAGGTCAGTATTTAAAGTTGTTGCTTCGTTAAAAATTCTCTCTAGTTTGGAGAGAACTCTGGAGCAAGCCCAGTTGATAACAACCCCTGTGCTCTGTTTCTGTGTGGTAGGATAGAACAAGGAGAGCCCGGCGCGCATCATTTCGCACGGATTTTAGGACTCCCTTAGCAGTGGTATTCAAACACCCAGGAAATAAGCCTTCGGTAAGACAGGCTAGAAACGCAGGTGCTTCCGCGGAATTGAGCAAACTATAAGGGCGGACACGGCTTTAGCTCATATTCCTTCCCTTTCATTCTCTAAGGTAGTGCTTTTATTCCTTTTATCTAAAAGCGTTTTTACAGTCTCCTGTTGTGATCTCAGGGATAGATTCATAGAGCGTGGGTTTTAGGATTTATGTAATCGCAGCATTGCTGAACATTGAGGTGCTTTCAACCCAGGAATTTTTAACCTGGAGTGTAGGGATCGCTGTCTGACAGCAAGTGAAATTCGTAAAGTTGAATGCCAAGATTTTGTGTATGAGGTTTTCTGGGGAGAAGATTCAAATACTTCTTTAGAATTTCAAAGGGACTTTTGGCCTCAAAATGATAAAGAACTAAGCAAAAGTTTTGGTGTCAAGTACCAGTTCTTTGCAGGAATGTGAAGGTGCTAATTGGTAGCTACGGTGGATTCCAAGATGTCTCAAACCTAAATAATAGGAAAGAATAGGTCATCAGATGAGACCCTTGAGGTTGGACTTTCTCCATTGGGTCTGAGGGCTCCACTGACTAGCTCCCTCTCTCTTAATAATGCTTCTGTTGCTTATTTTGAAATGTGAGCTTCTAAAGGGATTGAAGAAAGAACTGGAGTGGGAAGGATTGTCACAGATGTTGTAATGCAGAGAGTGGTCATAACTCAGATAGTCCTTCAGTAATATCTGTTGGTTTGAGCCACGCTTGGGCATCACATCACTTGGTCTTGTGATGAGGGCATATAGACTCAGATGTGACAAACATTAATCTGTAAGACTGATATTGTTTTTGTGTTGGGTTGTGTTGCAGCCTCAGGGAGCCTGCCCAGAGGGGTTGTCCTGGTAGTGATGTAATAACTGACTTTATAAGAGACTATATATTTTTCCCTCAATGATTAAAAATTACTTTAGAATACTCCCCTATGCCGCTCTTTAATATACATGAATGTGATTAGTTATTTCATAGAGAAGAAAAGGACAAAAGTAAATGCTTCTTGAGCATTTTGAGATGTCTTGAGATAATTCTTGAGTATATCTGAAAGATTATTTTAGAAGCTTTCATATCATAATGTATTTAATCCACAAACAGCTCTGTAGTGTCATGCCCATTTTATAGATGAGAAGGTGAGTTCCAGACTTTCCTAAGGCCGCCGGCTCATAAACGGCAACTGGGGACTTAAGACCAGATCTCTGATGTGATTTCCATAAGGCACTTGTGTTTCTGAGCAGAAGATGACATGGGGCTAATGCTGTGAGGCTTCATCTCTATTAATTATCCCTTCTGTGTTGTTTCTCTGATCCCTTTCATGCTACTGTTCCTTCCTCTTGCCTTCACATCCCTCATGTCTTCTTCAATCTAAAACCAATTTATTCCTTTAAGCCTAACTCCTTCCTCGTTTAGTGAGTGGGCTATTTCTCTTCCCTTTATGATCAGCTATAAAGCGTTGGCTCGACTTTTTGTCTCTCAGCAGGGATGAGACCATCAGGAAAGTTCTCCATTAAGACCTCTGTTTTGCTTATTGACAACCGAGTTGCTGTACTTACTCCTTAATTCTTGTTATCCTTTTTTACTCTCTTTTTCCTTGTCTGTAAAAATATTTTTCTTATGCTAATTTGTCTAGTTAATACATCGTAGTATTTCAGTATTTGAAAGTTCTCAGTAAAATATCTTAAACCACAAGAAGAAGCAGCCAAATAAAGAATATTTTACTATGGGTGCCATCAGCAAGGTGGCGGAATAGGAAGCCCTAGACTCTCCTCCCCCCATAAACTGATTCAACAATACGTGGACCAATTTCTTTTGTGAGAAATCCAGACACCAGTCCCGAATCCCAGGAGAGCATGAAACCAGCTGTACCCAAGCCAGTAGGAAAACTGGACACACTTTCTCACTATAATCTGCAGCCCACCTCCCCGGCACCATGTGATTGGAAGGAAACACCTAGCTCTCCCTGGGGAGGGAAAAAACAGACTGGACTGTGTGTCCAATATTCTGATTTTTCTGGGGGCTTCCCAAGGGACTGGTTTCTGTCTTGCCTTAATCTGAGTGCTGATAGGAAAGAACCCTAGATTGAAAGAACAAAGATGGTGGTTTGGACTAGCATACAAGCACTCACATAGCCTCTCCCACCAGCTTAGTGCAGAGTGAGCAGGACAAAACCCTAAATCTCAGCTTCTCCTTGGGGAGGAAAAGAGTGGGACCATGTGTCCAATGTTCCAACTTTTCTGGGAGCTGACTGAGGGACTGGCTTCTTTTCTGTTTTGGAGAACTGATGGGCCCAGTATACTTTAGATGCCTGAGGGCCACCAGGAACAAAGGCAAAGATTTGGACTAGTAGGCAATCACCTGTCAGAGCCTCTGCCCTGGCTCAGTACAACACCATTGGCAAGGCTCCCAGCCCCTGGCTTATCCCTGGTGAAGGAAAAAGAAGACTGAAACTAACACCCAACATTCAGACTTTTGAGGTACCTTCCTGAGGCTAGCTTCATTCTTCACAGTCTTAGAAGGTGAATGGAACCTGGCATACTATGGATGCATGGGCTACTGAGAACAAAAAAAGCTCGAAGTTTGCCACTGCTTCAGCAGATGCGTTGTATGGCAGACAGACACCAGAGGGAGCAAGAGATTATGAACTCCTGGGAAAAAAGAAGAAACTGGCAAATTCCTCTAATTTTGAATTTAAAAACACAAGTCCAGAGAAGATGTGTACACAGAAACACCGTGAGAGGCTTCCAGAATCTCTGGCAAAGTTGATTGGTGAGGGTCTTCTGTATGAGGTCAGTCTGTGAAGACAGGGAGAGGTGGCTGTTTTTTCTAATGATCTGACGCAAAGAGTCAAGGAAAATGAAGAAACAAATGAGACATGCTCCAAACAAAGAATAAAATAAAGTTTCAGAAATTGACCTAATGGAATGGAGATATATGAATTATCTGACAGAGAATTGAAAATAACTGTCATAAAGAATTCAGGAGGAAAATGCATGAACAAAATTAGAATTTCAACAAAGATATAGAAAATATAAAAAAGAACGAAATAGAAACCTTGAATCTGAAGGATATAAAAACTTAATTGAAAATTCACTCAAGGAGTTCAACAACAGACTAAATCAAGCAGAAGAACCAGTGAACTTGAAAACAAATCATTTGAAATTATCCAGTCACAGAAGCAAAAAGAAAAAAGAATGAAAAAGAGAGAGGACGGCTTAAGGGACTTATGGCACAACACCCAGCAGAACAACGTATATGGTGTAGGGGTTCTGGAAGGATGAGACAGAGAGAAAGGGTGAAGGAAATGGACGTCCAGATCCAGGAATCCTAGTGGATCTCCAAAAAAGATGAACCTAAAGAAATCCACACCAAGACATGTTATAATCAAATTGCCAAAAAATAGACTAAGAGAGATTTTGAAAGCAGCCAGAGAAAAGTGATTTGTCACATACAGGGGAACCCCGCCCCCCCCATAAGATTGTCATCGTATTTCTCGGCAGAAACATTGCAGGCCAGAAGGAAGTAGGGCAATATTTTCAGTGTTGAAAGAAACTGCCAGCCAAGAACAAAATACCTGGAAAAATGTCCTTCAAATACAAATAAGAAATGACTTTCCAAGACTAAAGCTGAGAGAGTTCATCACCACTAGATCTGCCTTACAAGAAATGCTAAAAAGGGTTCCTCAGGTTGAAATAAAACAATGCTAAAGAGCAACACAAAAGCATAAGGAGGTATAAAACTCAATGGTAAGGGTAAATAGGTAGAAAAATACACAATACAATAATGCTGTAATGGTGGTGTAGAAATCACTTTTAATTCTAGTATAAGCAATAAAAGACAAAAGTATTAAAAAATAACTATAACTCGAAAAAATGTTAATGAGTACACTGTATAAAAATATGTAAATTGTGACATCAGTAACATAAAGTGTATGTGGGAGAATTAAAATTATAGAATTGTATGCAATGAAGTTAGGTTGTTATCAGCTTAAAAATAGGCTGTTACAAGGTGTTTTATGTAAGGTACATTGTAATCTCAAAGAAAATACACAAAGAAGATACACAAAAGAAAAAGAAAGGAATCAAAGCACATTACTACAGAAAAAAAATTGAATGAAAAGAGGACAGCAAGAAAGGAAGAGAGGAACCAAAGATCTACAAGACAGACAGAAAATAATTAACAAACTGGTAATAGTAAGTCCTTCCTTATCAATAATTACTTTAAATGTAAATGGATTGAACACTCTAATTGGAAGACACAGAGTGACTGAATGGATTAAAAAACCCAACAACAGCAAGATCCAACACTATATTGTCTACAAGAGACTCACTTTAGATTTAAGGACACACACGGGCTGAAAGTGAAAGGATAGATAAAGATATTCCATGCAAGTGTAACCAAAAGAGAGAAGGAGTGGCTATACTTATATCAGACAAAATAGACTTTAACTCAAAAACTGTCACAAGAGACAAAGGACATCATATAATGATAAAAGGGTCAAATCACCAAGAAGATATGGTAATTATATATCCAGCTAACATCAGACTCCCTAAATATAGAAAGCAAACATTGACATAAGTGAGGGAGAAATATTCAGCAATACAATAGTAATAGGAGACTTCAATACCCACTTTCAATGATGAATAGAACATCCAGACAGAAAATCAGTAAAGCAATAGCAGACTTGAACAACACTTTATACCAAATGGACCTAATAGACATGTACAGAACATTCCACCCAATAGCAGCAGAATACACATTCTTCTCAAGAACACACCAAACGATCTCAAGGACAGACCATAAGTTAGGTCACAAGACAAGTCTTAACAAATTTAAGAAGACTGAAATCATACCTAATATCTTTTCCAACCATAATAGAATGAAACTAGAAATAGTAGCAGAAAGAAAACTGGAAAATTTACAGATCTGTGGAAATCAACACACTCTTGAACAATCAATACATTAAAGAATAAATGAAAAGGAAATTAGAACATTTCTTGAGACAAAAAAAATTAAAAACACAACATACTAAAATTTATGGGATGCAGCAACAGCAGTACAAAGAGTAAAGTTTATAGCAATAAACACTCACATTAAAAAAGAAGAAAGGGGCCAGCCCAGTGGCACAGCAGTTAAGTTTGCGTGTTCCACTTCGGCAGCCTGGGTTTCTCCAGTTCATGTCCCAAGTGCAGACCTATGCACTGCTTGTCAAGCCATGCTGTGGCAGGTGTCACACATATAAAGTAGAGGAAGAGGGGCACAAGTGTTAGCTCATGGCCAGTCTTCCTCAGCAGAGAGAGAGAGAGAGAGAGAGACAGAGAGAGAGAGAGAGAGAGAGAGAGAGAGAAGATTGGCAGCAGATGTTAGCTCAGGGCTAATGTTACTCAAAAAAATAAAAAGAAGAAGAAGAAAGATCTCAAATAAATAACGTAACTTTTCACCTCAAGGAATCAGAGAAAGAACAACCTAAGACCAAAGTTAGCAGAAGGAAGGAAATAATAAAGATTACAGCAGATAAACAAAATAGAAAATAGAAAAACAATTCAAAAAAAAATCAATGAAACTAAGAGTTTGTTTTTGAAAAGATTAACAAAATTTAAAAACTTATCTAGACTACAAAAAAAGAGAGAAGACTAAAATAAATAACATTAGAAATGAGAGGAGACATTACAACTGCCACAGAAATAAAAAGGATTATAAGAGATTATTGTGAACAATTATACACTGAAAAACTGAATAACAATTCAAAAATGAGCAAATGACTTAGACATTTCTCCAAAGAAGATATACAAATGACCAAATTGAATAACCAAGAAGAAATGGATAAATTCCTGGAAGATTACAATTCCTGTCTTTATGATTTTGCCTACTCTAAGTACCTCTTATAAGTGGAATCATATGGTATTTGTCTTTTTGTGCCTGGCTTATTTCACTTAGCATAATGTCTTCAACGTTCATCCATGTTATAGGATATTGCAGAATTTCCTTCCTTTTTAAGGCTAAATAATATTCCATGTATGTGTATACCACATTTTGCTTATTGATCCAGTGGTCAATGGGCACTTGTGTTGCTTCCACATTTTAGCTATTGTGAATAATGCTGCTATGAACATGGGTGTACAAATATCTCTTTAAGACCCCAGTTTCACTTCTTTAGGGAACTCAGAATTGAAATTACTAGGCCATGTGGTAATTCTAGTTTTAATTTTTTGAAAAACTTCCACATTGTTTTCCACAGTGGCTGTACCACTTTACATTCCTACCAACAGTGCACAAGGGTTGCAATTTCTCAACATCCTCACCAACACTTATTTTCTGTTTTTTGGATAGTCGCCATCCTAATGGATGTGCAGTGCTATCTCATTATAGTTTTGATTTGCATTTCCCTAATGATTAGTGATTTTGAACATCTCTTCACTTGCTCTTTGGTCATTTGTATATCTTCTTTGGAGAAATGTCTAAGTCATTTGCTCATTTTTGAATTGTTGTTGTTGAGTTTTACGACTTCTCTGTATATTCTGTGTAGTAATCCTTTATCAGATATATGACTTGAAAATATTTTCTTCCATTCTGTGGTTGCCTCCTTACTTTATGGATAGTGTCTTTTGATGCACAAAATTTTTATGAAGTCCAATTTCCCTATTTTTTCTTTTTTTATCGGTGCTTTTGGTGTCATATCCAAGAAGTCATTGCCAAATCCAGTGCTATGAAGCTTTTGCCCAATGTTTTCTTCTAAGGGTTTTATTGTTTGAAGTCTTACATTTAGGTCCTCGATCTATTTTGAGTAAGTCTCTGTATATGGTGGTAGGTAAGAGTCCTACTTTGTTCTTTTGCATGTGGATATCCAGTTTTTGCAGCACCATTTGTTGAAAAGACTATCTTTTCCCCATTGAATGGTCGTGGCACCCCTGTCAAAAATCATGCAACCATGAATGTGAGGGTTTATTTCTGGGCTCTCTATTCTATTTCATTGATCTATATGTCTATCTTTATATCAATACCATGGTGTTTTGTTTACAGTAGGTTTGCAGTAAGTTTTGAAATCAGGAAGTGTGAATCCTCCAGTTTTGTTTTTCTTTTTCAAGATTGTTTTGGCTATTTGGGGTCCCTTGAAATTCCATATGAATTTTAGGATACGTTTTTCTATTTTTGCAGAAATCATCATTGCTATTTTGATAGGGGTTGCATTGAATCTGTAGGTTACTTTGAGTAGTATTGACATTTTAACAATATTAATTCTTCCAGTCCATGAACATGGGATGTGTTTTCATTTACTTTTTCCTCTTATTTATTATGTGTATTCTATTTATTATCTTTATTTTTTTTTAGGATTGTTTTGTAGTTTTCATTGTATGAGTCTTTCACCTCCTTGTTTAGTTAATTCCTAAGTATTTTATTCTTTTTGATGCTATTGCAAATGGAATTGTTTTTGTAGTTACCTTTTTGGAATGCTCAATGCTCATGTATAGAAATCCAACTGCTATTTGTGTATTGACTTTGCAACCTGCTATTTTGCTGAATTTATTAGTTCTAACAGCTTTTTTGTGGAGTCTTTAGGGTTTTCTACATGTAAGATTATGTCACTTGCAAGCAGAGACATTTTTAATTCTTTTTTTCCAATTGGATGCCTTGTATTTCTTTTTCTTGCCTAATTGCTCTGGCTAGAATGTCCAGTACTATGCTGAAAAGAAGTGGTGGAAGTGAGCATCTTTGCCTTGTTCCTGATCTTAGAGGAAAAGCTCTCAGTCTTTCACCATTGCTGTGAGTTTCTTGTCTGTGATTTTTATTATATTATGTTCAGGTAATTTCCTTTTTTCTCCTATCTTGTTGAGCATTTTTATCATGAAGATGGGTTGAATTTTGTCAAATGTAGAGTTTTTCTGCATCATTTGAGAGGATCATGTGGTTTTTTCCCTTTCATTTTGTTGATGTGGCATATTACATTGATCAATTTTCATGTGTTGAACCATCCTTGCATTCCAGGACTAAATCTCTCTTGGTCATGGTGTATAAACTTTTTAATATGCTGCTGAATTTTGTTTGCTAGTATTTTGTTGATGATTTTTCTGTCAATGTTCATAAGGAATATTGGTCTGTAGTTTCTTTTCTTGTAGTGTCTTTGGCTTTGGTATCACTATTATACTGGCCTAATGAAATAAGTTAGGAAGAGTTCCCTCCACTTCAACTTTTGGAAAAGATTGAGGATTGGTATGAGTTCTTTAAATGTTTGGTAGAATTCACCAGCAAAGCTGTCAGGTCCAGGACTTCATTTTGTTGGGAAATTTTTGATTACTGATTCAACCTCCTTGCTAGTTATAAGTCTATTCATATTTTCTACTTCATCATTTAGTCTTGGTAGGTTTTATGTTTCTAGAAATTTGTCCATTTCATCTAGGTTATTAATTTTTTTGGTGTACGGTTATACATAATACTCTTATATACTTCTTATTTCTGTACAATTGGTAACAATGTCATCAATTTCATTTCTGATTTTAGTATTTTGAGTCTCCTCTCTTTTGTTTCTTAATCCGTCTAGCTAAAGCTTTGTTGATTTTGATGATCTTTTTGAAGAACCAACTTTTTGTTTCATTGATTTTCTCTCTTGTTTTTCTATTTTTCATTTTATTTATCTCTGCTCTAATCTTTCTTATTTCCTTCCCTCTGCTAGCTTTGAGTTTAGTTTGTTCTTCTTTTTCTAGTTCCTTAAGTTGTAAAGTTCAGTTGTTGATTTGAGATGTTTCTTGTTTTTTAATGTAAGCATTTATGGCTATAAATTTCCCCTTTAGCACTGCTTTTGCTGTGTCCTATGAGTTTTGATATGTTGTGCTTTTATTTTTATTCATCTCTAAGTATTCTTTAATGTTTCCTCTGATTTTTTTTATTCATTGGTGGTTTAAAAGTATATTGCTTAATTTATATAATTTTGTGAATTTTCCTGTCCTACTTTTGTATTGATTTCTAACTTCATTCTGTTGTGATCAGAGAAGATACTTTGTATGAGATCTATCTTTTAAATTTAAATCTATTGAGGTTTAATTTGTAGCCTAACATATGATCTATCCTGGAAAATGTCATATGTGCACTTGAGAAGAATATGTATGCTGTTGTTGTTGGGTAGAGTGCTGTGTATGTCTGCTATGTCTAGTTGGTGTATCGTGTTATTTAAATCCTGTATTTCCTTACTTATTTTCTGTCTGGTTGTTCTAGACATTATTTTGAGAGGGATATTGAAGTCTCCACCTATTATTACAGAACTATTTCCCCCTTTAATTCTGTCGTTTTTTTTTTTTTTTTGCATATTTTGA
Source organism: Equus quagga (assembly GCF_021613505.1). Taxonomy (NCBI): domain Eukaryota; kingdom Metazoa; phylum Chordata; class Mammalia; order Perissodactyla; family Equidae; genus Equus; species Equus quagga. The sequence continues at coordinate 54,558,338 of NC_060282.1, forward strand.
TAGTCTGTCATTAGGTATGTAAATGTTTATAATTACCATATTGAATTATTGTATTGAGACTTTTATTAATATATAATGTCCTTTTTGTCTCTTATAATCTTTTTTGATTTACAGTCTATTTTACCTGATATTAGTATAGTCACTCCTGCTCTCTTTTGGTTACTCTTTGCATGAAATACTTTTTCCCCCTTCCTTTAATTTTTAACCTGTTTGTATCTTTGGATCTCAGGTGAGTCTCTTATAGATAGAAACTAGTGTCATGTATTTTTATCCATTCTACCAATCCTGTCTTTTTATTGGATAGTTTAATCTATTTACCTTTAAAGTAAGGAGGGACTTACATCTGCCCTTGTGCTATTTGTTTTCTATATGCCCTATAGCTTTTGTGTTCCTTATTTCACATTACTGTTTTGTGTTTAGCTATTTTTTTGTAGTATTTTTTCTCATTACTTTTTATGTATATTCTATAGCTATTTTCTTTGTGGTTAATCTTTTAGGATTTAACACCCTACAGTCATAACACTCTCATGTAATAACATACAAAAACTCTGCTCCTTTGCAGCTCTGTTCCCACTCCTTTCAGTTGTTGATATCACAAGATTATATTTTTATGAATCGTGTGCCCCAAAGCATAAATTAATAGTTCTTTTAAATGCATTAGTCTCCTAAATTATGTTGAAAACAAGAATTGGAATTACAAATCAATGTTACTGTAATAGTAGCTTTTACACTAAAAATTAGGTTTTTTCTTTTACATGTATTAGTCTCAAATCATAGAGAAAACAACATGGTTATAATAAGACTAGTTTTTATAATTACTCATGTATTTAACTTTATTGAGATCTTTATTTCTCTATATGACTTTGAGTTAGTCTCCAGTGTCCTTTCCTTCCTTCTTGCTGGACTCTCTTGAGCATTTCTTGCAGAAGAGGTCTAGAGCTCATAAATTCCCTTGACTTTTGTTTATCTGAGAATGTCTTAATTTCTCCCTCACTTTTGCAGGACAGTTTTGCTGCATATAGGAGTCCTGGCTGACAGTTTTATCTTTTAGCATTTTGACATTAGCCTCCAAATTTTCTAATGAGAAATATACACATAATCTTATTGAGAATCCCTCATATGTAATTATTTGCTTCTCTCTTGCTACTTTCAAGATTCTCTCATTCTTTCCAGCTTTTAAAATTTGACTGTATTGTGTCTTGTGTGGGTCTCTTTGAGTTAATCTTAATTGGAGTTGAGCTTCTTGTGGGTTTATATTCATGCCTTTCATCAAATTTGAGAAGTTTTCAGCCATTATTTCTTCAAATATTCTCTCTGCCCCTTTCTCTCTCTCTTTTCCTTCTGAGACTCCCACAATGCATATGTTGGTCTACTTTGTGAGGGTCTCACAGGTCCCTAATGCTCTGTTCACTTTTCTTTAATCTTTTTTCTTTCTGTTCCTCAGCCTTATAATTTCCATTGTCCTATTTTCAAGTTCACTGATTCTTTCTTCTGCCTGCTCAAATCTGCCTTTGAATACATCTAGTGAATTTTTCATTTCTATTATTGTACTTTTCAGCTCTGGAATTGTTTCTTTTGGTTTCTTTTTGGGTTTTATATCTCTTTATTGATATTTCCATTTTATTCACACATCATTTTCTTGACTTTCTCCATATCTTCCTTTAGTTCTTTGAACATCTTTAAGACAGTTGTTTTATAGTTTTTGTCTAGTGTATTTGTCAATGGGCTTTTTTGAGGGACAGTTTCTGTTTATCTATATTTTTTCCTTTGAATGGTCTTACTTTCCTGTTTCTTTGCACGCCTTGTGATTTTTTTGTTGAACACTGGACATTTGAATCTAATGATGTGGTAACTCCAGAAATCAGATTCTCCTCTTTCCTCAGGGTTTGCTATTTTTTGTTTATTGTTTTCATTTTATTAATTGTTTTTGGCTTCCTCTGTGCTGAGGATCAGCCTGAGGTGTAAACTTAATGTCTTATAAGGTCTTTTCTGAGTATTTCCCTGGGAAAACATGGTCACCTTATAATTTTCTGAATATATGTAGTTGACTTTGAATCTCCTAGTCTTTAATATATGGCTCTCAAAAGGAGATAAAGCAAAAAATTAAGAGGGGGTGGGGAAAGGGGACACTGGCACTTTAAATTCCCTGGAAGTCATTTCAGCCAGAGGAGGAGGGGCTTGCAAAAAAAAAACGAGGGAGATGCAGCAACAATGGTTGCCAGCTTCTTTGTCTCCACCTCTGTGATCAGAAGTAGCAATCAGTGATCAGAGCACAGATCCCTAATATTTGGAGAACAGAGTCCTTTTTGCCCACCCTAGCTTCCACAGGCTGTGTGTAAGCTGCTTCATGAACACATCCACAGCTGTCTGCCATGAGGTTGGGAAATAGGTAGCTGCTACCATGATAAGAAGTGAAATTTACTGAAATTAACCAGAATTTACTGTCCAAGTCTTCCCCTGTAAGTAGCAGGCTTTCAATAGACTCCAGAGTTCCGAATAGTTATATCAGACAGATTCTCCCAGTGCAATTATTGTCTAGGTGGGGAGACGAATTCCTGACACTTCCTACCATGCCCTCTCCGTCAGTTTGATATTTTTATGGATTGTGCTTTTAATGTTGTATTAAGAAATCTTTGACCCAAGTCATGCAAATTTTCTCCTATGTTTTCTTCTAGAAGTTTTATAGTTTTAGGTGTTACATTTAGGTATATGATCCATTTTGTGTTTTTTTTTTGTATATGATGTGAACTAAGGATCAAGATTCATTTTTTTTTGCGTGTGGATATCAAATTGTTCCAGTATCATTAGATGAAAATACTCTTCTTCCTCCATTGCATTGGTTTTGCCCATTTTTCAAAAATTGGCTTTCTATATACGTGTGGGTTTATTCCTGGAATCTCTATTTTTTCCATTGATATAATTACAACAATACCATCTGTTTTGGGGCTGGCCCCATGACCAAGTGGTTAAGTTTGTGCACTCTGCCTCAGTGGCCCAGGGTTTTGCCAGTTCAGATCCTGGGCACAGACCTAGCATCACTTATCAAGCCATGCTGAGGTGGCGTCCCACATAGCAGAACCAGAAGGATCTAGAACTAGAGTATACAACTATGTCCTGGGGGGCTTTAGGAAGAAAAAGAAAAAAAAAGATTGGCAACAGAGCTTAGCTCAGGTGCCAATCTTTCAAAAGAAAACCCGTATGTTTTGATTAATGTAGCTTTGTATTAAATCTTGAAATTAGATCATGTTAATCTTCAAACTTTGTCCTTTTTCAAAAGTGCTTTAGCTATTCCAGGTCCTTTGCATTTCCATATGAATTTTAGAATGAGCTTGCAAATTTCTACAAAGAGCCATCTAGGCTAGGCTAGTTGATTTAATTGAGATTGCATTGAATCTGTGGATCAATTTGGGGAGAATCAATACTTTAACAATTTTGAGTCTTCCAAACCATGAACAAGATGTTTCCCCCAACTCATTTGTCTTTTTAAATTTCTGTCAGCAATATTTTCTAGTGTGCAGAATACGGGGCTTTCAAATATTTCATATTTTTGATGCTATTGTAAATGATATTATTCTTTAAATTTAATTTTTTAATTTTCCATTGATAGTATGTAGGAATACAATTGATTTTTTCATATTTGTTTTTTAACCTGAAATCCTGCCAAACTCACCTATTAATTCTCTTAGCTTTTCTGTAGATTCTGTCAGATTTTCTACATAGATAATTATGTCGCCTGTGAATAAAGGAAATTGTATTTCTTTTTTTTCTAATCTGGATGATGTTTATTTCTTTTTCTTGCCTGATTGCACTGGCTAGAACTTCAAATATAGTGTTGAATGGAAGTAGTGAGAGCAAACATTCCTGTTTCTGATCTTACGGGAAAAACATTTGGATTTTTACCAATTAAGTATGATGTTAGTTGTAGGTTTTTTTATATGTCCTTAATTGCATTAAGAATGTTTCCTGGTAGCCTTACTTTGCTGAGAGTTTATATCATGAACGGATACTGAATTTTGTCAAATGCTTCTTTTTGGTACCTGTTGAGATGACCATATGATTTTTCTTTTTTAGAATGATATCATGAATTACATGAATTGATTAGTAAATGTTAAGCCAGGTCTATATAGCTAGGATAAACTCCATTAGCTCATAATGTATGATGCATTTACTATATTATTGGATTCAATTAGCTAAAATTTTGTTTAGAATATTTGCATCTATGTTCATGAAGGCTACTCATTGTGGTGTCACTTTCTTATAACGTCTTTGTCTGATTTTGGTATTGGGCAATGGTGGCTACAAAGAATGCATTCAGAAGAATTCCTTCTTCAATATTTGGAGGACTTTGTTTAGAATTTGTATTATTATTATTTTTTTTTTGAGGAAGATTAGTCCTGAGCTAATATCTGCTGCCAGTCCTCCTCTTTTTGCTCAGGAAGACTGGCCCTGAGCTGTTGCAGGAGAGCATAGCAACATTATTGCAAGGCTTTAAGCTTAGCAAGAACAAATTACAAAATGGGTGACTGAGAAATATGCAACTAGCTGATTCTCATAAATTACTGTGTTAGATTGTGCTTTGGAATCAAAGGCCAGAAGGTAGTATCTTATCAAACATGAAGGCAAGGGGCTTAAGAACACTGGGCCCTTGCAGGAACAGAATGCCGTCTGCATAACTTGCCAGATTGTTTGTTCCCAGGATACTCCCTCGGAGAATGGCCTTGCGTAGGGCCGGGGTACATTGAAGGGGGGAAGATTAGAACTGCTGAGCTTTGACTTGCATATTCCTGCTGGCATAAGTTCCCGCTATGCTTGTACTTTGTGGCCTGCAAATAAATATGTGGTGATCAGAGGGATGTCACCACAGTCCTAGAGGCTGATGGTCCCCTGTCCCATTAAATAATATAGATTGTATTGTGTCTATTATATAGACGTGTTCTGTATATTAATTCCATCTGCCCCTTCAGCTACCTGCCTAGCTGGTCTCAGCAGCACTGAGCCAACATCCGTACCCATTTTCCTCTGCTTTATATGTGGGATGCCTACCATACCATGGCTTGCCAAGTGGTGCCATGTCCACACTCTGGATCCGAACTGGTGAACCAAGGGCGGCCAAAGTGGAATGTGAGAACTTAACTGCTGTGCCACCAGGCTGGCCCCAGAATTTGTATTATTTATCTTTAAATTTTTGGTAGGATTCACCAATAAAGCCATTTGATTACACAGTTTTCTCTGTGGCAAGGTTTTTAACCATAATTTCAATTACTATGAAACATTTAGAGATATTAAGGTAATCTATATCTTCTTGAGTGAGCTTTGGTAATTTGTGTCTTTCAGGAAATTCGTATATTTCATCGAAGTTTCAAATGCATTAGCATAAAGTTGTTTCTATTTCCTTATTATCTTTTCACTGAAATCTATAGTGATGTCACCTCTCTCAATAGTATTGGTAATTTGTGTTATCTCTTTTTGTTTTTTCTGAACAGTCTGGCTAAAAGTTTATCAATTTTATTGATCTCAAAGAACTAGTTTTTGATTTCATTGCTTTTTTCCATTTCCTGTTTTGCTATTTCACTAGTATCCACTTTATTCTTTATTATTTCCCTTCTTCTCCTTACTTTAGGTTTAAATACCTCTTCTTTTCCTAGTTTCCTAAGGCAAGAGCTGAGGCCATTGGGTTGAGACCTTTCTTCTTTTCTAATATAAGATTTTAGTACTATAAATTTTCCTCTAAATACTGATTTAATGGTTTTTCTACAAATACTGATATGATGTGTTTTTATTTTTATTCAATTAAAATACTTTCTTTTTTGATCCATGCCTTATTTGTAAATGTGTTATATAATTTCCAAATATTTGGAGGATTTTCCAAGGATATCTCTGTTATTGAAAGAGTGATATTGAAGTCTCTGACTACAATTGTGGATTTATCTTTTTCTCCTTGCTGTTCTGTAAGTTTTTGCTTCATGTATTTGAAGAAGTCTGTTATTTGGTGCATTTGCATTTGGGGTTGTTATGTTTTCTTGATGAATAACCCATTTGTCATTATGAAGTAACCTTTCTTAGCCTTGATAATATTTTTTCCTCTGAAATCTACTTTGTCTGATATTCATGTAGCCATTGCAGACTTCTTCTTCTCAGTTCTTCTAATGATACATATTTTTCCATATTTTTATTCTTAACCTATTTGTGACTTTATATTTAAAGTGAGTTTGCTATTGGCAGCATGTAGTTAGTGTTGCTTTCATATTCAACCTGAAAGCATCTGCCTTTTAATAAGTGATGTTTAGATCATTCACATTTATTGTGATTATTAATAAGATTAGGTATGAGTCTATTATCTAATTATTTGTATTCTATTTGTCTTATCCTTTTTTTTCTGGCTTCTTTTGGTTAAATTGATTTGTTTTTATGATTCTATTTTATCTCCTTTTCTTATTAACTATAACTCTTGGCTCTTTCTTTGCCAGATTATTGTATATTGTGTGCACAACATTGTACCATATTTGCAAGTAGTTTGTAGAAACAGTTTGAGGCTTAAATAATTTTTTTTCTCTTATAAACAATTTATTTTGCTTCCAAGTCCCCCAGGGGAACTAGCTCTTTGGGATCATTTAAAACCTATTTCAGACATTAAGATGATTTGAATATAAGTTTTTCAGGCCCTCTAGTTTACCCTTATCCAGAGCATAACCCTCTGAAGTTCAAACCCAGTGCATGGTGATGATATTGAAGGGATAATCACTAGGACCCAAGGAGGCCTGGACTCTATTGCTTTTCTGTGTATGCCACGGGCCTTTCAAAATTGCACCTCAGCACTTCAGCTTCTCAGTCTCTCTCTCTGGAACTGACAACTTTCTCCAGGGAAGAGAGGTGCCCCAATTCAAGATTCAAGTCTCTGGTCCTCCAAACTGGCTTGGTTTTGACTTGAAAATTGTCTACGATCTTAGCACTCTGTTGGCTTAAAGTAGAAATGCTATTTTTAGCAAAACTAGTCTATAATTATTAGAAATGGATACCCTAACTGTTCTCTTTCCATATGTAGGAGTTCATGTATTTGAGGAGAAAGGCCTTCAGGTTTCTGTGTCTGGGATAGAGCGTCAGAATGAAATTTCCAGATGATACAGAGTGACGGAATTGCTTGCTTAAGACACAAATGGAGATAAAAGAGAAAGTTCTGTTATTGTTGATGACCAGAAGCTCTGGCAGCCCTGCCCTGCTGCCAGGGAGGAAGCAGGGGAAAGAAGGGCCACTCCCTGCCTGTTCCTGGCTGGAGCCAGGCCTCTTTTAGGCGTACATTCTCACATTCACGTAGCTGTTTGTGGGTATTTCTTTAAATGGGCTGATAGTTATAGAAGAGAATTTGAGTGAAAAAAATATTCTGAAAGCTGCTGCTTGCCAAATTTTATCAACAATGAGAGAACCTTGCAGAAAATTTCTAACATAAGTTCATTGTTCAAATCAACTGCCTTTCTGGTTCTGAATCCTCAAGTCATATGTAAGAGGTGATCCCTCCTGAACCCTGACTGAGGACAGGTAGATAGGGTAAGAGAGTGACTACATAGGTCTGCAGACCTTTGAGATTCATTCTGGTCCGCAGATTTTATGCTTCTGGGTACTAGGAACCGCAGTGGGAGCTGTGTCTGCTGGGATCTAACAGTGTTCTGCCATTGACTGGCCTTAAGATAGGAAGGAGAAAGCAGGTAATCTCATTTTAAGAACAAGAGTTTAGGAGACTTGGCTGCTAATTCAAAATACCCGATGATCTTGTAAAAATCACAGATGCTAGAGACATACCCTCCACCCTGAGCTCCTGAATGAAACCAGGAATATACGTATGTGTGTAAGTGTGTGTGTGTATGTGTGTGTGCATATATTTATATTAGTGGCATGTAATAATCATTTATTATTATTATTGTTATTTTTCATAGTTCTAGGGGTGGACTGGGCCTAGTTAGGTAGTTACTGCTCTGGGTCTGTCATGTGGGGCAGTAGAAGGTGGCTGAGGCTGGAGTCATTAAGAAAGTTTCCTCCTTCCCATGTCTGGGCTATGGTTCAGAACACCTACAATTGGCCTCTCAATATGAGTAGCAAGGAACCTACATTTTTACCAAGCCCCCAGCATGATTCTTAGTAAGCAAGGCAGTGATTTATTATTATTTGGACAACATGAGTGTTTTGGTCCCTTAAAGTTATAAAATTCTAGAATTCAAGCCATCACTTTTCTTTTGAAATAAAAAAAAATCTTCTAAGTTAAGAGAAGAGAGGTATTTCTCCAAGCCAAATGTTATGTTAAGACAAAATTTCCAAATAAACAATTATCAGAAATTCTAACAAAAAGCTAATAGAATGCTGACAAATATAATTCGCTTTCTAAATTGGACATGCCTTTACTGAGGTGTTTCCATGTACAAGATACTGTTCCAAGAGAGGGTGTGGACTTGTGTTTATTTTCATCTGCTGACAAAGGCCATACATTACCTAAGGTAGTAATAGATTTAAGCTGGTTCTGCATTTCTTTGAGACTCAAATTCCTCTTGCCGCCTGTGGGAACTGTGAGTCTGGGGCAGGAGAAGAAGCAGCAGCTTTTGTAGAGAGTGGAACTCCCTGTGGAAGCTACTTGCTGTGTTTGGCTCACGGACTGCCTTGTATATTGGGCCAAGACTGTAGATAGCTCTAAAATCATGAAGTCTCAGGGATGATTTACCTTCCAGCATTGTAGGGTAGGGTGCATAAGATCATTGCATTGGCAACTTTGTGTCACCAACCTAACAGGCCTCTGTTTCACTATGACATGATTCTAACTGCTTTTAGCATTTGGATCCAGTTGATATTATCACTGGAAAGACATTTTGTGCCTTTCTAGAAAACATCTTTAACCAGTCCTTAATTAATATATTACAAGGCAAAACTTTGTCCTTCATTGTGTCATCTGAACATTCAAAGCATTAAAAAGAAAATTTAGTTAAGAGAAGCATAGTAGTCAATCGTTACTTCTCATCTCATTATACCTTCTCAAGTTAATGGCAGATGTCACAACTTTTTTTTAAAACATAGACAGCCCCCAAATGGATTCTTACTGAAATGAGTTTTTCAAAAGAGAAACTAGAAGCTTTCTTATATTAAATGGAAATAGGACAACTTAGTAAAACCTAAGTAAGGCCAAGTGATGAATAACAATATTGTAGTATTTCACGTAAACAAACCACTCTGCTGTTTAATGTTTCTTATTTCCTAATTTAGAATTGTGACAATATCCAGGAATTCTCACTTTTTGGTATAGAATGAGAAATTTTTATGGGTTTTCATGATTCAGTTTAAAGCAAAAGGAAATGTATTTCAGACATTTTTCTTGAACATTCTCCTTCTGAGCAGGAAGTGGCCAGTATCAGCTGAAAACATGGGCATCACATGGGAGGAAAACCTGCCAGTGTGACAAAATTTTCCTCCCCTACTTGAGGAGTGTTCTTCTTATTTAGTGTATCTTACTTAGAAGTAAACCAAAGTTCAGTGACGCTTCAATATTAGGGAGAAAGCAGGTCAAACTACAGCTGAAAATGATTAGGGAGTAAATTGTAAGCAAAGAGCGAGCTAAGGCCTTCTTACTGAGATAAGAGCTTCAGGAATTGCATTCCTTTGCAGAAATGATAGACAGTCCCATCTTGAGAAGCAAAGTTTAGATAACAGTCAAGCTCTGTTGACACTTGTCGGTTGCTTTCAGGTAAATTTCATCTGAATTTTTTCATCTTTATTTTATTTTTTTTTAAAGATTGGCACCTGAGCTAACATTTGTTGCCAATCTTTCTTTTTCTTCTTCTTCTCCCCAAAGGCCCCCCCCCCCCCCCCCCACAAACCCGGTACATAGTTGTATATTCTAGTTGGGAGTGCCTCTGGTTGTGCTTTCCATCTTTATAATGGAGATAATAACATTGAAATTTCTGTAACACTAAAATGAGATAATTTATTGCAAATTATCTTAAATTCTCAAAAAATACTGTACATGTCTAAGACAGTGGTACTAAAACCATCCTAATAAAAGTACATTTCTATTTTATTTGGTGACAATATCCATATCTGCAAATAGTTACATATAAATTCAGGTCTCTGAAGGCAATACAATATCTGAGGAGCCCCCTTTAAGTGTTTTAATTGCACTTCCTTGCATTCTTAATTCTGTGATTTTTCCTAAATTCCTTTTTCTTTTATTGTTAAGAGTACAAATATTCACTAAATATAATTATTGATTACTTACTAAGTGCAAGGCACTGTAGAGTTCTTGTGGGGCACACAAAAATGATAAAACGCTGTTCCCATCCTCCCAGAACTTAGGCTGTTAACATTATCTTGGAAATTTACATTTTGGTATCATTAGACTGATTTGTGGCCTTTCTAGTGTGCTTCCTGAAATCAGTCCTTGTGCAATGAACAAAATTGATCGCCACTTGAGTGGCAGCAGAGATTTTCAGTGTAACAGCTTTCATCAGATAACATAATGTGTTTCTTAGAAAGGAAGTTCAAAAAGACCAATTCTGTTAGATTGCTGACCTTGACCTCCTGTGGCCAAAAATCCTGTTTCCCTGTGTTTTTAAAGGAAACACGTTTGAGAAAAGCTCCCAATCCCAGATTCAGTGGTTTTCCTTAAAGCCTGTTTGGAGAGACAACAATGGAATTCTGGGAGAGATCTGACATAAGCGGATTCATCTGATCCCTCTCAGGAGAGAGAAGTGTTTGTTTACTCTGCTCAGAGTGCTATATTTCTATGCATGTGCTATTATTAGAGTCCTTTGAAGTAGAAAAGTCATATGTCATAGACCTCCTTGTGATTAAAAACTTTAAGGCTGTTTATCTTATGTGTACATAGAATACATAGAAAAGGAGAAACACCTGTTTGTTGAAAATGGACTCTGAGGAATTAGGGAGCAGAAGTTTCTAAGTTTTGATTCTCTATACAGTGTCAAATTTGTTTATCTTACATCATAGGCTGCTTTTCAAGTGTTTTCAGATAGATAGTTTTAAAGAGGAAAATATGATTGCATCTGGAGCCCAAGAAATTTATAGAAAGTTGTGTGGTGTCTAGAAACCATATTGGACTAGAAGTTTACTGGGAATGCACCTGCCTGAACCATATACATTGTAAACATCAAAGGAGATAAGCCATATGAAATTGCTTTCAGAACATAGCCATTGAAAAATGAAAACGTTTTTTATTTCTTTGTCTCAACCATCACTTATTTGTTTTTAAAAGTTTTTTAAAAATTAAAAACAGAAAAGTACAAAATACATTTTTAAATGAAATACAAGTTAATTGTTTTACCCCACAGCAATATATCCTAGAGTTTTTTTACACATAAATTTATGTTTCATCTTTAAGTGTCTACATAGTATTTCCTTGTGTGAATGTAAAATACATGTCCTGTACTGATAATATTTATATAATTGCATTGGAGTATTAAAAAGTAAAAGCCACAATGAGCGTTCATGTTACATATACTTTTATCCATTCTCAAACATTTCTTATTGAAGGCAAACTGTGAGAAAAGAGAAAAAGACTCACACAACATGATATGCTATTGAAGATATGAGCTAACTACATTTGTAGTTATTATGGAATAAAATTTTATATCAGACAATGAGAGAATCGACTGTAAGGGAAAGTCACTTAAAAATTGTAAAAGACAATCAATCTTGACTTCTGTCTTCAGGATGATGGAGTAGACATTTTTGCTATTTGTCTTGCTAACTAAAAGCACCAGATATTTTACATAAAATAAATAGCAGAAGACTCTGAAAGATGGAGAACAGGAGGTAGACTAGCTAGGGACCTTGAGACCTAGGTTTTGTTTTGTCTCATGTATCCCAGATGGGACATTAGAGAAACTAGCAACCTGGAAATGCCGATGGAACAGGCTAAAAAAGCCCCAAGAAAAATCTGCAATCTCTATCCAAAGGATCAAGAAAAGGGCACCTAGCAAGAAAAATTTTAGATAATATTCAGCCAAACACACACAAAAAACTGCAATCCAATTTCCCCACTATTGCCCTGCCAGCAAAGACCTAGACTTCTATCATTGCCATAATATAACAAGGTACTCCCACCCCAGTGATGTGGTTTCAGTGAGGCCTGAGTGGGGAGTTGGGACTTGCACCATCCCCTGTCCCCCCACTCTTCAATGTACGTGGAGACATCACGGAATGACTGGACTTCCACCTCCCTCTCCTGCTAGGGTAGTGTCAGAGGAAGCCAAGTGAACGCCAAGGCTTTCACTCCTGCTAAGTAGTAATGAGGCCACTCTCCACAGTGTGAATGTACACCACACAGGGAGCAGTGATGAAGAGCCCTTTCCCCTGGATGTCCACAGAGGCCAAGTGGAAAAGCTGGTATTAATGAGCGGCACCTTCTTTCCTCCACCAGAATGGTGTCAGAGGAGACCTGCTAAAACGTAAGATTTAAATAAGATCCAGACTATAATATAATACCCAGAATATTCAAAGTTCAACTGAATATTACTTATCACAGCAAGAACCAGGAAAATCTCAGCTAGAATTAAAAAAAGAAGTCAATAGTAGTCAAAACTGACATGATATAGATATTAGAATTATCTAAGAAAACTTTTAAAGCAGCCATCATAAATATGTTTCAATGAGCAATTAAAACACATTTGAAACAAATAAAAAAAAGAAAGTCTCAGCAAAGAAATAAAAAATCTCAGAAAAGAAATAGATGATATATAGAAGAACCAACTGGAGATTTTCAAACTGAGGAATATAATAATCTCCCACCTCAAAATCCCCAAAAAACCCAAACTTAATGGGTGGGCTCAACAGCAGAATGGGGAATATAGATGAAGGAGTATATGAATTTGAAGACAGAATAATAGAAATTATTTAATCTGAATAACAAAGAGAAATTTTACAAAAAAAATGAACAGGGCCTCAGTGATATGTGGGACTACAATAAAGATATAACATGTGAATCACCAAAGTCCCAAGGGAGAGGAGAAAACCAAGGGAAGTTGAAAAATGTTCAAAGAAATAATAGCTGAAAAGTCCCCAAATTTGGCAAGAGACGTAAACCTACACATTACAGCAGCTGAGAAATGTACAAATAGGATAAACTAAAATATTTCTGTGCTAAGACACATCATAGACAACCTTCTGAAAACTAAAGACAAGGAAAAAACTTGAAAGCAAGCAGAGAGAAATGCTGCATTACCTAGAGGGGAAAAGTAATCCAAATGACAGTGGATTTCTCATCAGCAACAACAGGGATCAAAAGAAAGTGCCACAACATTTTCAAGAGCTGAAAGAAAAGAATTACTAACCCAGACTTCTGTATCCAGTGAAAATATCCTTCAAGAATGAAGGGGAGGACACAGGGCAAACCACTGCACCCAAGATTGGAGAGACAGACAGACAGACACAGGATGTCATGGCTGCCTGGAGCAGAGACTTCACTGCTGGGTAGGAAAACCTGAAATGTAATGGGCAAATTGCTAGAGGCTCAGTGTGGAAAAATCTGAGAGTTAAAAACTCCAGGGAGACCCACAGTTTTGTGAGATTTCCTCCAGGAGCTTGACCAGATTCCTACAGTATCAAAGAAAAAATCCTTTGTGTTTCTGGCAGGGGAAGGGGGAGAAGAATCATCTTGAAATACACCAGAGCACTCTGTTCTTCTGAACAAGGCCTACTCTCAGGAAAAACTAGTTAGCTACAGCCTAACCTGCTGGGGGACTATCAGATGCTAACTGCCCAGGAGAAAGGGTATACCCAACACCAGTCTACGCTAGCCTTCCTGCCCCACCTAAGGGGGAAGAAAAACAAATGAGAGACTCTTGTGAAGTTCACAGTCCAGAGCCACAGGTTCACTAAAAGACTAAAACCTAATCATAAAACTATAGAACACTTCTCCTCCCATACCTCACCACCACATTACTAAAGGTCTACTTACAGCAGTTACTTTTACCCAGTATATCATATCCAGCTATGCAGAAAAAATTACAAGACATACTAAAAGGCAAAAAACATAATTTGAAGAGACAGAGCAAGCATCAGAAACAGACATAGCAGGGATGTTGGAATTATCAGACTGAAAAGTTAAAACAGCTATGATTAATATGCTAATGAATCCATTGAATAAAGTAGACAAATGCAAAAACAGGTGTACAATGTAAGCAAAGAGAAGAAAACCCTAAAAAAGAACCAAAAAGAAATGCTAGAGATAAAAAACACTGTAATTGAGGGGCTGGCCCCGTGGCCGAGTGGTTAAGTTCGCGCACTCCGCTGCAGGCGGCCCAGTGTTTCGTTAGTTCGAATCCTGGGCACGGACATGGCACTGCTCATCAGACCACGCTGAGGCAGCGTCCCACATGCCACAACTAGAAGGACCCACAACGAAGAATCTACAACTATGTACCGGGGGGCTTTGGGGAGAAAAAGGAAAAAATAAAATCTTTAAAAAAAAAAAACAACACTGTAATTGAAATGAAGAATGACTTTGATGGGCTTATTAGCAGATTGGATAAGGCTGAGGGCAGAATCTCTGAGCTAGAGCATCTATCAATAGAATCCTTGAAAACCAAAAAGGAAAGAAGACAAAGATTGAAGAAAACAGAACAGAATATCCAAGGACTGTGGGAAAACTACAAAAGGTGTAACATATATGTAATGGTAGTACCAAAAGGAGAAGAAAGACAGAAAGAAACAGAAGAAATACGTGAAACAATAATGACTAAGAATTTCCCCCAAATTAATGTCAGACACTGAACCACAGATCCAGGAAGATCAGAAAACACCAAGCAGGAGAAATATCAAAACAAAACAAAAAACACACAAAAACTATTATCAGGCATGTCATTTTTAAACTACAGAAAATCAAAGATCAGGGAAAGAATTCAGAGGGGCTGGCCTCATGGCGCAGTGGTTACGTTCACATGTTCCACTTCAGCAGCCTGGGGTTTGCTGGTTTGGATCCCGAGTGCGGACCTACACACCGCTTAGCACGCCATGCTGTGGCAGGCATCTCACATATAAAGTGGAGGAAGATGGGTATGAATGTTAGCTCAGGGCAAATCTTCCTCAAAAAAACAAAAAAAAAGAAAAAAGAAAAGAATCCAGAGAGGACAAAACCCCTCATCTATAGAGGAACAAAGATAAGAATTATATCAAACTTCTCCTCAGAAACCATGCAAACAAGAAGAGAATGAAGACAAATTTAAAGTATTGAGAGATAAAAAAAAAAAAACCCTGCCACCCTAGAATTCTGTACCTTGTGAAATTATCCTTCAGAAATGAAGGAGAAATAAAGACTTTTTCAAATAATATATAGGTCATAAACTTGGACCTACCTAAAGAACAGAAGAGAATTGAAGAAGCAATATGTGAAGGGAAAATAAAAAATTATATTTTTCTTATTCTTTTTTTTTCCTTTATTTTAGGAAGATTAGCCCTAAGCTAACATCTGCTGCCAATCCTCCTCTTTTTGCTGAGGAAGACATCTGTGCCCGTCTTCCTCTACTTTATATGTGGGATACCTACCACAGCATGGCTTGCCAAGTGGTGCCATGTCAGCACCCGGGATCCGAGCCTGCGAACCCCGGGCCACTAAGCAGAACTTGTGAACTTAACCGCTGTGTCACTGGGTGGACCCCTCTTATTCTTCATTTATCTAAGAGATGACAGTATGTTCAAAATAGTAACACCAACAATGTATTTAATTATGTAAGGTTATGTATATATCTTATATATATCCTTATATATAAGTGAAATGAATGACAGCAATGATACAAGGAGTGGAAGGGAGGAAATAAGATTATTTTGTTATTATAAGGTACTCACACTACCTGTGAAGTGGTATAGTATTATGTGAAAGTGGACTTGGATTAGCTGTAAATGTGTAATGCAAACTCTAGGGTAATCACTGATAAGAGTATAAGAAGAAGTATAACCATTATACTAAGAAAGCAAAGAAAATAGAATCATGTAAAATTCTTAATTAAAACCACAAAAGACAGAAAAAGAATGCAAGACAAAAATAGGAACAAAGAACAAGGCAACAAACAGAAAACTAACAAATATGGTAAATATTAATTCAGCTACGTTAACAAACACTTTGAACGTCAATGGTCTAAGTGCACCAATTGAAAGACAAAGATTATCAGAGTAGATCAACTTTATGTAGTCTACAATTATATGTTGTCTACAAGAAACTCACTTTAAATATAAAAACGTATATAGATTAAAAGTAAGTGGATAGAGAAAAATATATAATGCTAACATGAATCAAAAGAAAGCAGGAGTAGCTATATTAATTTCAGTCAGAGCAGACTTCAAAGCAAAGAGTTATCAGGTTATAAAGAAGGGCATTTATAGTAATAGAGTGGTCAATTCTCTAAGAAGACATAACAATCCTCAACATGTATGCGTTAACAGAGTGTCAAACTATGTGAGACAAAAACAAATAGAATTGTGAAGAGAAATAGATGAATACGCTACCATTGCTGAAGACTTCAACACCCCTCTATCAGAAACAGATCCAGCAGGCAGAAAGTTAGTAAGGACATAGTTGAATTCAACACCATCAATCAATTGAATATAATTGACATCTATAGAGTACGTCATCCAACAATAGCCAGATACACATTCCTCCCAAACTCACATGGAACATTCACCAAGATATACCACATTCTGGGTCATAAAATGCACTTAACAAATTTCAAAGAATAGAAATCATTCAATGTCTGCCCTCAGATCACAATGGAATTAAACTAGAAATCAATAACAGAAAGATAAACTGGAAAGTCCCCAAATAAGTGGAGATCAAAAAACACACTTCAAAATAACATGTAGGTCAAAGAAGAAATCTCAATAGAAATTTAAAAACATTTTGAACTAAATTAAAATAAAAACACAAGATATCAAAATTTGTGAGACGGAGCAAAAGCAGTGCTTAGAGGGAAATTTTTAGCACTGAATGCACCTGTTTGAAAAGAAGAAAGGTCCAAATCAATCATCTAAGCTTCCACCTTAGGAAACTAGAAAAGGAGAGCAAATTAAATCCAAAGTAAGCAGAAGATAAGAAATAATAAGGCTAGAGGAGAAGTCAAGGAAATTGAAAACAAGAAATCAATAGAGATAATTTAATGAAACCAAAAACTGGCTATTTGAAAAGATCAATAAAATTGATAAGCCTTTAGACAGGTTCATTAAGGGAAAAAAAGAGAGGACACAAATTACTAATATCAGAAATGAAAGAGGGAACATCATTACAGATCCCATGGAAATTAAACTATAATAAAGGAATACTATGAACAACTCTATGCCCACAAATTTGATAATCTAGACGAAATGGACAAAATCCTTTCAAGACAAAATCTGCTGAAACTCACACAAGAAGAAATACACAATCTGAATAGGCCTATATCTATTAAATAAATTTAATCAATAGTTAATAACATTTCAAAACAGAAAACACAAGGCCCAGATAAGTTTGCTGGTGAATTTCATACCAAACCTTTAAGAAAGAAATTATACCAATTCTATACAATCTCTTTCATAGGATAGAAGCAGAGGGAATATTTCCTAACTCATTCTATGGGGCCAGTATTACCCTGTTACCAAAGCCAGATAAAGACATCACAAGAATAGAAAACAACAGACCAATATTTCTGATGAACATAGATGCAAAAATTCTCAACAAAATATTAGTAAATAAAATCCAACAATCTATAAAAAGATTTATACACTACAACCACGTGGAATTTATTCCCAGTATGCAAGTCTGGTTTAACATTCAAAAATCAATTAATGTAATCTGTCACATCAATAGGCTAAAAGTGAAAAATCACAAGATCATATCAATAGGTGCAAAAAGAGCATTTGACAAAATCCAACATTCATTCATGTTAAAAACTCGGTAAACTAGGAATAGAGGGGAATTTCCTCAACTTGATTAAGAATATCTACAAAAAAACCAAAGTTAATATACTTAATGGTGAAGAACTTGAAGCTTTCCCACTAAGATCAGGTACAAGGAAAGGAAGTCTCCTTTTGCCACTTTTTTTAAGCATCATACCAGAAATCTTTGCTAATGCAATAAGGCAAGAAAAGGAAAGAAAACATATACAGATTGGAAGGAAGAAGTAAAATTGTCTTTGTTTGCAGTTGACATGATCATCTATGTAGAAAATCTGAAAGAATTTGCAAAAACGAACAAACAAACTCCTGGAACTAATAAGTGATTAAAGCAAGGTTGCAGAATATAAGATTAATATACAAAAGTCAATTTCTTTCCTACATATCAGCAATGAACAAGTGGAATTTGAAATTAAAAACACAATACCATTTACATTAGCACCCCAAAAACTAAAGTATAAATCTAAAAAATATGTGCAAGATCTACATGAGGAAAACTATAAAATGCTAATGAAAAAATCCAAGAAGAACTAGATAAATGGAGAGATATTCCTCACGCATGGATAGGAAGACTCAATATTGTCAAGATGTCAGTTTTTCCAAACTAGATCCACAGATTTAATGTAGTCCCAATCAAAATCCCAGCAAGTTATTCTGTGAACATCAACAAACTGATTCTAAAATTTACATGGAGAGGCAAAAGACCCAGAATAGCCAACACAGCATAGAAGAAGAATAAAGTTAGAAGATTGACAGTACTTGATTTCAAGACTTGCTATAAAGTATAGTAATCAAGAGTGTGATATTGGTGAAAGAATAGACAACTAGATAAATGGAACAGAATAGAGAGCCCAGAAATAGACCCCCATAAATATAGTCAACTGATCTTTGACAAATGAGCAAGGACAATACAATGGAGCAAAGATAGTCCTTTAAACAAAAGGTGCTGGAACAAGTGGGCATTCATACAATAAAAATAAAATAAATAAATAAATTAGAAAGAATTTAGACATACACTTTTCACCCTTCACAAAAATTAACTCAAAGTGGATCACTGACCTAAACATAAAACACAAAACTATAAAACTCCAAGAAGGTGACACAGGAGAAAACCTGGATGACTTTCAGTAAGGTCATGACTTTTTAGATACAACGCTAAAGGCATGATCCATGAAAAAAAGAATTGATAAACTGGTCTTCATTAAAATTAAAAACTTCTGCTCTGCAAAAGACAAAAATCAAGAGAATTAGAAGACAAGCCTAGGAGAAAATATTTGCAAAAGACACATTTGATAAAGCACTGTTATCCTAAATATACAGAGAACACAAACTCAACAGTAAGAAAATAAACACTCCAATTAAAAACTAGGCCAAAGACCTTAACTTCACCAAGGAAGATATACAGATGGAAAATAAGCATAGATAAAGATTCTCCGTATGATATATCTCCAGGGAAATGCAAACTAAAACAACAAGATACCACTACACGTCTATTAAAATGGCCTAAATATGGAACACTGACAACATCAAATGCTGTGAAGGATGTGGAGAAACAAGGACTCTTGTTTATTTGCAGGTGGGAATGCAAAATGGTCCATCCACTTTAGAAGACAGTTTCTTACAAAACTAGACATACTCTTACCACACAATCAACAATTGAGCTCCTCGATATTTACCCAAAGGAGGTGAAAAGATGTGTCCACACAAAAACCTGCACGTGGGTGTTTATAGGAGCTTTATTCATAATTGCCAAAACTTGGAAGCAAGCAAGATGTCCCTTAATAAATGACTAGATAAATAAACTGTGGTACATACAGACAATGGAATATTATTCAGCACTAAAAAAAATTGAGCCATTAAGCTATGAAAAGACATGGAGGAACCTTAAATGCATATTACTAAGTGAAAGAAACTAATGTAAAAAGGCTACAAACTATATGATTCCAACTATATGACACTCTGGAAAAGGCAATTATATGGACAGTGAAAAAGATCCGCGATTGCCAGGGTTTTAGTAGGGCAGAGCGGGTTGTGGGGATAGGTGAACAGGCAGGACACAGAATATTCTTAGGGCAGTGAAATACTCTGTAGATGCCACAGCGATGGATACATGCCATTGCACATTTGTCGAAACCCATAGAATGTGCAACACCAAGAGTGACTCCTAACGTAAACTATGGACTTTGGGCGATTATGAGAAGTCAATGTAGGTTCATCTCTTGTAACAAATGTACCACTCTGGGGGCAGTTGTTGATAACAGAGGAGGCTATGCATGTGTGCCAGCAGGGTGCACATGGGAAATCGCTGTACCTCCCTTTCAACTTTGCTGTGAACATAAAATTGCTCTAAAAAATTAAAGTCTTAAGAAAAACACCTGAGTTACCTTTTAAAACTCCAAGGATTTCAAATAAATATTCATATTTTCAGTTTCGCTTCCTAAACTGGAAAAGTCTGATAGTGTGGGGCCAGCCTCGGTCATAGCTACATCAGCTTAGCTGAGTAGTAAGTGCCCCCCTTAGAAAGATCTGCTCTTTTCTGTTCAGGCAGTCCTCTATTGGCTTTACTCAGTTCCATTTCCTTCTTGGTTCCTATAGGATTAAGAGGGAGAACCATCCCCTAAGGATTCTTGAACATGTTACCCCAACAAGAAGTTGGTCAGAAGGAGCACAGAAGGAACTGTGTTGTCAGAAGTAAGTAAAAGGGAGAGACTGGGTGGAAGCAACTGAAGCGTCCATCAACAGATGAGTAAATAAACAAAATGTTGTAGAAACATACAATGGAATATTATTCAGCCTTTAAAAGGAGGGAAATTCTGACACAACCTGGATAAACTTTGAGAGCATTATGTTAAGTGAAATAAACCAGTTACAAAAAAACCAAATGCCAAATAATTCTGCTTATATGAGGTACCTAGAGTAGTCAAAATCATGAGACAGAAAGTAGAATGGTGGCCAGGGACGGGGAATGAGGGCAATGGGAAGTTAGTGCTTAATGGCTATGGAGTTTCCAAGAAGCGTTGTTTGTTTTTCAGTCTGTTCAGCTTTTTACTTGTTGTTTGCACAGAGTGGCGACTTCCAAGCTCCTTATGTGCAGAACCAGAAACTGGAAATTGGAACCTCCAAGCTCAGGTTTTGAAAGCACTGACCAAATAAAATGAGTTTGCAAGCCTCATTTGGCCCTCAGGCCTTCAATTTGCTCCACAGATAGATGTCCAGTCTTGCTCTCACAGGCTCAGTTACAGGGATACTTCTGAAACCTAGGCCTGATGTGGGGGTGGACGGATCTGCCCAGTTCCCTCCTGGTTGGAGTTCAGAAGTTGAGCCCAGTGCCCGCTCCTGTGTTCCCCATTGCCATGCTCTGACTGTGGGAATGAAGCCCAGGGTGGTTGAAAGATGGACTTGGGGTTATCCCTCAGCTCTGGCGTCACTATCTAGGGTCCTGAGGGGGCACTGTGGAAAATGGAATGAGTGTGGACTTTGGAGTCACATAGAAGAAGAATCTTCTGAAGGTGATGTTCTTAAAATTATGTGTGAAAATGCTTAGCTCAAAGCCAGGTACCTGGGGAGTGCCACTTATAAAGGGACTGTGGTAGTCATCTTTCAGGCTGGGATGGAGATTATATGAGGTCCTATGACAGAGAGCCTCACACACCAGGCATGCGACATAATGCACAAGATCAAGGAAAAGATCCGTTGTTTAATTTTCCCTTTATTATTACTTACCTACCCAAAGTTCTACAGGTGGGTAAGCCTATCCCTAAATAGATGCTGGCACATGAGAGCCTGAATGAATACATTGTATGAATTAGATACATTACTGAATAGAAAACGAAGGTAATAATAAATAGTTGACAGTTATTTTTTGTTAACAATTTATGTTCTTAGAAAGGAGGGATGACTTCAATGAATTCATACATATTTATTGAATGCTTACTATATCCTCACAACTATAATGATGTGAGGAATAATAAGATGCTAATACACAGTTGAAAGTTTAGGTGGGGAGAAAAAAGTGATACATATAAAATACTGATAAACAACTAAGGAAATATATAGTGAATCTTCCTATCATATGATATTTTATGGATTTTGTATGCTTTTTGTATATTATGAGTATTTTAGAAATTGTAACAATTGACAACAACCTTTTTTCTGACATAAAAGCAGAATCATTCTTCCAAATCGTATGTTGGGTTACGATAGGACTGTTCAGAAGTGGCACTTTCGATATGATCAGCATTATTATCTATATTTGAGAGAAGAAAATTTAATTATTCTTGAGCTCTTAGGTTACATACAACATGAAATCTAATAAAATATTTAAACTTTTCACTCAGAATTAGGTGTGTACCTTATCCTTATGGTGAGTATCTTTTTTAGTTGCCGGTCTAGTGGTTAAGATTTGGCACTCTCACTGCTGTGGCCTGGGTTCATTTCTAGTCAGGGAACCACACAGTATGTCGGTTGTCATACTGTTGTGGCTGCATGTTGCTGTGACACTGAAAGCTATGCTACCAGTGTTTCAAATATGAGAAGCGTCACCCACGGTGGACAGGTTTCAGCAGAGCTTCCAGACTAGACAGACTAGGAAGAAGGACCTGGCCACCCACTTACGAATAAATTGGGCATGAAAACCTATGAATAGCAGTGGAGCATTGTCTGATACAGCGCTGGAAGGAGAGAGGATGGTGTAAAACAGTGGGCAGGTTCTGCTCTACTGTGCACGGGGTCTGTAGGAGTTGGAATTGACTAGATCATTAAAGTCTTTTTTAATGGACACATAATATTTCATAATGTTGCTATCCCATTAATTTATTAAATCATTCCTCAATTCCTGACTTAGAGTCGTTTCTAGTTGCTCAGAGTTAAATTTTTATACTATTCCAGTTAAAACGTGGCTATTTAAATACTGTAAAACTAGGTACAGTTTATGAAAGAAACATAAATGGCTCATCATTAGAAAATGTATCAACCTTATTATATTAAAAAACTTAAAGAGAAAAATTATATCAACAGAAGGCAAGGAAAGCAAATTATTACATTTTCGAAGCAATTCTAACTCCTTTTTTAAAGAAAAGCTTAAAGTAAAATAGAATCAAAGAAAATTACCTTAGAAAGAAAGAAACAGTTATTAGTTGCAAATGACATGACAATATTCCTAAAATTCAGTAAATTCAACGAAATTGTTAAACTATCAAGAGAATTAATAAGGTGGCTATGTGTAAGAAAAAACACAAAAATAAGTATTACTTTCCTTTTTATTAGCATTGAACCATTAGAAAGTGAAATGAGAAAAATTGTATTTAAGATGTGTCAAAATTAGTCTCTAAAACATCTAAGAATTACTTAAGAGAATTATATATTTTTATTAAAAATATAAAATAAGACCAAAATAAATGGACATGTCATACTTCCTCATGGAAACACTAAATCACACATAGATGCTGCTGCTTCTCAGATTAATGTACAACTTTAAGGCAAATCAGGATAGTATCCCAAGGTATTGTTTTGGGAAATAAGTTGATTCTAAAATTTATTTGGAAGAAAAAAGTAAGAATTTGAAAAAGAATAATTATGAAGGAGAATTTGCTCTTTAAGATACTAAAATATATAGTTATTTAAATCAAAATAGTTGGGTTATGGTACAAAAATAGATAAACAGATCAGTGGTACATTATGGACAATGCAGAAACAGACATATGTGTATATGTGGGTTTAATATTATGATGATAAAGGTATGATGAAGAAAACAAAGTTACTCACATATTGCACACTGTTATAAAAATTGTAGATGAATTGAGCACCTAAATGTAGGGAAAAAAACTATACTGTATTGTTATTTAGGGTAACTATGTTTAATAGAAAAATATCGTAGGATCACAGTGGCTTAACATAGGAAAGCATCTTGATTATGCAAAGTCTGAAGTGAGTATGGAGACTCTCCAGGGTGGCTCTTTCCAGGTGGTGATTCAGGTATTGAGGCTGCTTCCACCTTGTTCCTACGCAATTTGGAATATTTGGTTTTGTGGTGTGCTACTGAAGGGGAAGAGAGAGCTGGAGGGTCACACAGGAGTATTCGTGGTCACGGGTAGAAATGACATAGATTGTATGTGTCACTTCTGTCCACATCCTATTGGCTAGAACTCATCATATACTTATAACCTATTTCCGAAAGAGGCTGGAAAATGTGGTAGAGAACATGGAAATTCAGTCAGCATTAAATCTCTCCTTCAGTAGGTATTATGGTCAAATACAGATAGACAGTTTTATAAAATCAAGGTTGGAGAGGATTTCATATAATTGTCTAGAAAAGAAAAAGCAATAAAAGGAAAAATAGATTTGACTACAATAAAGTTTAAAGACTTTAAACAGTGAAAGATGCCAAAAACAAAAGGCAAGTGACAGATTAAGAGAAGACATTTGCCACACATATAAATGGCAAAATGTTAAAATTCCTAATGTGCAGAGTTTCTATAAAGAAAAAATAACAAACAAACCAATAGAGAACATAACAAAGGATATTAAAAATTCAAAGATACAGCTGGTCAGTTACATATGCACAAGGAAATATGTTGCAGTATTGTTGGTAATGGCATAAAAATTGAAGACAATTTAATTTTCAATAGGAGTCTGACTGAATCATGTATGGTGTATCTATACAAGAGAATATCATGTAGTCATTAAAAGAGAACAAAATAGATTGCTACAGGGACATGAACAGTTGTCCTTGATGTATAAGTGGAAAAAATAGGTGTAAGTCACTATGGACAACACAACTATAATTTGGGGAAAAAATTAAAATTGACTTTAAAGATTAATGACATAGATAGATAGATGATAAATAAATAATATAATATGACAAAATAGGGACGAATATTGACAAAACTGTTAACATTGTTTTTCTCTGAAAAGTAGAAGAGGGGAGATTCACTTTGTAATTTATATAGTTTTCTAAGTGGTAACTTTTCTCTTTGAGTTTTTCTGCATTGTTTAACTTAAAAACCATCAATAATATTAATTAATTCATTCATTTATTCATCCACTCATCTAACGACCCATCTATCCATCATTTCATCCATTCAGTCATATCCAAGCAACATTTAATAAGTACCTATTCTCAGACATTGTGTTTGCCGTGCATATTACAATTAACATTTAGTTTAGCTCAGCTTGGAATAAGAAGGATGCTCAAATGTTTTTTCCTTCCTGGTTGACCATTTATTTAAAAACAAACCAACAAAACATAGAGTCTGGTCTTGGGCTTCTTGAACATACCATCTGGCTTGGCTTCCCTAGCCGCTGGCCTTTGTCTGCCCTGTAGATGACAGATTAGTGGGGGACATCCTTTATAGTAGGAAATGGAGGTCAATAAAATTTGCACCAGGCTTTCCAATTTAGTATCATCCCAGTCAGGACATCCCAAAATAAAATTTGGTTCAAAAATAGATCTAGGAGGAGAAAAAGTCAGGATTGAAAACAAACAATTAATCCTCTTATGTCATTGATTCTGTGAGAAAACAAGATTTAAAAAAAAATCAGTTTCTTGTTCAGGTGCAATGATTTTGCTGTGAGAAGAAAAGCAGAGCAAAAATAGTGCAAAGAGTCCAGTGTGATAAACGACACTTTAGAGCAAAACAGGAAGTTGTTTAAAGGAAGAGAATAATTGACCTCAGAGCCTGAGACATGAATAGATCCTTGGATGGAAAGGTTTTTGCATTTGCAAAATATTGTATTGATGTAATATTGATCAGAACTGAATTGTACACCATGTATTCTTTTGTGGCAATCCATTGGCTTATCTACTGGGTGAAGAGATAAGAGCGTCCACAATGTTGAATGATAGAGCATTCCAAGGTTGCTACATAGGAAAGAGAAACACATGAGTTTCTATTCTAAGACATGCACTTCCATATACACATATTCATGTGTGTGCATGTATGTGTGCATGCACATGTGCATGAGGTTTTGTACTATAGGGCTTCTAATTGGTTTTATGTGCAATTGCACAGATATCCCAAAGCAATCTGAGTTTTTTTCTTGCCATAGTATCAAAAACATAATAGCTTCATCATAGAAATATATATATTTTCCTATTTTTTCCAAACTGTCAGAGAATGTATTTTCAAACATTGTATGTATGCTCTTCACATAGCAAAGAGAATTGGATATTTTAAATCTATACTCCGATAATTCAGACAAAATGTCTCCTTAAATGAAGTAAAGGAGAGTATACAGAAGGCTGCTATGAGAGGTTTTAGTTTTATCTCCATCCCATCTTACAGGGGAGGAAACTACTTCTCAATGAGATTCTGTAAGTTGTTGAAGAGAGAGCCAGTAAGTGGCAGAGCTGATCTCAAACCAGATAACACAACCCCAAACACTTGCAAAATGTGCTCTTTATGTAAGATCCAGAAAGCTTATTTATAAGAGTCTGTTGACTTGCTGCCCTCTGTGGTCTTAGATGTCTGTAGTGACCGATCACTTGCAGCTCAAACTCACACGGACAGCAAGGAAATGATTCCTGGATTGAGGACGTAGGGTCCTTGGAAGAGAAGGTTATTTTGTTTTGTTAGTTGTTGTTTTCCTGGCATAGGCCCTTGTCAACACTTTCGGATACATAGAGGCTGTTTCCTCGAAGTCGGTCCCTGAGAAGGCCTTGCCTTTCTAAGTGTGCTGGGGCTGGGAACAGAGCCTTTGCTGGAGGGGAAGGGGAATGGGCAGCTCTGAGGACCTGCTCCGTCCAAGGAGAGAAAGCTGAACAGATGGCAGCTGATACGCAGAGAGCGCTTTGTAGGAACGCTGGCCCGGAGCAGGCTTCCTGAGCTGCGATTCCGAGTCCCTCCCTTGCCAAGGCAGCCCGAGGGAGTCTGCTGACTTGGCCGGAGACCAGCGGGCTGGCCGCCAAAGGGCAGTAAATCAAAGTGAAAAAGAGGTGATATTTTAAAAGCAAACAACATTTTGTTTGTTTGTTTTAGAGGGCAGGGAGAAATAAGTTATTGTAATGGTAAAAGGGTAGGATATATAAAACAACACTGCCATAGAGTTATTTGTTTGTAAAAGCGGTTTCTTTAATGAGTATGTTCTAAGCCAGATTCCCAATATTTCTCTAGATTAAGATGGGGAGTGTGTAATTCTGGTTTTACCTGGAAATTGGTGATCCAGTGTTAGTGAGGTTCTTACCAATTTAAAATGAAGCGAATGCTCTAGTTCATACAGGGGTATTAAAATGTTTTCTGTGTAAAATTTTTGGCTCCAAAGTCTTTCTCTCTTATCCTAATTCAAGTTCTGTTTCTCCTATCCTTGATGAGCTTTTTCACCCGGACACTCAAACATGGGAAAATGTTTCTAAATTCTCACCCTCTGCAGTCAGGCGAGAACGGCGCTGCAGCCCCAGAGAAAGACTCGCGGGAAGTCAGACGTGCGGCTCAGGAAGCAACATCGCAAGAACATGGATCTGGGGGTGCATTTCCACAGAACCAAGGGGACACTTACACATTCACTTGTTTAATATGATTGTACCTTTAATTGTTTTTACTTATAAGTATAAAATGTTTCAGTAATATAAAAAAATCTATAAAGAATAATATCTTGAACACCCAGGTACTCACCACCTAATTAAGTAACAAAGTGGTACACTTTAATTATAAGGGAAAAATACTAAGTCATCAAAGCATAAACTGAAAGCAATTTGTGCTAGAGGTGAAAGAATGCTAGCTTTATTGTTCCTTTAAGCTTACTAGCAACCTTTATTGAGCTCCTGTTTGTGCCAGGCACAGAGGTTGCAGAGATGAAAGATACCCTTGCTGACCCAGACGTGATGGGAGACTCATAAGAAAAAAAAAGGAAAAAACACAACATAATACATTCCAGGAAGTGCAATGGCAGATAGAAGCTCTGGGAACTAAAGGACCACAGAGAAGGAGAACCTAATTTGGCGCGGAAGGTGGGAATGGGGATGAGTGGGGCAGTAAGTTTTTCTCAAGGTGATCTATGAGCTGAATCTGGAAGGAGAGGGCTGAGCCAGGCACCCAGGAAAGGAAGAGGGTGTCAGGCAGGGGAAGCAGCATCTGCAAAGACTCTGAGCAGGGCACAGAGGGCACCTGCTAAGAGTTTGGCTTGCTGGAGTAGGCTGTGCTAAGAGCTGGACTTTCAGGAGGGGATTCAAATGACCACATCACATTTTAGAATGAGCACTCTGCTTAGAGACTAAGGTGGGATTCTTACCTGGAAGTGTCTGCGGTTGGCTGCAGGGGTTCTGTGAAGCTTTCAAAAGTGTATGCAATATGGTAGGAGCACGTGAGTGTGTGAGAGGGTGTGTGCTTGTGTGTTTCCCCCAGGAAGGCCCACCTCTTTCCTTCCACCTGAAAATGTTTCATAACTCTCAAGAAAGGTAAAGATCTCTATTAGGGTAGAAGAAGGTTGCTAGATTGGAAGGTTATTGCAATAACTGAGATGACAAGTCCTGCATAGAGAAAGTTACCCTAGGGATAGAAGGCAAGGAAAATTTCAGAGATAATTACGAGCTGGCGTTGACAGGATTTCTTGTCTGATTGGATGTGCAGGGGAAGGGAAAGCAGCAGTCCAGCAGAAGGCTTCTCAAACTATAAAGTGTGTATGAATCACCTGGCATCCTGTTAAAATATAGATTCAGATTCAGACTAGTAGGTCTGGGGAGGAGCTAGAGAGCCCATATTGCTAACCAGTTCCTGGTGATGATGCAGTGCTGCCTCAGGGACGACATTTTGAGTCGCAAGATGAGTAACATACTCCAGGTCCGTGTTTCTCAACCTCAGTTGTTGACATTTCGAGCTACGTAATTCTTTCTTATGGGGGGCAGGGAGGAGACCTCCTGTGCATTGAAGGATGTTTAGCAGTATCCCTGGCTTCTGGCTACTAGATGACAGTATCAATCCCCCAGTGGAACAACCACCACTGGAACAACCAAAAATATCTCCAGGCATCACCAAGAGGTGCCAGTTGGGGGTAGGATCATGGGAGTAGGGGAGGGAGGCACTCCTTTAGTGGTTCACAGCCCTGCTAAATATTAAAATCATCTGGTTGCTTTAGGACTATCAATTCCTGGCCTCACCCAGACTGATTATAGTCTAAACTCTGGTGAGGGCGGAGGAGGACGCCCAGGCTCTTCAATGGGAAGCTCAGTGGGCAACCAGCTTTTCGGTTTACTGCTGCAGCCAGTGCCTGGTCAGGTGGCAGAGCTGTTCCCTGTGCTGGGGACCTCTCAGAGAGAGGAGCAGTGTGGCTGGGGAGGTGAAGTGAGGGCTAAAGATAAGATTCCAGATTTAAATGTCGATGAACTTGATATGCCTGGGGTCATTTAGAAGGAGATATTCACATTGATTTTCTTGGTCCCTGACAAGCTGTGTGTCCTTGGGCCAATAAAATATGTTTCTAAGTTTTTATTTTCCTCATCTGTCAACTCTGATAATGGCTACTCTATCTCGAGAGTTGATGAAAAACTAAAATACATTAATGGATGTGGAAGAGGAAAGTAAAAGCCATCTCACACTACTACACACACACACACACACACGCTCAGCTCAAGGTAGATCTTCAGAATTTTATTTGAAAAATCCTATTTTGAAAGTTTTGGGGAAAAAAATGGGACATTTTATAATACCAGGGCAAGGAATGATTTTTGGGAAGAAAAGAACAACACATGCAAAAAAGCACAAATTATAATTGACAATTTCAAGTAAATTAAAAATTAAAAATTTAGTATATCAAAAGGCACCATCAGCAAAGTGAAAAGACAAACTAAAAATTGGAAAAAAACATTTGCATTGTGTAAATGGACAAATCTTTAGTACAGAAATATGCAATAAACTCCTAAAAGTCAAGAAGACAAAGACAAACGACCCAAGAATTAGGCAAAACATATAATTAGCCAAGCCACTGAAAAGGGAGTTGGAATGGCTGATAAACATAAAATTCTCAACCTCCCCAGTTATCAGGCAAACAAATGCCAGTTGGAACTGCAGTGTATACTATTTCTCACTCACTAGATAGGCAAAAATCTACTGAAATTGTCAGGCAAAAGAAACTCATGCTGCTGTGGGCATACGTTGGTACTACTACTTTCTGAACAACTTGATAATATTGAATAAAAGTGAAAATGCCCAATAATTTATAACACCATAATTCCATTCTTGGGTGAGGTAATACATGCAAAGATGATCATTGCAGCACTATTTCCAAAAGTGAAAAATTGGAAATGTCCAAAAATTTCCTCAATAGGAGAATGGACAAATAAATTATACTTTTTATGTGATGGAATATTGTGCCTTTATGGAAATTAAACTAGAGCTCTAAAGATTAATGTAGATAAATATCAAAGGTGATGGGCAAAATGGTAAGTTATAGAAGTATGCAGAGTATTCTCTGTTTATTTAAAATGTAAAAATCACAAAACAGTACTATATTTTATTTACAATTATATGCATCCTTACTTAAAAAATGCATGCGTGGAAATATTAAACACCAAATTCAAGATATTGATTCTCTGCAGGGGAACTAGAGAAGAGATTGGGGGCGATTACACAGGGAGGAGAAGTTGAATAATTTGCCCCCTGCCAACAGCTAGAGAAAGGCAAAGCCCTGATTCCACCCCCGCATCTAGTCCCAGTACCAACCTCAGCTCGGCATCTCTTTGCTTTGTGATGCATCTTGAATTTAAACTATCATCTCCATATTTGAAAGAAGAAGTTTTTCTGGATGAGCTGTTGTGCTCAATCCATTTATGATGATTTAATTGGGAGAAATTACTGGGTTTTGCCAAAGTCTTTTAAATTTTGTGACAAGTTAAAAAATTTAAAATATTTTTAGTGCAGCATATCAGTATTAGCACATGGTGTAATTGTGTGACTACTACATTTTTTAAACCTATATTTGAAGTATAATATATTGATAAAAATATAATTTCTTCTCATTGATGGTCAAAGATTCAGTACAGTTATGTTTCATAATTTTTAAAAAATTAGCTATTTATTTAAAAAATAGTTTTATAATCTTAAAAAATTTCTCTTTAATGAGATTACATTTTGTGAGCTATATAAAAAAATTTCTTTATGCTGGAGGGAAGAAAGGGATCCATAATTCTTGAGTTTGAGTCCATGATATGGATGTTTGGATCCTAGAAGTGTTTAAAATAGGAGCCAACATTTAAATGGAGCTTCACTATTTTGAAAGTTCTTTTGCATACTTTCTAGCCTTTGAACCCAAGGACCGTGAGGTTGGTAGGCACATATTCTTACTCTCATCAATTTGCAGTTGAGACTAAAGCGCAGCGGTTTTAAGTGATTTGCTCTGATACCCATTGACCTTGCGGGGACTGGAGCCAGAATTCCGATGTAAATGTGTACTTGGGCTCGGTCCACTAGGACTGGCTACTTCCCCTGTACATAAATCAACAGAGAAGTGAATTACAGTCATCTCTTGGCATCCGCGGAGGACTGGTTCCAGGAACCCCCTTGGATACCAAAGTCTGAGGGTGCTCAAGTCACTTTTATAAAATGCCGGAGTACAATGAATACAGTAGGCCTTCCTCATCCATGAGTTTCGCATGCTCAGATACAGAGGGCCGTCTGTACATACATGAAAGAGCTTGGCTTTTCATCTGTGTACCTTACCACTACCATAATGTTGAGTGCTAAATTATTCTCAAAGAATAATTAATGACTCATTTTTTTATTATGCTTTGGGTGATGACAATACCAGAAGTGGCAGTACAAGAACTAGACTTATACAGCAAAGGCTTCAGAAAACCATTTTTTCCCTCGAACTGATCCCAGTCTCAAGTTATGGGGCACATTAGAGGCAGAGGAATAGTAGGCAGAGTTCAAAGCAGTGGAATTCAGCAATTTTGCCTACAAGTTAAGGGTAGGGGAGGAAGCAGAGTATTAAATGAGGCCTTTTCTAAATCTTTGGGATATTGTGTCTTAACCCTCAAGTCAAGCAGCACATAAGAGGCCTGAAAAATATTAAGCAGTATTCTAGAGGCTGGAGATACATAGGTAATAAGGTAGATAAAGTTGGAAGAGACAGACTGCAAAATAAATAAATTTATATCAGTTAATGATAAGTGCTAAGAAAAAGAAATTAATCATGTGATAGAGCATGATTGTACAAAGTGCTATTTTTTATATAGTGCTCAGGGAAGGTCTAAAGATGATATTTGACAAAAGACTTGAATGAAAAGAAGTCAAGCTAGGTTTGAAATGCTCATTAGATACCCACACTGAGATTCAGTAGGCAGTTTGACATTCACATCTGGTTGGCAGAGAGGGGTCTGAGTTGGAGATACAGATTTAGGAGTTGTTGGTAGATAGCAGGTATTGGAAGCTGTGGGACAAGATGAAGTCACCTAGTGAGTGCACAGAGGCCGAGAAAATAACAAGGCCTCCAAGAGAACATGGATCATCTCAAAGGAAGTGCCCCAAAGCTGACTATGATGGAGGGACCAAGCAGGGAGGTGGGAAATACAAGTGGGATGTCAAGGGATGCAAAAGAAAAGCAGTGTCTCAACAAAGAGGGCCTAATTACTGTGTCTTGGCTGCTGTGAAGTCAAGCAAAGTAAGAATTGTGGACTAGCCATTAAGGTAGATAGCTTCAAAGATGGCCCCCACCAATTTCTTCTTCCCCATGTACACATGCTTCTTCTTATATCAGTAGGTAGAGTTTAATTTTCCTCACTTTGAATCAGGGGTGGCCTTATTGACTTACCTTAACAACAGACTGCATGAAAATGAGATTGAGACTTCTGACGTCAGATCATAAGAAGCCTTGCAGTGTCAGCCTGGATTTCCTGGAGCACTTGCGCTTGGGAAGCCCCTTGTGGAAGCCAGCTGCCCTACCATGAGAAGCTGAGGTCACATGCAGAGGCCACATGTAAGCACTCTCATGTACAGTCCCAACTGACCTTCTAGACAATAGCCAGCATCAACTGCCAACCTGGTGAGGGGCCATCTTGGTCATCCAACCTTGTTGAGCCTTCAGATGCTTGCAGCTGATAATGCAACTTCACATGAGAAGGTCTTACATGAGAGCCACCGGATGAGCCCATCAAACCCATGGAGATCATATTGAATTGTTATTTTAAGCCACTAAGTTTTGGAGTATTTTGTTACACAGAGATAGATAACTGGCAAAATATGGCGACCTACAGGTTGCTGACTAGAGCAATCTCAATGGACGAGTAGAGGCCTGAGAGGAGTGGTGGAGACAATAATTATGGACAGCTCTCTCAAGAAACTCTGCTATGAAGGGGACAAAGAAATAGCGTGAGACCTGAAGCAGGATTTGGGGAGTAAGGAGGGGTTTTTGTTTTTTTTAAAGATAGGACACTCCAGAGCATGTTTGATATGATAGAGAAGGAGAAATAGGTGGTTGTAAATGGAATTCAGAAGTGAAAAAGTACAAGGCCTTTGATGGAGTATTTCATTGATAGCAATAGAATAGAGTGAACAGTATGGGTACAGAAGGAAGTGGATTGTTCGTTGGTAGATGGAAGATGAAGGCTCTCCTATCTGATGGTTCCTTTTTTCTCCATGAGGCACTGTTAACATCTGATGGAGAAGGGAGTGTGTATTTTTATAAGAGGTCTGAGCTAAGAGGAAAAAACAAAAAGAAGGAAAAACCCCACTCATGCCCCCCGCCATTTTATTTTCATTATATGAGCTGCTCAGGCATCTAAAATATTAGTGATCATTTTTATGTCAAGAAAAAATATTAGAATTTGAATCAGAGCTAAAATATTTTTTTGAGGAAGATTCGCCCTGAGCTAACACCTGCCACCAATCCTCCTCCTTTTTTTTGCTGAGCAAGATTGGCCCTGAGCTAATATCTGTGCCCATCTTCCTCTACTTTATATGTGGGACACCTGCCGCAGCATGTCTTGATAAGCGGTGCCATGTCCCCACCCGGGATCCAAACTGGCAAACCCTGGGCCGCCAAAGCAGATTGTGCAGACTTAACCGCTGTGCCACTGGGCTGGCCCCAGAGCTCAAATATTTTTTTCTTACAGTTTCACTAAGCTGGGTGTTTAAATTTACTTCCCTATTCTTAAGACTCATTTATTTTCAAATTTCTATGTTCAATGAAAAACATGTAAATACATTGTGAAAATGTGAATGCATGTGAAAACGTGTAAATACAAATTATGTTGTTATTAATTTCTAAAAATGAAGTTTATTAATAAATTGTCACGTGGACGTGCTTGACATTTATGTTCAGTAACCAGAATCCCAGTCCCTACTACTCTTCATTTTGGGAAGAGACGTGAAAACTATTATAATGAGTTTTAGAATGAGATTTTCATGAGAGTCAGTGTGGTGTCCATACTCGTTTACAGACGTGTTTGAAGTGTGTAAAGGAAATATGCATGGATTATCAGTATTTAAAAATTCACGTGTTGGAATGCCACTACTGAGTCAGCTAAAATATGCTAAAGGTCATTATGTCTTGAGTATTATTTTCTCCTTTTTTGTGGGATTTGAGATGTAGAGTTCTGTTTGATCACTTGTAAGACCTGACCAGAGTATAAAATCATCATGGTAAATAAGAAAATGTTTATGAAACAGAATATATTCATGTCCTTGCAACTTTTTTTTTAGAAAAGTTTGTTAATAGTAATGAGGAATTTAATATGCTTTATTTGGGAAAGAGGACAAAGAGAACAAGTCAATTTTAAATTTCAATTAGTATTCAGAGCGAGGAAGAGTTTTCTGTTTGCAATTCTAGTTAGGGTCAGCAAATAAGGTACGGAGCGAAGGGCTGCAGCTGTGTCCGATCCTAGAGCCCAGTATCCCAGCGGGCATCCTGTTGTGGTTTTTCTTCATTTGGACACATCCACACGGAGGAGGTTTGAGGAAATCAGATTGGACACAAGTGTTCTGAACTGTTTTTACTGCTAGAAGTTCTCAATGTTCTAAAATGTGTTTTGTCTAGAGTTAATGTTTTAGGGGAAATGGGTAGGGTTCTAGTTTTTACCCTGTATGTGATATTGCACAAGACACTGTAAAATGAGGGAGCGGAACTAATCTCCCGTGTCTCTTCCAGTTCTGTGATTGCAATTCTGCATAAATTAAATTCCATATATCATCCAAGTACAAAAACTAACTGCCAAAATTATTCTGGATTTGCCAATATGACTTTAATAAAGTCACACTAAAATATTAAAAACCTAAAGTTGTTCAGCGAATAAAGTATTTGAAATAAAAAAGACAATACCTAGAATGAAGGGAAAAGATATCTTGAAACTTTCATTAGGGTAGCTCCAGTGTTCCATTTTTGAAGGGCATAAAATGATCTCATTTTAGTCTCTCACATTATTTTGAATTAGCAAGGTCAAGGAGGGGCCCATTGTGTCTGACAGCCTATGTGCCCGAAAGAGGCATTTAATAAGGTTTCTCTCTGTAAAAAGCAAAGGCCATCGAGGCCCAGCTCTCACCAGACACATGAGTCAATTGTTCAGAATTTAAATTTTACAGACTCAAAAACCTGAGGAAAACACTGATCCTTGTATTGTTCCTGTCTTAACATATGCAACTAGGAGGATTTCCTAGTATGTTACTTAATTATATTTCAGTTTTCTCATCTGAAAAATTATAATAATAGTACCTATTTCATAGGACTATTTTGAAGATAAAGTAAATATGTTTATACTGTAGGTAAAGTTTTTAGTATTAATATTACTTATTATTATTGACCTTTCTCCAATATTCTTTCCTTCCTCTGTAATGTGTATCATTGCACCATTCTTATACAGGCTTTTGTGTACTCATAAACGATAGTATGTGTGTGCTTTAAAAATTTATATAATTGTTATAATACATATTTTTATAACTTGTTTTCAGTCTGCAAAATGTTTTTAAGATTTACTTATTTTGATATATTTATATCTAGTTTATTGATTTTCACTGATGTGTAACTGAATTTATTACTCATTGCCATATTGATGCACATTTAGACACTTCATTTGTTTTAATTCAGAGAATAATTATCCTATACATTTTTCATTGTACTCTCTAAGGTGTCTGTCTAGAAGAGGATTTGTTGGGTCACAGGAATTGTGCATTATCAAACATAACAGATATTGCCACATTGCTCTCACGTTCATCAAAGTTACAATTCCACCAACAATGCATGTGTGAGCGTTCTATTTTCTCTACCTCTTTGACAGCATTAGTATTGTGCTTGTGCTAATTTGACATGTGTAAATAGACATCCTATGGTTTAAGTTTTGCATTTTCCTTATGAATAGAGAAGCTGTGCATCTTTTCATGTTTATTGGCTCTTCATGTTTCTTCTGTGTCTTGCCTTCTTGTATACTTTGCCATTTTTCTCTTAGGTTGTCTTTTCCTTTTGATTGGTAGATCTTTATAGACTCATGATAGACAGTTGATTCTCCCTATTCTCAGTGGTTGTGTTCTATGCAGTCATTGTGAACGCTGAGTTAGCAACTACTAAACCACTGCTCCTAGCGGAAATACAGGGTTAAGTTCCTGTGAGCCTTTGGCCACTACGTTTTCGTCAAATGATCACTACATAATTTTGTTTTATGGGTGTTTCTGTTAAAGATACCTTATTTAATATATATTGTTGATTCATCGACACTGAGCTCACTACTAACAGCATTACAACTCATGTGTGAATGAAGCTTCTCAAGCACATGGATTTTCTCCATAAAGCACATCACAGCCTTCTTGCACTTAGGAACACTAGACAGCACTTTAGCACTATGCTCAGGGGGGCATTTTAAACAATGAAATCACCAACAAAAATCACAAAAATGGGAAAATGGTGCACTAAATAGACCTCAAAAATGACACATTTACAGTACAAGAGTTGAAACAAGAAGGCACAACGTAGCCTCGTTTGACCTTTGCTGGGAATGTGTGTGTTGGGTGATTCAAAATTTTCTCTTCTCTGTGCATGTCTGTGAATGACTATGAAAGCAGTGCAAGTATTGATTTTGGGGTCACAAATAAACTTTAGCAGGTGGGCAAACTCACAATTAAGGCATCTACAAATAATGAGGATTGACTGTAATTCTTTGTCCATTGTGCACAATTTAAGTATTTTTCCCCAGTCTGTAATTTGTCTTTCAACAATGTTTTTGGTGTCTTTTATTTTAACCTTGTCAATTTTACTAATCTTTCTTTTTTATGGTTTATGGGTTTCATTTTGTTTTAGACATCTTTTCCTACCCTGATGTGAAGGAAATATTCTCATATATTACCTTCTAAAAGTTTCATAATTTTCCTTTCCCATTTAGATCTTTAATCTATTAGGATTTTTTGAGTAAAAGATGAGGTAGGAACTGGATAAACCGTTTCTCAGAACCATTCATTAAATGGAGCTTTGGATTTGGTTCACAGAGCGACTTCTGTTTCATACCAAGTGCCCATATATGTAAAGGCTCTGTTTCTAGGCTGTCAATTCTTTTGTAAGTTTATTTGTGTATTCTTTCATCAGCTCTACACTTTTAAAAATTACTATTGCTTTATAATAAGTTTTAATATTTGGTAGGAAATGTTCCTTCTTCCTTCTCCCACCTTACTCTTCTTCAAAAGTGCATCTTACTTCTTCGAGTGAATTATAATCAACTTCTTTGAAAAGTATGGTTAGTATCGTGATTAGAATAGCATTAGATTTACAGGTCTATTTTGGGGAAATGACCTTTGTTAGGATATTGAGTTTTCCTGACCGTAAACATAGTATTTTTCTTCTTTACTTAAGTCTTCTGCAGTCTGTAGACTATGTTTTTCCATCAAAAAAGCAATTATAACTTTTCTCAATATAGATCTAACACATTCTTTGTTAGCTTTATTTCTAGGTATCTCGTAGGTTGGGTTGTACTTTGAATGAGATTTTAAAAGATGACATTTCTAATAGATTTGTGCAGGTAGGTAGTAAATCACTAAGTTTTATCCAGCAATCTTGCTGAAGAACTCATCAGTTCTAATACAGCAGTCAGCCACTTCTCCGTGGTTAGCCTTTCCACAGTTTCAGTCACCCATGGTCAACTGCGTCAGAAAATACAAGATGGAAAATTTCAGGTATACACAATTTATAAGTTTGAAATGGCATGCCGTTCTGAGTAGTGTGATGAATTCTTGAGCTAGCCTGCTCCATCCTGCATGAGATGTGAATTATTCCTTTGTCCAAATATCCATGCTATATATGCTACCCACCCATTAATCACTTAGGAGCTGTCTTGGTTATCAGATCGACTGTTGTGGTATCAGTATCACAGTGCTTGTGTCCAAGTCACCCTTGTTTTACTTAATAACGGCCCTAAAGCGCAAGAGTAGTGATGCTGCCAATGTGGATATGCCAAAGAGAGGCTGCAAAGTGCTTCCTTTAGGTGAAAAGGTGAAAGTATTCAACTTAACAAGGAAGGAAAAAAGACCTATAGTAACTTTTATTACACTACATCATTACAATTGTTCTACTTTATTATTAGTTGTTGTTAATCTCTTACTGTGCCTAATATATAAATTAAACTTTATCATAGGTATCTATGTATAGGAAAAAACATAGTATATTTAGGGTTGGGTACTATCTGTGGCTTCAGGTGTCCACTGAGGGTCTTGGAACACATCCTCCAGAGATAAGGGGGAACTACTGTAGTTTGTATATTCTCTTGGATGTTTATGTAGATAATTATATTACCTATTAATAAAAATAATTTTGTTTCTTCTTCAGCACATAAAATTATTTTTTTCTTGTTTTATTTTATTGGCTAGTTTTTTTTTTTTTTTTACCTTGTTGCAGCTGTGCCCCTGCACTCTATCAGTTCTGTGCCCTCAAATGACCAGTTGGAACCATGTTTATCCTCCATTCATAGTCTGTACTAGGCCTCACTCTTGACTATCACAGCACTCTGGAGGATTGCCTGGGTTCATATTATGGGCAAATTATTCAACTACCTGTGCTTAGTATCCTGACTGATAAAATAGGCATAATAATAGCATCCTATTGATAAGGCTGTTTTGAAGACTAAATAAGTTAGTACTTATAATACTCTTATAGTGGGGGAAATGGGGAATTGTTATTCTACGGGTAAGTTTCAGTTACGCTGGATGAGTAAGTTCTAGAGATCTTCTGTACAACATAGGGCCTAGTTAACAATATGGTGTTGTGTGCTTCAAAATTTGTTAAGAGGGCAGATCTCGTGTTAAGTATTCTTACCACACATACACACACACAATAAAAAACAGAGACACAAGAAAACTGGGACATGTTGGATATGTCTGTTACCTTGAGGGTGGAGATGGTATCATAGGTGTTTGCATATGTCCAAACTCATCAAATTTTATACATTAAATATGTGCAGCTCTTTGTATATCAACTATATCTCAATAAAGCTATTAGAAAACAGCAACAACGAAACTCTTCTAGTGGTGCCTGACATGTATAAAGAGCTCAGTAGATCTTATCATTTAGTACCACTGCTACTACTACTACGTAGAAATGAGATTGGCCGATGAGCTTCCTTTCTCAGGCTATTCCATTTGTTTTGATATCAAGATTTACAAACTTCAAAAATGGGTTGTTTAGTTTTCATTCTCTTTCTATTTTCTTGAATGGATTAGCATAAAAATAGAATTTATCTGTTCCTTAAAGTTTGGCAAAACTCACCTTTAAATCTGTTTAGGCCTAGAGATTTTCTGATAG
This sequence comes from Equus quagga, assembly GCF_021613505.1. Classification (NCBI taxonomy): domain Eukaryota; kingdom Metazoa; phylum Chordata; class Mammalia; order Perissodactyla; family Equidae; genus Equus; species Equus quagga. Next base: position 54,597,941 of record NC_060282.1, read on the forward strand.
TGATGACTGATTCAATTTTTGTAGTGTTTATGTCTACTCGTATTTTCAATTTCTTTTTGAATTAATTTTGGTACTTCATATTTTCCACTCCATTTAAGTTTTCAAGTTTATTGGCATAAAGTTGTTCAGATTTTTATGATTAAAGTTTTACTGTACCTTTTATGACCTGTTTTTTCACGGAAAGAGTAAAATCTGTTTTATTTGTTTATTTCAAAGATTCAGCTTTTGCTTTTATCTATCCCTCTTTTATTTCTTTAATTTCCTCTCCTTTCCTCATTTTTTGTTATTTATTTCCTTTTACTTTCTTTGGGTTAACTGTGTTCTTTTATTAAATCTTAGCGTTGTATGCTTAGCTCATTAATTTCCATTTTTTCCTAATATGAACACTGAAGCATATACCTTCTTTCTAAATATTAATTTTGTGGCAGCCCATAGAGTACTACATGTATTGAGCTTAAAGAGTCACCAAGGATGATCATAAAAGAAGCATCCTCCTCCCACCATTCCCATCCCTAATTCGCACTCCTCAAACACAACTAGTTTTTAACTTTTTTAAGTTTCTTTTGTTTATCTCTTTATTTCTAATTAACATGGTATATTTTTATTTCTTGATATTTCAGTTTAAATATTATATACTAACTTCCTACTATGAAAGATAAGATTTGCTCCCTCATCCTTCTTCTCTCTCCATCCTCTTAATAGAGTCAATGTTACCGTTTTGCATTAAATCAACATTAACTGTTTGCCTACTATGTTGATATATAAGTATTAGTCACAGAAAAGCTATGTGGTATACTGTGATTACATTTCCTGCTTTGCAATCTTTTCCCTTCCTAAAGTTAATAACAGACTTTTGGTTTCTGTTTTCCTTAGTTTTCCATTTTCTTATCATTGTTTCATTCCCAAGGTCTCCTCGATAAGTTTAAATCTCTTCTCACTTTTGTCATCCACATCAAGTATTTGATTGATTTTATCTCTTTCTCAGAGATAACCCTCCTAGAATTCTCTGACTGCTCCTTCCAATCTAGACTTCTTGTGCTCTAGGCCTGCTATGGGGCTCTTGTCCAGGGATTTCTCTTCACTGTCATCCTGGGGAGTCCCTCTGCCTTTCATCCTCCAGTGTTCAAACCACAGATTTCCTTCATCCTGTATTTTCCACTTTGAAGTAAATTCTTCTGTAGCTTCCTGAGAATGGGTGCATTTTTATTCCTGATTACTTTATGTAATTCTTAAATGTTTCTGAAATATATAAAATTTCTATCTGTCTCTATTATTCTGGATATTCACCATAATGTGCCTTGGTGTGGGTCTTTTTCTTTCATTGTCGTGGGACAATAATAAGACTATTCAATTTGGAAACTCATGTTGTTCAGTAGTAGGAAAATTTCTACAATTATTTCTATGATAAAACTGTTACTTTTACTTTCTCCTGAATTTATCTTCTTTTTTCCCCACATTTTTATCCTTTCTCTCTTATTTTCCATCATCGTGGAAAATATATACATCTACATATATACATACATACATGTATATATGTACACACACAAATATAGCTTTATATTTATGTATGACATATATGTATTTGTGTGTATATATCACTGTCATCCTTACTTAAATCTAAATATTTAGTAATTTTTCTTATGATTTCTCCTTTGAGCCATGAATTTTTTAGAAGTGTGTTGCATATTTTCTAAAGTACATGTGTGTGTTTGGGGGAGGCATTGGCAATCTTTTTATTATCGATATCAATATTACTGAATTTTGATCAGATAATGTGATCAGTATGTAATTTTTAAAATATTTATTAAATTTCCTTTTGACCTAATGTGGTTTAAGTTTCCTAATATCTCATGTGTACTTGAAACAGAGAAATATTTTCTATTTGTTGGGTGCAGTGTTTTGTATATATTTCCAATAGATCAAGCCTATTCATGGGAAAAAAACACTTACTAATATTTTGTCATGTTGATGTACCATTGTCTGGGAGAGTTGTGTTCATTTATCCCACCCGAATATTCCCTTGTGCAGCTCTTTTATCGTCAACCACTCCTTTCACCCTTAACTCCTGATCTGTTTTCTGTCTGTACCATTGTGTCTGTTCCAGAATTTCGTATAAATGGAATCTTACAATATGAAGTCTTTGGATCTGGCTTCTTTAACTTAGAAAAATTCATTTAAGATTTATCCATGTTGTTGCATGAACAAATAGTTTGTTCCTTTTTATTGCTGAGTAGTAGTCTATTGTGTGATGTACCACAGTCTGTTTATCCAGCCACCTATTAAAGCATATTTGGATTGTTTCCAGTTTTGGGATATGAATAAAGCTGGTACAAATATTTGCAGAGAGGTTTTCAGGTGAACATACGTCTTCAATTCACCTGGGTGACTATCTAGCAGTGGGTTTTCTGGGTCATACAGTAAGCATACACTTAATTTTATAGGAAATTGTTAAACTGTTTTCCAAAATGGGTATCATTTACTTTCCCACTAATAATGAATGAGAGTTCCTGTTGCTTTGCATCCTCACCAGTCTTGGCATTGTTCACTTTTAAATTTTAGCCATTCTAGGTATGTGGTGGTACCTCTTTATGGTTTTAATTTACTCTCTTAATGACCATTCATGTTGAACATCTTTTCATATGCTTATCTTCCATATGTATATTTTCTTTGGAGAAGTATCCTTTCATAAATTTTGCTCATTTTTTAAAGGGGGTTTATTTGTTTCTTATTGTTGAGCTTTAAAGGTTCTTTATATATTCTACAAGTCCATTATCAGATATGAGATATATGAATATTTTTCTCCAAGTCTGCAGCTTGTCTTTTCATTCTCTTAACAGTGTTTTTTACAGAGCAAAGGTTTTTAACTTTTTAAAAGTCCATTTTATCAACTTTTCTTTTCTAGGCCATGTTTTTAGTATTACATCCAAAACTTATCACCATACCCAAGGTCACATAGATTTTCTTTTCTGTTTCTTGTAGAAGTTTTAAAGTTCCAGATTTATAACTAGGTAAATAATTTCTTCTGAGTTAATTTTTGTATATGATATGAAGTATGTGTCAGTGTGCTTTTTTTTTCTTTTTGCACATAGATATGCAATTATTCCAACAACATTTGTTGAAAAGACAAAACTTTCTCCATTGAATTGCCTTTATCTCTTTGCCAAAAATCAGTTGATTATATTTGTTTGGGTCTATTGCTGGGCTCTTTGTTCTGTTTCATTGTTATATGCATATACCCTTTCACCAATATCATACTGTCTAGATGACTGGCTTTATAATAAATTTGAAATCAGATAGAGTGATCCTTCAACTTTGTTCTTCTTTTTCAGAATTCTTTTGGCTTTTCTTATTTGCATTTCCATATAAATTTTAGAATGAATTTGTCTATGTCTACAAAAAAGCTTGCTGGAGTTTTGATTTGGATCGCACTAAATCTATGTATCAATTGGCAAGATGGCTATCTTAAAATATTGAGTCTTCCAATCTGTGAACATGGTATATCTCTTTATTTAGATCTTCTTTGATTTCTTTCATCAGTGTTTTGTACTTTTCAGCATACAGACCTTGTGTATATTTTGCTAGACCTAAGTATTTCATTTTTAGTACTATTGCAAATGGTGTTGTTTTTTGAATTTTATATTCCAGTTTTTCATTGTGAAATATAAGAATAAAATTGACTTTTATATATTGGTCATGTATCCTCTGACCTTGTTAAACTCACTTTTTAGTTCTAAAGGATGATTTTTTGTAGATTCTTTGGGATTTTTTTCATAGACAATCATGTGTTCTGAGAATAGAGGCAGTTTTATTTCTTCCTTTCCTATTTGTATGCCTTTATTTCTTTTTCTTGTCTATTTCAAAAGCTGGAACTTCTAGTATGATATTGAAAAGGAGTAGGAAGAGAAGATATCCTGTGTCTTCCCATCTTAGGGGGAAACATTCAGTCTTTTATCATTGAGGTTAGTTGTATGTTTTATGAAGATACATACATATCCTTCATAAGATTAAGGAAGTTCCTTTCTATTCCTAGTTTGCAGAGAGTTTGCTGAATAGATGTTGAATTTTGTCAAATGCTGTTTTTGGAATCTATTGAGATATTTATAAGTTTTTGTTTTCTTTAGTCTTGTAATATCATAAATTACATTAATTGGTTTTTGAATGTTAAACTAGCCTTGCATTCCTGGGATGAATCCTGCTTGATTCGAATGTATAATCTTTTTTATATATTGCTGGATTCAATTGGCTGATGTTTTGTTGAAGAAATTTACATCTGTGTTCACAAAGAACATTGGCTTGCAATTTTCTTTTTTTGCAACGTTTTTGATTTTTATAGTATGCTAATTTTGGCCTCATAAAATGACATGAAAAGTGTTTCCTATTCTTTTATTTTATGGAGGAGATTGTGTAGATTTGGTATTATTTTTTTCCCTAAACATTGGTGGAATTCACCAAGAAAGCTATCTATGCCTGGAGTTTCCTGTGTAGGAAGATTTTCAATTACAAATTCAACTTCTTTAATAAATATAGTACTATCCAAGTTTTATATTTCTTCTTCAGTAAAGTTTGGTAGTTTATGTCTTTCTGGGAATTGGCCTATTTAATCTAAGTGGGTATACAGTTGTTTATTGTATTTCCCCGTTATCTTTTGAATGTCAGTGAGGTCAAGAGTGAAGGTCCTCTCTTTCATTCCTGGTACTATTATTTGTGTCCTCCTTTTTTCTTGGTCAAATTCTCTAGAGGTTTACCAATTTTATTTTCATTCAGTTCAAAATACTTTTCAATTCTGGTTGAAACTTCCTCTTAGACTCATTTGTTATTTAATTTCCAAATATTTGGAGTTTCTCCCCAATTTGTTTCTATTATTGATTTTTGATTTAATTTTATTATGATCTGAGAACATACTTTCTATGATTTCTATTTTTTTGTTAATGTGTCAGGCTTTATTTTATGGCCCAGAATATGATCTATCTTGGTGAATGTTCCATGTGCTCTTGTGAAGAATGTTTCTGCTGTTGGATTGAGTGTCTCCTAAATGTCAATTAGGTCAGGTTGGTTGATAGATTGTTCAGGTCATCTATACTCTTAGTGATTTCCTGTCTATTTGTTTTATCAGTTACTGATAGAGAAATCATAATTTCTCCAACTACAATTTGGATTTGTTTATTTCTGTTTTCAGAACTATCAGGTTTTGCCTCTTGTTTTGAAGCTCTGTTGTTAGATACATAGTCATTTAGGATTGCTATTTGTCTTGGAAAATTTTCTTGAAAAATTCATACCTTTATCATTAATTCATTTTCCACTTACTCACTGAAAATATTCCTTGTTCTGAAGTCTACTTTGTCTGAAATCAGTACAGCTACCCCCTCTTTGTTTTGATTAGTGTTTGCATGATATATTTTTCATCATACTTTTACTTCTAACTTATCTACTTCTAAATATTTAAAGTAGGATTCTTGTAGACAACATATATTTGGGTCTTAATTCTTTACCCAATACGATAATGTTTCTTTAAACCAGTTTGTTTGATCAGTTACACATTTAAAGCAATTATTAATAATGCTGGATTGAAATTACCACTTATCATCTTGCTATCTGTTTTCTATTTGTTCCACTTATTCGTTTTTAATTTTTTATGCCTTCTCTAGGTTTATTTGAGAATTTTTATTATTCTCTATCTTTTTTGTTGAAGTTACTTATACTTCTTCAAATTGCATTTAGCTGTTACTCTAGGGTTTACAATATACATTTTAAAATGAACTGAGTCTGTCACATGTTGTGTAAGGAAATTTTAAGAGTATATTCTCAATTCTTCCTTCACATCATTTGTTCTCTTGTTATTGTATATTTTACTTTTATGTAAGCTATCAATGCAGAATATGTTGTTACTATTTTCTTGAACACTGAATTATCTTTTTCTTTATAAGGAATATTGGTTTTTTAATAAATTATTTTATTGGAGTCATACTGACTTACAACATTATGTAAATTTCAGGTGTACATCACTATATTTCATTTTCTGTGAACACTGCATCAATTATATTTTAGAGCAATCAAAATAAGAAAAAATAAATTTTATTTAAACTTCATATTTTTTATTTCTACTAGTCTTCATTTCTTTGTGTAGATCCAAGTTTCTGACCTATACTATCTTCCTTCTGACTGAAGAACTTTTAACATTTCTTGTAGAAGGGACTGCTGCCAACCTCCCTCTGTCTACAGCCCACAGGGCTTCCAACTCTCATTCTCCCCAACACTTTGCCTTTACAAAATCGTTAAAAATTTCTTGCTGAATCTTCTGATTGGCTATGTGGGATCTCATGACATCTGCCTTTGATAAGAAAAAGCCCGGGCCCTGTTTCTCCCTGCATGCAACTGTCTCTGAAGATTTCCAGTTAGTTGTTTGCTTTTGTGATGTGAGTTTTCTAAGGGGCTCAAGAAAAGCAAATAATTTTCAGTTTGTCCAGCATTTTTCTTTTTATAAGGGTGACACTTTCCAGCTGTCTACATCGCCAAGATGAATCTGGAAATTCAAAGAATCTATTTTTAAAATTCCTACATTTCATATTTGTTTTTTTCAAATATTCTTGATCTTTTAAAATGCTGGTCTGCCTTTCAAGATTGTTTATATTACTTCTTTAATCTCTATAATAAATTTAAATGTATGTTTTTAATGATGTCTTTCAGATTTTTCTGTTTACCCTCACCTTGAGTGCTAATTCTCCTGTGCTGATTCTGCCCATCTCACTTTCATGCTGGTTCCTCATGTAGTTTTGATGGTGTTAGCATGTGGAGTTGTGATTATGTCCCTTTGAATTGTGATGTATTGACAGCAAGGACTGTCCTTTCTATGGGGGAGCTATTTGCCCTGTGTTGTGCAAGTTTTTCTATGGAGCCGGTTTCTGTATGCTTCTACCAGCATCTCAACTATCCTGGATCAATCTTCATGTTTAATTCTCAGGTTGGGTTCCCACACCCTCTAGGTGGTACAAATTCACATCTGCACACGCTATAGTCTGAGGTTTTGATTTCTTGCAAGTAATTTCTTTAACACAAGGCAGCTATAGACTGAAAGTTCTCTTGCTGCTTCTGAGGAGAGGTGCACAGAATTTTCTTGTCTACTCTTCAGTCCTTTAACACATCTGGGACCTAGGCAAGTGGCTCAGTCTCAGCTCCCTCTTTCTTTCTTCTCAGGTCCTCCTCTGGGCATGAAAATCCCAGTTTTTGCATCAAATCTGAAATTCTTTTGGATTCCCATAGCAACAACTTCTGCACATAGTCTTCTCTTAACTTTCGGAGCCTAGCAATTTCCATCACCCAGGTACATTGTTAACAAAAAATGATATTATACCTACAATTCTATTAGTTTGTTTCTGGAAGGTCCCTCCTTGCATCATCCCTAAATACTCCTTCTGGCAGCTCAAGCCGTCGCCTTGCTGGAAATGAATTAAGCATAACTTTCATGTGACCAGAATTTTGGTGGCAGCCAAAATGCAGAGTGTCTGCTTCCAGTTTCCCTAAGACAGAAAGATTCAGGTGAAACCCAATTTGAACCCTCACCCTCCTTAGTTACTTGGATTAAAGATACAGAATTTAGTGATATTTTATTTCTCTTCTTGACCACTTCAATGATTTGTAAATACTATGGTTACACCTGATTTTCATTCTCCATATGACAGTGAAGCCAAGGCATTTTGCTTTATATCCAAGGAGCTGAGATTAGATCCTTAGTTTATTTGAATGCACACTTAAGCACTACACAAGCTTACCGAAGTAAACTAGCTTACTACTTATGTTAAGAAGAATGTATGAAAAAATATCACTTTCCCAAAATCACCAGCAATTCTAAGGTGACACTTTTTCAAATTCCCAGATAATCATCAGTAGAGGAGCATTCTGAATTAAACATCTCAAATTCCTCCACTTTGTCTGGGTATCACAAAGAAGTTGCTTTTCATGAAGAAGCTGCTTTTCAGGACTTCAGGCATCCTTCCACCCCTCGATTATGTCCTCAATAAGGTCATGGCCAACGGGAGATGAAGTATAGGAGTGACTTAAGATATTCTTAGACTATTAAATCCTTAAGTTATGCCAATGAAATAAAAACAACAATGTTAAGTGAAAACATTTTTCTTGATAAGAGATTGAATTTCTTGGTATTTCACTAATGACTAACATACTGACTGTATATTTTTCACTTTAACAACTTTCCTCCAGTAAAGGCTGACCTCCAAAAGGAACTTGACTGAGTAAAGTAACTTGTCTTTAATCTGTAAGTTGTGTTTTTTTAGGACTTCATATTGTATTTCTGCAACCCCTCAAAGCTGTCTCATAGAGCAAAAAGCTTGGAGATGGCGGCCGGCCCGGTGGCGCAGCGGTTAAGTTCGCACGTTCCGCTTCTCGGCGGCCCGGGGTTCGCTGGTTCGGATCCCGGGTGCGGACATGGCACTGCTTGGCAGCCATGCTGTGGTAGGCGTCCCACGTATAAACTAGAGGAAGATGGGCACGGATGTTAGCTCAGAGCCAGGCTTCCTCAGCAAAAAGAGGAGGACTGGCAGTAGTTAGCTGAGGGCTAATCTTCCTCCAAAAAAAAAAAAACAAAAACAAAACAAAACAAAAAAAAGCTTGGAGATGAATGTCGTAGCCAGCTAGTATAAGAAGTGGAGATGAATGTCGTAGCCAGCTAGTATAAGAAGTGGAAAGTATAAGAATAAGAAGTGGAAAACAAACGAAGACACTGTTTGTTTTCTTGGCCAGTTCTTTTCTCATCTGTAAAATTAAGATGCTCTATTAAAGAACTCTAAGGTTTTCCAAGCTTAAGAAAGAACTATAATCCGAAATTGAAATTCCAGAGACATTGTGGTGTTGAGCTGCTACACTTTTGGAGTTTATAAATTGATACTAAAGAGGGTTGTCAGATAAAATGTTTCGTTCCTGAAAGGAAGTGACTCCATAGAGAACTTGCCAGATCTCATCTTTTCTGGCTCTTCTTTCAAAGACTCTGTAGCAAGACTTTTAGGAATGTGTATTATTACTTATTTACATATCAGCTGTCCTCCAAGACAGTGAACTTCTGAGTAGGATTTGGCTCTCACTGTTTTCTTGATTCTCAAAATTATCGCTGAATGACATCAGCAACATGGTGGAGTGAGCTGTTCCCTTTGTCTCTCCCCCTTTTGAATTACAACTAAATGGACATTCACTGACCAATGGAAGTAGCCCACACAGCGTGACAGGATGTCTGAGAGACACATGCAGCTGTACATCTGAGGGTGGATAGACTGGCCCTGCAGGAAGTGGTGGACATAGGTGAGCACTCCGTGCCCTCCCCTGGTAGCCCTGTGCATGCACATGAATGCTTTCCAGGCTGGAATGAGCATCACCAAAGTGGGAATGTGCTGCAGGCTGACTGTAGGAAGAAGCAGTGGCAGTCCTTAGCCCATTCATGATAGCTTTCCTAGTGGTAGGGGAGCCCACCATGTTCCTGCAACACCAAGGAGTGGCCATAGCTCAGTCCCTGTGAGGGAGCCCCACCTACCAAGCACAGAGGCCAGCAGGACCACAAGCAATGGCAGCAGATCTACACACAGGGGCGAGCACACTCCAGGCCCATGTCAGCGCCCACAGTACCACTGAGCCCCGAAAGTGGGAAAGCACCCCAGTGTGACTGTGGGAAGAGGCAGCAGCTGCCCTTAGCCTGCTCATGATCACTTTCCTGGTGATGGGGGAGCCTACCATGCCCCTGTGGTTCCAAGAAGCAGCTCTGCCTCAATCCCCATGAGGAAGCCCCCCCAACCAAGTATGGTCCACACAAGCACCTGAATGCTCTCCAGGCTGGCATAAGTGCCGGAGTACCCCCATAACTTCCAGCAGAAGGTATGGGACTAGAAACTCTGCTCCTGCATCCCCCTAGCAGTAGCAGGTGAAATCTGGAAACAGAGACTACCACAAATGTGCCAACAAATGATTAGTTCATAAAACAACATAAGAAACTGCAGCAACAATTCAGACCAGAAGGAAAATGACAATTCTCCTGAAACCAACCCTGAATGCACAGAAATTTCCAATCTAAATAACAGAGAATTTAAAATAGCTGTCATAAAGAAACTCAACAAGTTACAAGAGAACACAGAAAAACAGTTCAGTGAACTCAAGAATAAAATGAATCTCTTCACCAGTGAGATTGAAACTATAAAAAAGAAAATCAAGCAGAAATTCTGGATGTGAAAAAACACAATTAATGAAATAAAAAATAATCTAGAATCTTTAAGAATTAGAGCTGAAGCTATGGAGGGAAGAATTAGTGATTTAGAGGATAAAAACATAGAAATGCTACAAGTGGAGGAGGAGCTAGAACTAGGATTTTGAAAGAGTGAAGAGGGGGCTGGCCCTGTGGCCAAGTGGTTAAGTTTGCGCGCTCCACTGCAGGCAGCCCAGTGTTTCATTGGTTTGAATCCTGGGTGTGGACATGGCACTGCTCATCAAACCATGCTGAGGCAGCATCCCACATGCCACACCTAGAAGGACCCACAACGAAGAGTATACAACTATGTACCGGGGGGCTTTGGGGAGAAAAAGGAAAAAATGAAATCTTTAAAAAAAAAAGAATGAAGAAACTCTTCAAGAAATATCTAACTCCAATAGGAAATGCAACATAAGGATTATAGGTGTCAAGAGGAAGAAGAGAGGGAGAAAGGAGCAGAGAGCTTGTTCAAGGAAATAATAGCTGAGAAATTCCAAAACCTGGGAAAGGAACTGGATTTATAAATACCCAAAGCTAATAGAATGCCTAATTACATGAATTCTAAAAGACTTTCTGCAAGGCATATGATAGTAAAACTGGTGAAAGTCAATGGCAAAGAAAAAATATTAAGGGAAGCAAGGCAGAAGAAAATAAGCTACAAAGGAACCCCTATCAGGCTTTCAGCAAATTTCTCAGAAAAACCCTACAGGCTGGGAGAGGATGGAATGATATATTCAACATACTGAAAGACAAAAACTTTCAGCCAGGAATACTCTCTCCAGCAAAACTATCCTTCAGATACAATGGAGAAATAAAAGCTTTCCCAGATAAACAAAAGCTGAGGGAGTTCATTGCCACTAGACCTCCCCTACAACATAGAACAACCAGAAAACAGTAAGTAAAATGGCATTTTTAAGCCCACAAATATTAATAATCACTCTAAATGTAAATGGATTGAATTCTCTAATCAAAAGGCACAGAGTAGCTGGATGGATTAAAAAACAAGAGCCAACAGTGTTTTGCCTCAAGGAAACACATCTCAGCTCTAAAGACAGACATAGGCTCAGAGTAAAGGGATGGAAGATGATACTCCAAGCTAACGGCAAACCAAAGAAAGCAGGTGTTGCCATACTTATATCTGACAAAGCAGACTTCAAGTTGAAAAAGACAATGAAAGACAAAGAGGGGCATTATATAATGATCAAAAGGACATTCCACCAAGAGGACATAACACTTATTAATATATTTGCACCTAACATAGGGGCACCAAAGTATGTAAAGCAACTATTAATGGACCTAAATGGAGAAATTAACAGCAACACAATAACAGTAGCGACCTCAACACCCCACTTACATCAATGGACAGATCATCTAGACAAAAAGTCAACTAGGAAACAGTAGATTTAAATGAAACCCTTGATCAGATGGATTTAATAGATATACAGAGAGAATGTTCCATCCAGAAATGGCAGAATACACATTCTTCTCAAGTGCACACAGATCACTCTCAAAGATATACCATGTGTTGGGAAATAAGGCAAGCCTCAATAAATTTAAAAAGATTGAAATCATCTCAAGCATCTTTTCTGATCACAATGCTATGAAACTAGAAATCAACTAAAAGAAAATAACTGAGAAAGTCAGAAATATGTGGTGACTAAACAACATGCTACTGAATAACCATTGAATCAATGAAGAAATCAAAGGAGAAATTAGAAAACATCTGGAGATGAGCTAGAATGAAACTACAATATACTGACTCAGTCAAAAGAAGGAAATTCATAGTAATACAGGCCCACCTCAACAAACAAGAATAATCTTAAACAAGTAATCTTAAACTACCTAAAAAAAACTAGAAAAAGAACAAACAAAGCCCAAAGTCAGTAGAAGGAGGAAAATAATAAAAATCAGAGCAGAAATAAATGAAATAGAGACTAACAAACAGTAGAAAGTATCAATGAAACTAAGAGCCAATTCTTTGAGAAATTAAACAAAATTACAAAGCCTTAGACAGACTCACCAAGAAAAAAAGAGCAAAGCCTCAAATAAATAAAATTAGAAATGAAAGAGGAGAAATTACAACAGAGACTGCAGAAATACAAAGGATTATAAGAGAATACTATGAAAAACTACATGCCCACAAATTGGACAACCTAGAAGAAATGGATAAATTCTTAGACTAATACAACCTTCCAAAGCTGAATCAAGAAGAGAAAATCTGAATGGACCATTCACAAGTAAATAGATTGAAACAGTAACCCAGTACCTCCCCCAAAACAAATGTCCAGGACCAGATGGCTTCTCTGGAGAATTCTACCAAACATTCAAAGAAGATGTAATACCCATTCTTATAAACTATTTCTAAAAACTGAAGAAGACAGAATGCTTCCTAACTCATTCTCTGAGGCCAACATCACCTTGATCCCAAAGCCAGAAAAGGACAACACAAGGAAGGAAAATACAAGCCAATATTGCTGATGAACAAAGATATAAAATTGTTCAACAAAATATTGACAAACCAAATACAGCCATACCTTAAAAGGATCATACACTGTGATCAAGTGGGATTTTTTCCAGGGATGCAGGGATGGTTCAACATATGCAAATAAACCAATGTATACACCACATTAACAAAATGAGGAATAAGAATCACATGATCATCTCAATAGATGCAGAGAAAGCATTTGACAAGATCCAACATCCATTTGTGATAAAAACTCTCAATAAAATGGGTATAGAAAGAAAGTACCTCAACATACTAAAGCCCATATCAGACAAACCCTCTGCCAAAATCATACTTAATGATGAAAACTGAAAGCCATCCCTCTGAGAACAGGAACGAGACAAGTGTACCCACTCTCACCACTCCTATTCAACATAGCACCGGAGGTTTTAGCCACAGCAATTAGGCAAGAAAAAGAAATAAAAGGAATCCAAATCAGAAAGGAAGAAGTGGAACTCTTGCTATTTGCAGATGACATGATTCTCCATACAGGAAACCCTAAAGAATCCATCAGAAAACTATTAGAAATAATCAACAACTATAGCAAAGTTGCAGGATACAAAATCAGTTGCATTTCTATACACTAACAATGAACTAGCAGAAAGAGAAATCAAGAATACAATCCCATTTACAATTGCAACATAAAGAATAAAATATCTAGGAATAAACTTAACCAAAAGGTGAAAGACCTATTCACTGAAAACTATAAGATATTATTGAAAGAAACTGAAGAAGGCATAAAGAAATGGAAATATATTCCGTGCTCATGGACAGGAAGAATTAACACAGTTATATTGTCCATAATACCTAAAACAATTTACAGATTCAATGCAATCTGAATCATAAGCCTAGTGAAATTTTTTTACAGAAAAAGAACAAATAATCTTAAAATTTATATGGAACAAGAAAAGATGCCAAATAGCCAAAGCAATCCTCAGAAGAAAGAACAAACCTGGAGGCATCATAATCCCTGACTTCAAAATATGCTACAAAGCTATAGTAATCAAAACAGCATGGTGCTGGCACAAAAACAAACACACAGATCAATGGAACAGAATTGAAGGCCCAGAAATAAAACCACACATCTATGAGCAGTTAACCTTGGACAAAGGAGCCAAGAACGTACAATGGAGAAAGGAAAGTCTCTTCAATAAATGGTGTTGGGAAAAGTGGACAGCCAAATCCAAAAGAATGAAAGTAGACCATTATCTTACACCATACACAAAAATTAACTCAAAATTGATTGAAGACTTGAATGTAAGACCTGAAACCATAAAACTCCTAGAAGAAAATATAGGCAGTACACTATTTGACATTGGTCCTAGCAGCATCTTTTCAAATACCATGTCTACTTGGGCAAGGGAAATGAAAGAAAAAGTTAACAAATGGGACTACATCAGACTGAAATGCTTCTGCAAAGCAAAGGAAACCATGAACAAAACAAAAATAAAACCCACCAACTGGAAGAAAATATTGTCAATTCTTATATCTGACAACGGGCTGATCTCCAAAATATATAAAGAACTCATATAACTCAACAATAGAAAAACAAACAACCCAATCAAAAATGGGCAGAGGATATGAACAGACATGTTTGCAAAGAATATATACAGATGGCCAACAGACACATGAAACTATGTTCAACATCACTAATTATTTGGGAAATGCAAACCAAAACTACAATGAAATTTCACCTTACACCGGTCAGAATGACTCTAATTACCAAGTCAAAAAACAGCAAATGTTGGAGAGGATGAGGAGAAAAGGGAACCCTCATACACTGCTGGTGGGAATGCAAACTGGTACTGCCTCTATGGAAAACAGTATGGAGATTTCTTAAAAAATTAAAAATAGGAATACTATATGATCCAGCTATCCCACTACTGGGTATTTATCCAAAGAACTTCAAGTCAATGATCCAAAGAGATTTATGTATCCCTATGTTCATTGCAGCATTACTCACAATAACCCAGAGGTGGAAGCAATACAAGTACCCTTCTATGGATGAATGGATAAAGAAGATGTGATATACATACAATGGAATACTGCTCAGTCATAAAAGACAAAATCATCCCACTTGCAACAACATGGATGGAACTGGAGGGTATGATGTTAAGTGAAATAAGCCAGAGAGAGAAAGACAAATACTACATGATTTCACTCATGTGTGGAAAATAACAAATACATGGATAGAGAACAGATTAGTGGTTACCAGAAGGGAAGGGGGTTCAGGGGTGGGTGAAAGGGGTAAAGGGGCACATATGTATAGTGATGGACAAAAATTAGAGTACTGGTGGTGAGCATGATGAAGTCTATTCATAAGTTGATAAATAACAATGTACACCCAAAATTACACAATGTTATAAACCATTTTGATCTCAATAAAATTACTGAAAAAGAAAAACAACAAAAAACACTTACCACTGATGCATGTGTGTTGACTGAATAAATGACAATGCTACTTTTCCTCACATTATCCCCTTCAGATCATGAATTCTGAGTTTGGTTTGGGAAACACAGTCATACTCCTGATACTGGTATCCCAGATGTATATTGCTCCTCATTTTTCTTATTGTAATTTTTAGCTCTCTCTTACCTTCCACATCCCCAACAGGCCCTACGTGTGCATACTTGGCTGACTCCTGCCCTCCAACTCATATTATCAAGCCATGATCATTTACACTCACTTTGAAGACCCCTGCCTGATCGTGTGTTTGAAATGTCTCCTTGGCCCCAGCCACCTTGCATCCTAGAAGGAAATAGAGATCTGAGTAGCTTGGGGAAGGCAGCAGCACCTCACATCTGGAGGCGGTAGGACACAGGTGTGGGAGAAGCAGACCAGAGTGAGCAGGGTGTCATGTTGGCAATAGTGCTTTAGGATTACAAGGAAGCTGCTTGGCCAGTGTGGCATTGTCCCCCTCTTTACAGATGCCGTATTAAATCCAGGATTCTTTAAAGATAATATCCAAATCATGAGTGGAAGAAAAATAATTTTCATTTCAATTTTAGAACTATGGATGGAAGAAAGTATTAAGAAAATTTTCTTTTTACCTCTGTAGCTCATTAAAAAATATTTTTTTTCCTGGACCATTAATTGAATAGGTGTGGTATTACATTTATTTAATTCACGGTGGTGAACAAAAGGAATAGGGCCAGTGTGATTTTACTTTGAGACATTATGAGAAAAAAGGATTCAGTCTGCAGATCACATGGGTGATGCACATACTCTCTAAGCTCCTGCAGGCTGTTATGATCTCCTTCTTTGTAAATCCTCCTGCGTTTTATTTCAGTCATCGAAGTGCACTGATGCTTGTGCACCACAAGATGGAGCCTTCAAAGCAGCTTATTTGCTTCATCTCCATTTTCCTCTTAGAAAGCGGAGGTCTGGGTTTGTGAGTGTTTGGGAAAGCAAAGGAAACACCGCAATGGGGATGTGTGCAGATCTTGAGGGGACTGAGAGTATTGTTCTGGTCATTGTCTTACTGAAAGCTGATCTTTCCTCGGCCCTAGCTGATTAACATTGTTCTCAGCGTCTTTCATGAAGAGAGAAAAGACATGCTTAGCAGGTGTGTGGATGACACAAAGCCAGGGAGGATAATTGGTGCATTGAGATGATATTGTAAAGACTCTAAAGCTTTCCACGGGCTGAAATCTACAAGACAAAAGTGCACAGGAATAAATGCACAAGTGTACTGTTGATGGAGCAGTAAAAGGAGCTTTGGACAGTGAGAGACGAGATCTGAATATGTGTCCCAGATAATGCTAACAATAATCATGATAACTGTGACGATTATAACAATGTCGTTTAACACAGTGCTACTCACAGTGTGGTATGTGGACCACGAGTTGGCAAACTGTTGCCGCTCCTCAGCAACATGAGCACATTGTTCATCAGAGGGAAACAAGCAAAACATCCCTGCTAAGGGAAGTGGGACATCAACCTGCATTTCACCATGAACCCTTAATTTCGTGGAGGGCTGCCCTTTGAGTGGCACTCAGTTTCAAAGGCTCCTTGGTGTGGGTAATAAGTGTTTAGTACTAATTGTGCTAAGTACTTCAAATGCATCATCACATTTGTATAGAGGCATAGTGTGCTCAGAGCCAGTGTAATGTAATGTGTAAGTACGTACACCTAGACAAACTGCCTCAATTTCTTCATCTGATGAATGATAACAATGATATCTAACATAAAGTGTTGTCGTGGTGAAGGTCAGAAGTATAATGCAGGTAAAGTTCATGTTATGTTTCCCAGCACACAGTAAGGGCTCAGTTCATGGAAATAAGTATTACTGTGTTTCTCCTTAATCCCTCTTTGAGGACAGTACTGTTGTTGTCCCCATTTTATAGGTGAGAAACTGAGCAGAGTTTCAGTGATGCTTAACAGCGTCCTGTGGTCATGCAATTCCTAAATGCCAGAGTCAAGACTTGAAACCAGCGATTTTCAAACAAATGCTTATCCATTATAGCACACTGCTAGTTCCTGGTTGGACTAGACCAGTGGCTTTTAAATTTTTTCACCACAACTCAATTATCACAAGTGTCATAATCTAGTACACACACATACACACATGTATATAAATCTGAAACAAAAGTTACATAAGATAATTCATTCCTGTCAGACGTGCAATGTACTCTAATATTTCACACTCTATTTTATTTCATTTTTAAAGAAAAAACTGGTGGTGAGCTATTCAGTTGATTTCATGGCCCATGGATGGGTTGTAACCCACAACTTGAAAACACTGTACAAGCAATTTCTGTGGACTCTTCAGTTCTAAAGTTCTCTGATTCTCCTAGGGAAAAAAACACAAACAAAAGCCTTCAAACCCAATTCCCTTAGTCCAGAAAAGAAGACCAGGACTTTGGAGCAGTTTATGTGAAAAAGGAGTAAGGATTTTAGCCTAGGCCAATATGTGGAAACACTCTAATGTGGGGGCAAAAGGCTCACTTTAAGGCTCACTCTGGACTCCTGCATTCCCTCTTGGGTGCCGTATTTTAAGGGAAATCAACAACCTGAAATGTTCACAGAAGGACAGTCAAGGTGGGGAAGAGACTAAAATTATTTAAGGAACTAGGAATGTTTAATCTGATTTTGAAGGAAACAGTCTCCAAACAGTATTTTTTTAAGTAAGCATATTATGACGATAGCTCTCTAAGGTAGTACAATTATCCTTCAAAATTATCCTTCAGGACTAAATAGGTCTTGGCCTGTCCGAAGCATGCTCTCACATGAAGCTTAATTCTATTGGGTTTTTAGATTTTGTCTAAAGTGAGAATCACGCAAAATGATTGTTACTTTATTCTCTCATATGAGAGGCCATGAAAGGCAGGCAGGAAACTGCCCCTCCCAGGGTAAGCGGAGGAGCTCTCAAGCTTGGCGTCGGCAGAACTTTTGCCCAGCTTCAAAGGGGTTTCAAGGGGTGGTGACAAACTCCAGCCCAGGCTGTGCCTTGGAACACGAACTTTCCTTTGCCTAGAGCCTGGCCCGGCCTTGTGGGAAAGCCCCTGGTTCCTGATGCTCTGAACTGGTAGGAAGCACTTGCCCAGTTGTTTCCCTCTCTCTTCGCCTGAGAGTCGATTCTCCTTGTGAGTCAGGAAAGGAGGGAGAGAGGCTTAGCAGGCCCTCCCCAGGTTTCCACTGGGGCTGCAGGGAATGCCTACAGCTGGAATTCCCCCTGGAAGATGGTTACAACAATAGAGGTTTGCACTATTGTTGCTGGGGTAGGGCATCATATTGGAACAAGCAGCAGTAGATTTGTTGGTAGTTTATTAAATTCAGGAAGGAAAGGAGAGAGAGGAGTCAAGAATGACTCAAAGGTTATGTGGTTGGGAAATCTTGGAGCAAAATAGGGCCACCAAATCAAGTGGAAAAGCTGAAGTGCTATAAATTGTGGGGAGAAAGGATGGATACTTTTGATGTTACTGTGTTTATGGCTTAGAGTCAGAGCCATGTTTGTAAAAGTTTGAAATGAAATGGAGTGGTTTAAATATGTTAATCTTGCTGCTCAATTGTCTGCTATCCACTGTTAAATCTAGATACTTAGAGTGAAATTTGGTCATATTTGAGAGTGAAGTGGCTCTTAAGGATGTTGAAACTGTGCTGTACTTCTGAGAACATGTTCATTCATTCACTATCTGTTGGCATCTCAGCTTGGGTTTAACTTTTTTCTTCCTTTTTTCTTTTTTGATGAGGAAGATTGGCCCTGAGCTAACATTCATGCCAGTCTTCCTCTATTTTGCATGTGGAACGCCACCACAGTGTAGCTTGATGAACGGTGTGCTAGGTCTGAACCTGCGAACCCTGGGCCACTGAAGTGGAGTAGGTGAACTTTACTACCCTGGGTGGCCCCTTAACTTTTAGAATATAATTAGCATATTCATGTTTGGTGGTTCTTTCAGTAAACTTAAAATAAGCAGGTTAAGGAGGTACTTTCTGAAAATGACTGTGCCTACCTTTTATTTCTGATCTCTCAGATGTGTTGAGTCCAATGGGACCTCGGTTACTTTAGATATCTAGTTGTTTGAGGTGATATGAGGGAGGTGCTGCTGAAGCCAAGGAAGTTTTGCGCATGTGTGCCTGGAGCACGGAGAGGGAAGAGAGGAACTGATGAATGTGAGGATGATAAAAGCAGCAGGTAACATCTATCAGGTGCTCACTATGCACTGAGCAGTATTCTAAGCACTATATATAATTATCTTATTTGATCTTCAGCAACCCAATTAAATAATTACTATTTGTACCCTCCTTTTATAATTAAGAGAACTAAAGCACAGAGAGGCAGGTGGATTTGCCCAACGTTGTAGAGTTGGAGTGGTCTGACCACGGAGTAACACCACAAGTACTTCTTAGCGAGGTATTGTCATTGCCTGGCTTGATAAACAGTCACAAGGCAGCCAGGAATCCAAGCATCAGAGTCAGAAGCTGAAGAAACTGCTTTCTAGGAGCCAGTGTTGCCTTGAGTGCCCAAGTGGTAATGTGCGATCCAACACTGGGTGCAGAGCCATTCTCCTCCCGATCACAGGTTTTGGGTGGCTTCCCACAGGGAAGGCTACAGCCCTTTGAGAAGCTCCATACCCACAGAGTGCCAGCAAGCCTGTGGTCGAGAGGAGCCTCTCTCAAGTGCTCGTGTGTGGTGGATCTCCATGAGGAGATGGATGGATTGATTCAGCCTACGTGGCCTTACCCTGGACCCACCCCCACCTCAGTAAGCCTCAGGGGACTGTGGACAAGGGCACTTAGAAACTTGACAAAGGACTAAGGTTCTGTAGCAACTCAAGGAGGCCTCACGAGCTAGAAATGTTGAGGGAAATGCAACTTAATCGTACACACAGGCAGGTGAGGCCTGGAGATGTGCTGAAGGAAGGAAGACTATCCATTCTAAAAATAAAGCTTTATTCAGTTTTACTCTATTTTTCTAAGTTCCCAAAATTTGTTCAAAAGAACAAATGATGGGACATTTTCTATCAGGAAAATAAACTCATCTTAAAGGTCAAGTGTTCTTGGAGGGGCAAGGACTCTTTATAGCCCGTTTCCCTACCATGTTTGTATCCCCAGAGTCTAATATACCACAGTCAATGGCCCACAATGGATCCTCAACAAACGTCCATCAGTCTGAACACTCCATGAATGAGTGGAACATGAAATGTAGAGTTTTTAGGGGATAAATGTAGGGTTCTTCCCTGAAGCTTCTTAGATGCTACATGAGGAAATACAAATAGGAAACATCTGGGCAGTAACATAACAAGCGGTTATTATATAAAGATGAGAAATTCAGTCCCTGTAATAAAACAGCAAATAGAGACAAGGAGACACAAAACTTAAAGCCATGAGAAGGGAAAGGGAAGGCAACAGCACATTCCGATTCTGCAGGGAAATGTCTTTGAGAGACAATTCAGGTTTTAAAGTTTTCACCAAAAATTCCAATCCTCAGGCTCTCATCACGCCAACACATCAGCTAAATTTCATCATGTTTTGTTACTGGACAGGTACCCAGTGAGTGTTTGCATGGAACCTCTGGCTGCAAAGGCTTGCTCACCCTCTAAGCCACTCCTGAAACCTGGGCTTCTTCCTGAAGACAGCAGAGCATCTTCAGAAGGTATGGTGGGTGGGAGGAGCCCCTCCTGTCTGAGGGCTCCTGTGCAGCTGCCAGAGGAGAAATGCCAGGACCTCACTCCTCTCACTTCCCATTACTGGCAACTGTCCATGGCCCCATTTGAGGGAGTGGAGAAGGGAAGCTATTGATTTAACTAGCTGGAAAAGATTCTGTCCTTGAGATCAGATTAAATTAGTCCAAAAATGACCCAAGGGAGCCCTTTTTTTGTATAGTGGTAAAATATACATGGCGTAAAATTTACTGTGTTAACCATTTTTAAGTGTACAGTGCAGTGGCATTAAGTACATTCACATTGTCATGCCACCATCCCCACCACCAGTCCCCAGAACTGTTTTCATCTTGCAAAACTGAAACTCTGCCCAAGAGAGCCTTTGGTACCACTGTCTCTTAAACTTTTTTTTTAAACAAACTTTCCTTTCTTGTTGCTTACAAAGTTTTAGAGAGATAAGAAGGTAGCAATATGAAATATACCAATTTTCCTAGATGTGGTCGTCAGCTTTGGAACAAATGTATTTGTTAAGATCCATTTTAAGCCTGCACACTTAGAGATGAAGCACGACCTCTAAAAAGTCTCCAGAATGCCTTTACTAAGAGCCATTCAAAATCAACCAAAGTCTCCACGGGTAACGGAGTGCCCTGCTAGTACAAATGCAGCAGTTCCTGTGAAATGAACTGTGGTGTAATAAAGAATTTGTCTGGTCTTTGTCCTGCGTTTCTGATCTACAGGGACGTCTTTGTTACACTAATGAGGTGACTCATGGTGGGTGACCAGATAGCTTCCATATGGGTGCTGGTCACCAAAGAGACCAACCATGTGATTAGAGGGTTAAGACTTTCAGCTGCCTGACTCCCGGGGAGGGGAGAAGGGCTGGAGATTGAGTTCAATCACATGGCCAATAATTTCATCAATCATGCCTACTAATGAAACTCCAATAAAGATTCTGGACACAAAGCTAAGTGGAGCTTTCTGTTTGGTGACCATCGATGTGCAGGGAAATTGACGCACTCTAACCCCACAGGGAGAAGGCAGGGAAGCTCTGCGCTTCCTCCCAGACATTGTCCTGTGTGTCTCTTCATTTGGCTGGTCCTCCTGATTTGTATCCTTTTATAATAAAACTGCAGTTGTAACAAAGAGCTTTCCTGACTTCTGTGAGTTGTTCTAGCAAATTACTGAACCTGAGCAGATCTTGGGAACCCCTTGGTTTACTGCCAGTTGGTCAGAAGTGCGGGTGGCCTAGGAACCCCTGAAGTGCAGCTGGCATCAAGTGAGGGCAGTCTTCTTGGGGACTGCTCCCCTTAACTAGTGGGATCTGTGCTAACTCCAGGTGCTTAGTGCCAGAACTGAATTGCAGTAGAGCACAGAAGAAGAATGCTGCTGGAGAAAGGCAAGAACAGCTTTCAATCCTGCCTGTGCCTACCAGGAGATGATTCTCTATGAATCTCTTGCATTGCTGTGCATCTTGCTATTGAGGCATTGACTGCCTTTTGTTCTGACTCTTTTCAAGGATGTTTGTATAGTGAACAGCCTAGGAAGGCAGAGCTGTGTCTCCCTACAGAGTAAAAGGCAGGCGTGTTTACTGTCCACTATAAAAGACTTGGGCTTCCTAAACTCAGGGTTTCTTTTCCATAATACGATACACTGCATGTGCAGCCATCATCTGGCTCTCGGCATCGCTCAGTGGATTGGGGCCCAGGGAACTGGCACAAAAATGCTAATACTCTGGCTACTGCCATTGCTGTGAGTGATAAGCTATTCTTCGTCTCCGACCCAGGAGTGTCATGATTTCTACCAGCATCCGTGAAACTGAGGCAGGCTAATGCATTTTCTGTTATTTCCTGTTTAGGAAAAGTTCAGATCCTTCACAGTTTTGGATGGTGCCACTAGTTCGTTTTATGACATTGAAAAAGTGAACAAATTAACATTTTTGGACCTGACTTCTAACACTTGTAACATGATAGATTTTTTCTAGCTGTTCTCTAAGATTCAAAGATTCACTTTAGTTTACCATTTCCTTTAGTTTACAGTGCTTAATACATCTCCAGTATCAAGTTTTCCTTTCTGCGGGTGACTGATGGAAGTCGGTAGAGGAAGGAGAATAAGCCCGGGAGGAAGGGGGAGAGGCGAAATGAGAAGACAGAACAATGGAGGGAAAATGAGAAAACTCACACTCTTTATATAAGGGTTTGAGATTATTCCAGAGCAATAAGCCACGTATGTGTCTAGTGTCTGGGCATTTTGCTCTAGGGTATTTCCCTTGAAGCAGGAGAAGAATCCTACAGACAAAATTTATCTTTAGCAGTAGACAAAGCAAGTAGTTAAAGGCTAGATAAGTTTTTAAAAATTTTACAAATTATGTAAATTATTTTGACTAGTCAAATCTACATAATAAACTAGTAAATTGTTTGCCTTTTTAAAGTGAGCTAGCGGTCCCACCATCCATCTGCACGTTCAAGGTAGAAGGCGGGAGGGGTGTCCCTAGGGTCTCCTCATCCACTCAGTAGACCTGCTCTGTTGATTATACTTGCACAGCCTCTCCCAGTTTAGTCCCCTGTCTCCATTCCCACCGCCCTCCTTAGTTCAAGCCTTTGTTACTTCTGATCCAATGCTTGGCAAAATGCTTTACATGTGGTAGGTGTATTAGTCTGGGTTTTGCAGAGAAACAGAACCAATAATGAAGAGATTTACTAGAAGGCATTGGCTCACATGATTATGCAGGCTGAGAAGTCCTAAGATCTGTAGTTGGCAAGCTGGAGACCCAGGAAAGCCAATGGTATAGTTCCAGTCTGAGACCAAGGAGAAGACCAATGTCCCGGGTTGAAGACAGTCAGGCAGAAACAGCGAATTCTACCTTTCTCAGCCTTTTTGTTCTATTCAGGCCTTCAAATGATTGGTTGAGGCCCACTCACATGGGAGAGGGCCATCTGCTTTACTCAGTCTACTGATTCAAATGATAGGCTTTTCCAGAAACACCCTGACAGACAACCCAGAATAATGTTTAACCATATATCTGGGCACTCTGTGGCCCAGTCAAGTTGACACATAAAATTAACCACCACCCAGGCAACTGTATTAATTTTCTATTGCTGCTGTAACAAATTATCACAAATTTAGTGACTCAGAACAACACAAACTTATCTTACACTTCTGGAGGTCAGTAGTCCAAAATGGTCTCAGTGGCTAAAATCAGGGTCTCCCAGAACTGTATTCCTTCTGGAAGCTTTAGGGGAGAATTGGTTCCTTGCCTTTTCTAGTTTCTAGGGTCTGCCTGCATTCCTTGAATTGTGGCCCCTTCCTCCATCTTCAGAGCATAGCATCTTCCAATCTCTGGCTGACTCTGACCTTCCTGCTTCTCTCTTGTAAGAATCCTTGTGATTACCTTGGGCCCACCTAGATGACCTGGGATAATCTTCTCTCTCAAGATTCTTGACTTACTCACATTTGCAAAGTCCCTTTTGCTATGTAACATAACATATACACAGTCCCAGGTATTAGGACATGGACATCTTTGGGGGACCATTATTCTGCCCCCTAATCAACAAATACTGCAATAAATACTACAACAAATAAATACTGTTGAGTTAAGGAACTATTAGTTTAATCAGTTAACTGGTTTCTTTAAATCCAGTTTCATTGCCTTCAAGGTCAACCACATTATCAGAATGGTAATTATAAAATAAATATCATGTCACTCCTCTGTTTAAACTTCTATAGAGATTTCTCACAGGCTGTAGTATAAATCCAAACTCCCATCATGGGGTGGTCCCTGCCCACCTTTCTAGCAGCCTCTTGCATGACCTCAATATATATATTAGGTTAAATGATATGAAATTACTGGTAATTAACCACTTTTAATTTACAAAAATAGCAATTTATACAGTTCAGCCTAACGTCACCATTAACCACATTGATATACTGATCTTAATTGTCTCCAGGCACCAAGGTTTCTCCCGCTTCCATGTATTCACATGTGATCTTCTTCCCTCCTTTATATAAATATATCCCAAATTTTTGCACAAATTGTGAAGTACTTAAAGTAACAAGATTGTGAGTGGTTTTTTATTTGATCCTCAGGACAAAAAACAGTCTGAGCATCGCTTTATTTCTGCTGACTATCTCCCTCTCAATATCATGATTTTGCATCCTATGTTACATCGAGACCTTTCCCGCCAGTGAAGGCTGAGGCCAGGCTGGCATGTAGTATCCATGCAAAGAGAGGATGAGGCCGACAAATTTTCTTCAATCAGCTATACATTTGTTTGGGGGCTCATTGATTTTGTAATCCTCACGATGTTTGTACCCAAACAGGCCCTCAACAACAGTTTGCTGAAATGAAAATAATTCCCTTTGCTACATTGTTTACTTAGACCTTGAACTTTATTGTGACCATGTGTATATCGCAGCTGCCTCTCAGCCGATTAAAGAGTCAAGACGCCAAGTCTGAGATCAGCCTCTGCTACTAAAGGGGCATTTGATCTCAGGAAAAAGCTCGCTCTCTGTGGACCCAATGTCCCTACCCACGAGACCAAGTTCCCTCTCGCTCCGCCCCTCTGTCCTGTGTTATTCTTCAGTCGGCCAGCTCCTCGGTGATATTGCCACTGCCTAGAGCTGTGCCGGGGCTGTTGTGTGACTTAACTCTGAGGAGGGTGGAGGGAGCGACACGTTCTTGGTAACTGTGCGGTCTCTTCGATTGATGGGGTTGAAGAGTAGACTGGAGTGCTTTCTGTTTACATTGCACATTGCGTCATTCTCTGTTGTGACATGCCAGTGAGAATCTGACTTTATGATCTGGTGATGTTGCTATTCTTTAAAGTAAGAAGTTATGCTTTATATAAGAGCATATCGAAGCGTTTTACTGGAACCTTTTTCAAATAGTCACTAAAGTAACTCTGATTCAGTGAAGATCTTGTAGACATACCCTCTTTATGACTGATACTCTGCTGGGAGCTTTCAATTGTATTGTTTAAGAATCAGAAAAAATTCTGCAGGGAGGGATTGTTAGCCCCATTTTAAAACTGGGGCTTAGAGAAATTAAGGGCATTGTCTAAATTCCTTTACTGAAAAAGACAAAGTCCTAGTTCATATATGTAATTTCTTTAATGAGATGTAAAATAGATAAATAGATGAATAAATAAATACATAAATAAAAGTATGTTCAGTACCTAACACTCATTAAAATATTCTTCAGAACATCTCTGGAAGATAGGTCAGAAGTATTTTCTTCATTCTATGGTTTGTGGGACATTTTAGATGAGGTAGAAATGAAATCATTTGCCTACCTGCATATCAGTAGAAAAACTGGCCATTTGGCGATTACATTCCTGTAAGTAATTAGTAATATTCTTTTAGACAGAGCTAATTGCTCCAAATGAAAGAACACGGTGACATGCTCTACAGTGACTGGGGTAGGGTGAGCTGAGGTCAGCCAGGCCAGCCTCGGAAGACCTTAGGAGTGACCTCAGTAAGGAGGAGGAAATAGCCATGTGCATGTCTAGGGAAAAAGCAGCCCACGGTGTGCAAAGCCCTTGAAGGGGTTAAGACACTAAAGGAGAGGACAGGAACCTCAGCGGTTGTTTACTTGTAGCACTGGGCACTGTCTGCAACAGTGTTACTGGTGAGATTACTTGTGAATTGCCTACCATCCCTCTAGGAATATAAACTCCAAGTGGCCAGGGACTCTGCTGACCCATTACTGCTCTGTTCAAGCACCAGTGTTGGAACAGCACAGCGTCTGGCATATAGCAGCTACACAGAAATATCAAAAAAAATGCTAAGTGTAGGAGGGTGGAGAGTGGGCGAATTGGGTGAAACTGGTTAAAAGTACGAACTTCCAGTTATAAGATAGATAAGTCCTGGGGATAAAGCACAGCATGGCGACTATATATTTGAAAGTTGCCAAGAGAGTAGATCCTAAAAGTTCTCACCATGGAAAAAAAACTGCAACTACATGAGTTGATGGATGTTAACTAAGCTTATTGTGGTAATCATTTCACAATACATACATATATCAAATCATTATGTTGTATTCCTTAAACTAATACAATATGGATGTCAATTATATCTCGTTAAAGCTGGGGGAGAAAATCCTAGGTGTAGAAAAGTCTATCCAACCCAGCTGCTCACTTTGCGGACGAGTTGACAGACGCCCAGCAGAGGCAGAAAGACTTCCAGTAGGCGTGGGACCGGATCTAGGTTTCTGGCTGGCTGGCCTCCGATTTTTCCACTGCACCATCCTGCCCCCTGCTGCTTAGCTTTACAAGAAATGGTGTTTCACAAGGTACAGGTCATTCCAGATAGAACTTCTTGCTCTCTGAAATTTTCATTCTAAGGTCACATTTAAAAGAATTTTGCTTCTTGTGTGTTCCACCTCAAAAAAAGACATTTTCTACATAGAGGAGAAAGCCAAACAGATTGTGCCTTTGCTGTAAGCATTAAAACTAATATGAGACTACAGCTCAAGAGTAAAAAAACTCCAAACAACCTGATTAAAAAATGGGCAAAGGACTTGAACAGACATTTCTCCAAAGAAGATATACAAATGGCTAGTAGGTATATGAAAAGATGTTCAAAACCATTAATTATCAGGGAAATGAAAATCAAAACTACAATGAGACTCACATCACACATGTAGGATGACTATCATTAAAAAAAAAAGAGTTAAGTGTTTGGTGGGTGAGGTTGTGGAGAAATTACAGCCCTGGTACACCATTGGTGTGACTGGAAAATAGTGCAGCAGCGATGGAAAACAGTTTGGAGATTCCTCAAAAAATTAAAAGTAGAACTACCATACGATCCAGCAATCCTGCTTCTGGGTATATATCCAAAAGTATCGAAACCAGGACCTCAAAGAGATATCTACACTCCGGTGTTCATTGCAGTATTATTCACGGTAGCTGAGATATGGCAACATCCCAAATGTTCATTGACAAATGAATGGATAAAGAAAATGAGGTACGTACATACAGTGGAAACCTATTCAACCTTAAAAAAGAAGGAAATCCTGCCATTTGCAAGAACATGGGTGAACCTGCAGGACATTATGCTAAGTGAAGTAAGCCAGACACAGAATGACAAATACTGTATGATTCCACTTATATGAGATATCTAAAATAGTCAAACTCATAAAAGCAGAGAATACAGTAGTGATTGTTAGGGGCTGGAGGTGGAGGAAATGGACAATTGTTTAAATGGTTATAAAAGTTTCTGTTATGCTAAATGAATAAGTTCTAGAAATCTACTGTACAGCATAGTGCCTATAGTTAACATTGTGGTAGGGTGTACTTGTTGAAAGCATAGATATCATGTTAAGTATTTTTACCAGGAATAAAAGGGACACAAGGAGACTCTGGGAGGTGATGGATCTGTCTGTTCCCTCGATTGTGGTGATAGTATCACTGGTGTTTGCATATATCCAAACTTATCAAATTGTATACATTAAATATATGCAGTTCCTTTTATTTCAATTTATACCTCAATAAAGTTGTTTAAAAAACCCACAAAACACTCTGAGACCTTCAACCAGGAGTTCTGGTGACCAAAATGAAGGTAATGATGATGACAAGTGACTTGATACACTTCTCACCCTCCAAGGCCCCCACCTTCTAGGAGGCCTGCATTGCTGTATTCTAAGGTCACATTTGAAAGAACTTTGCTTCTATCTCTGTGTGGCCTGAATAGGTATTTATATGGATGTTGAGAAAAAACGTGAAAAGTAGAGGTAATACGTGCATATTTATAGTCATGCAGTATAAAAGATGACTGGCTTGTGAACTCGTGGAAGTCACACAGGTTTTCTTGGCAGGCCATGTCTTAAATGGAGCAGGCTCTTAATAAATGTCTGTTGGGTCCCACACCATGGCATAGTGGTTCAGTTTGGTGCACTCCACTTCAGTGGCCTGGGTTCACGGGTTTGGATACCAGGCGTGGACCTACACCACTCATCAGCCATCCTGTGGTGGTGACCCACATATAAAGTGGAGGGGGATTGGCATGGATGTTAGCTCAGGGTTAATCTTCCTCAGCAAAAACAAGTCTGTTGATTTAACCAATTTGCCTGTTAGAGGGACTTGAACTCCACTTCTTGGTGTCTACTAAACTAAAACAGACACACTTTTCAAGATAAATATTCAAAATATCAACATCAAAATAAGGTAAAAAACTCACCTGTTCACATGCTACATTATATTTATATGCCACAAAAGACCTATTGACTAGAAAATGAAAAAAATAGGTTCTTTTGTTGGTCACTTAAGAAAATTTAATTGCATTTAGACTAGGCTATTTTGTTGGATGTTATAGGCAACTGAAAAGACAAGAAAAACAGTTGTATGTGCTGTAGTCTGTACATTTCTGTATCAGAATAAGAGGAATCTACTCACTGATACCTAATAACAGTCATGAATCTCAGGCCAGCTCTATTCTCTGCCCGTGTGTGTTTGGGGAGTTGTGTGAAGTGTTTGCTGTCACTACAGGCAACCTGGGTGACAGTGCAAACATCACTGTTCCCTTTGCCCAGCACAAACAGAACCTAGGTTGTTTTCTAAACAGCATCTGAGCAACAGGCCCCCAGGGACGCCAGACCCATTCTCTGATTGCTCCAAACTGTAGCTGTCTTATTAAGACATTCTGGAAGGAACTGAGGAATTTCTACATACATTTTGGAAACAGGTGAAATATGTACCTTTTTTCTCCTTGTCTTTTTTGTAGTGAATGGTAATTAAGATTTTAAGTTTTATATTTAGGTTTTCAAAAAGGAGGATATCTTTCATTTTTATTTAAATATGGAAGATTGCTTAATGGTATGGAAAATATGCCAAAGACGATAAAGAAAGCAGGAAAGGCCTGAGCTAAATAATTTTTAGTCTTGGTTGCTGTGGGGAAGGTGAGTGAACTTATTTTCCTTGCGGGGGCATTTCTGCCGATGTTTCCAAGATATTCTAGCTTTCAGAGGTTGTGTGGACAACTTCCTCATGTTCGAGAGCCTGTGGGCCATGCACAGGTCCTGGGACTTCATCTTTAAAGCACTGGGGCACCACTGGAGGGTGTTTGGCAGAGGAATATTATGAACAGTCTTAGTCTTTAGAAATAATAGCTGACATGTATTAACTATGGAGGCAAACAGGAGACTGGTTCACAGGGGGCCGGGCCAGAAGGGTGCCTGAAGGCTAGTTAGGAGGCTGTCGAGACACTGTGATATGGGATGACTCCTATGGACCAAGAAGAGCTAGATCAAAGAACA